>NW_012149952.1:7110680-7116516 GCF_000956105.1 Propithecus coquereli
GAGAGAGAGAGAGAGAGAGAGAGAGAGAGAGAGAGAGAGAGAGAGAGAAAGAGATCATTCTCTGGTATCTCTTCTTACATAAGTGCACTAATTCTATTATGAGCACTTTACCCTCATTATCTCATCTAACCCTTCCCAAAGGCCCCTCTCCAACCACCATCACGTTGGGGTTAGAACTTGAACGTATGAGTTTTGAGAGGCATAAACATAACTCATTCCAGCATCATCTCTATGGTCTTAAGTCCAAAGTCTCATCTAAATACCATTTAAATCAGATATGGGTAAGACTCAAGGTACAATTCATCCTGAGGCTAAATTTCTCTCTACCTGTGAAACTGTGAAAACAGACAAGTTGTGCTTCCAAAATACAGTGGTGGGACAAACATGGGGTAAACTTTCCCACTCCAAAGGGAGAAATAGGAAAGAAGGAAGAAGTGATAAATCCCAAGCAAGTTCAAAACTTAGCAAGGCAAATTCCGTTAGATGAATTTAAGGCTTAAGAATAATCCTCTTTGGTTTGAAGTTCTGCCCTCTGGACCCACTGGGGTGGTGGTCCTGCACACAGCTGCTCTACCTAGTTAGGATTGTGCCCCCAAGGCTATTAGGGTGGGAGTTCTGCCCCCAAGGTGGCAGGAACCCTGCAGGCACCCTGCCCCCAAGGCTTTGGCAGTCTCACACCCAAGGCTTCAGGGCACAGATCATCTGGCTTGATGAAAGCAAGGCAATGGCCACACCCTTTGAAACTGAGGAAGCAGTCCTGATTGATCTCTGAAATACTTTTGGGCCCATTTTTTCCCTTTCTTGAAGAATTGCACATATTTGCAGTAAAATAGCCCTATGGTCCTGTCCTGTAAAATCCAAGGTATCTGACAACCTTCCTTCATTCCATTTTGTGTTCTCTGTCCCCGGTAATTCAAACTATACTCTGCTGGTATAATCTCATCTCTGCTCTTGGCTTCTGTTGAGATCGCTGATTAAATCCATGAGGCACATCTATGATCCCTTTATCAAACCATTGCTCAAATACATCCTCAGTGTTCTTTTCAGAATAAGTTTTCTCAATTTTCGCAATATGAATAGGCTCAGAAATTTCCAAATCTCCAAGTTCTGGTTCCTTTTTACTTTACAGTTCTTTCAATTCAACTCTCTCCTTTTGCATTTTACTATAAGCAGTCAGGAGGAACCAAGCCACCTCTTCAAAACTTTGCTTTGAAATCTTCTCAGCTAAATATCAAATTTCATGCTAGTAAGTTCTCCATTCTACAAAACACTAGAACATAGTTAAGCCAAATTCTTTGCCACTTTATAACAAGGATTGTCTTTCCTCCAGTTTCCAATAGCATGTTCCTTATTTCTATCTGAGACATCACCAGAATTTCCCTTAACATTCATATTTCTAGCATGGACTTCACAACTCTTCCAGCTTCTACTTGTTACCCAATTCCAAAGCTGCTTCCACATTTTTAGATATTTGTTACAGTAACACCCCATTTCTCAGTACCAAAATTTGTCTTAGGCAGATTAGAGCTTCAACATATGAGGGCCAGACGTATGCTAAGGTTCATTTAAAGTTTTATTTCAACTTAGTTTTATTTTTAAGAAAATAAAATTTAGAGTTGCTATAGATGGAAAATTCAAACTTTTATATAATAACATAAAAATAATTTTCAGGATTTTCACAGATTCTGTTGAAGAAAGGCTCTGAGGAAGAATTAGGGTAGGAGATGTTAGGGATGAAGCTGATACTACTCATGGTTAAGCCTACTGTAAATTCAATTTAAAAATTCAGCACTGAATGTAAAATCTCTAATACTGTGAATGCAGGTTTTGGTGGAGCATCTTGTCATGGTATATATAGCGCTCTTATAAAATTCAGAATTGTATAGAGCAGATCTCTATCTGGAATTGGTTGTTAAAATTTATAGTTATATAAATATACATTTAGATAACTAAACTATAATTTTTTTGTGAAAAAGCTGACATTAAATAAAATATCCTAAAATGGCAATACGTATTTTCTCCCTGTGCTGCCTGCCAACAATCAGATATTAGAAATGCTTGAACTTAAACCAACTTAAGTGATTTACAATGAAATAGAACTTTTTGTAAATGTATCCTTTAAATGTTGGCTTATTTTTAAAAAATTTGTTGGAAATCTTTAAGCACAGTTTTTAATGAATGGCGTGTTAAAACTTAAGTTTTCGAATCGTTTTAGCAAATTGCAATTATTGAAAACAATGCTTGCCACAGGAAAATAATGATGTTTATGTCCAAAAATTAAAGTAGAAAATGAATGACAGCAACAACAAAAACAAAAGTCAGTAGGGCTTCAATGTATAAATTTGGGGGAAACACAGACATTCAGTCCATAACAATATACCTATAACAACAAAAATAGATATTTAAAAACATGTAATATCAAATGAAAAATTAATAAAGTTTCATAGTGCAATACAATTTATCTATGGAGAGATGCCCTATTGCAGTAGTACTCATATAAATGCAAATTTGAAAAACCATGAGACTTGCTTAACACACACTTGAATGGCAAACTTAGAAAGTCAGATAATATCGTGAGCTGGTGATGATATAGGAAATCACATATTCTCATGTTTTGCTGGTTGGAGTGTGAACTGGTAGAGCCACTCTGAAGAGTAATCTGGAGATGTTTAATGAAATTAAATATGCAAAAATGAGTTTATAATTCTGGAACAGATACAAGTACTTGAGGCTGGGTAATTTATGAAGAAAAGAGGTTTATTTGGCTCATGGTTACACAAGCTGCACAAGAAGCATCTGCATTTGGTGAGGGCCTCAAGCTGCTTCCACTCATGCTAGAAGGGGAAGGGGAGACAGTGTGTGCAGAGATCACATGGTGGGAGAAGCAAGAGAGAGGGGAAGGAGGTACCAGACTCTTTTAACAACCAGCTGTCACAGGAACTATTAAGAGTGAGTACTCATTCAGCTTCTCCCAGGGAGGGCATTAATCTATTCATGAGGGAACCACCCCCATGACCCAAACACCTCCAATTAGGCCCCACCTCCAACACTGGGATCAAATTTCAACATGAGGTTTGGAGGGGTTGAACATGCAAACTATAGCAGCAGTCCATAACCTTTAAAGAGTTTATAATTTATAATAGGTAGGGAGACAGGGATGTAAAGTTCTTGGTAAGAAGTAAGGACAATATGAATATAAGGTATTATTAATATAATGAATATAATAATGTACTAATTCCACTGCAGAGTGGAGAGGAGGTAGGCAATACAGTGAAATGGTTAAAAGCATAGGTTTTGGAGTCTTTAAACTTGGGTTCTAGCTCCAGTTTCCCCACTTACTAGCTGTGTGACATTGGGGATGTCACATAATGTCTCAAAGCCTCAGTTTCTTTATATGTAAAATGGGATAATGGGAATAATACTATTACCTACCTCATAGGTTTGCTGACAACATAGAATATGACAACACATGTAAAGTGCCTGGTATAGAACCTGGAACACAGTATACACTTGCTGAGGGATTTTTTTTGCTTTGGGATATCAGGATTCATAAAAATCCAGAGGCACTAGTCAACCAGGGTTAGCTAAGTGGCTTGCAAGGCCTCACCTACTCCAGTCGAACAGGTAGCAGAGCTCCCAAGGTGACTGTTGAAGCTCAAGGGGCCACTTCTTCATTTGTCCCTCTACCTTTCTCTAGTAGACACCCATGACAATACCAGTGACCATTGGGCTAAGGACTTTGCCTCTGTAGCACCCCAAACTTACTCTTTTCTAATCCATAAGATTTAACATCTAGCGATCCATGCCCCTAGGTAGGACCCTGTGCAGCCCTTGGACAGGAGCAATGGCAGGCTGGCCCCAGCCCAGTAGTGAGGGACTCATTTGTGACAGAGTACAAAAACTCTTTTTAATAAAGACAATTTTTTAGAGCAGTTTGAGGTTCACAGCAGAACTGAGAGGAAGGTACAGAGATTACCCATATATCCCCTGCCCCCATACATGCACAGCACCCCACCCCCCATTATCAACATCTCTCACTAGAGTGGTACACTTGTTACAATTGATGAATCTGCATTTACAACTCATCACCCAAAGTCCATAGTTTACATTAGGGTTCACTCTTGGTGCTGTACATTCTATGGGTTTGGACAAATGTATAGTGACATGTATCCACCATTATAGTATCACACAGAATATTTTTACTGCCCTAAAAATCCTCTGTGCATCCCTCCTTCCCCCCAACCCCTGTCAACAACTGATCCTTTTACTGTCTCCGTAGTTTTGCCTAAGGAGTGCAATTTTCACAGCCATTGAAACCAACATTTGGAAATCAAAATTCTTTAAACACTGTTCAGCATCACAGTGTTTTGAGAAAACATTTTCAAAACGGTTTTATGCAGTTTGCTTCCCACTGCTCAAAACAAAAGTTTGTTCTTAAAAAAATCTTAAAAATCAACATGTCTTGAAAATATTTTTCAAACCAAAACAAATGTCTCAAAAGCTTTTTGCAGATACGATGATTAGTGAGATGATTCAGCTCGAAAGAATATTTTCTCTAGTGGCGTTCTGATGATTGTATTTTGGGGACTTGATTTAGCCAAATTATTTTCTCAAAACCATATTTATTTTCTATCTTCAGACTTAGTGAAGAGATTGAGAAAATTTGAAGCTTCAACTTAAAACATTTGTTGAATAAATGAATCATCTTTTCTTTTTTGTCTTGGCTGTCAGGAGACTCAGAGCTATGTTAGGTAGAGGTAACTATTTCACCCTTGGTGAAACTCTCTACATGGTTTTCTTATCACTCATTTGATCTTTATTTATCTGCCCTATTTCTCTGAACTTTATGTCAATCTGCTTCAAATCAATTTTAGAGGTATATGGATCTACTAGTGACATGTAAAACATAAATATTTCAAAAATATACAAACAAGAAAAAATCTACTTGGTAGAAAATGAGAAAAATATTTGAAATAGCATTTCGCAGAATAGGAAATCTGAATCTATGGAGAGATGCCCTATTGCAGTAGTACTCATATAAATGCAAATTTGAAAAACCATGAGACTTGCTTAACACACACTTGAATGGCAAACTTAGAAAGTCAGATAATATCGTGAGCTGGTGATGATATAGGAAATCATATATTCTCATGTTTTGCTGGTTGAAGTGTGAACTGGTAGAGCCACTCTGAAGAGTAATCTGGAGATGTTTAATGAAATTAAATATGCAAAAATGAGTTTATAATTCTGGAACAGATACATTATGGGACATGTACAATGATGTTTATAGAATCAATGGGTTTGGACAAATGTATAGTGACATGTATCCACCGTTATAGTATCACACAGAATATTTTTACTGCCCTAAAAATCCTCTGTGCATCCCTCCTTCCCTCCAACCCCTATCAACAACTGATCCTTTTACTGTCTCCATAGTTTTGCCTAAGGAGTGCAATTTTCACAGCCATTGAAACCAACATTTGGAAATCAAAATTCTTTAAACACTGTTCAGTGTTTATAGAATCATTGTTTGCAATAGCAATGAAAGCAACTTAGATATATATCACTAGGAGACAGGATAAGTAAAATGTGATACATACACAGGCTAAAAATACTATGTAAGGTCAGAACACTAGTCTAGATACGTATCTTAGTCAGCTCTGGATACCATAACAAAATACCACAGATAGACTGGGTGGCTTAAACAACAGAAATTAATTTTCTCCCAGTTCTGGAGACTAGAAGTCCAAGATCAGGGTGCCAGCATGGTTGAGTTGGCTGCTTTCTCACATGTCCCCACATAGCAGGGAGGGAATGAGTGAGTGAGAGAGAGAGA
>NW_012149952.1:7119171-7201127 GCF_000956105.1 Propithecus coquereli
ATGAACCGAGGAATATGAACAACTTAAGTCTGTGAATCTTGAAGTCAAAATAATTGAAAAAATATTTATAAATTTAAGGAGTCTTAAGTGTTTTAATACTAGCCTTATAAATATATGACAAAACATCCCAGCCTTTAAGTTATGGACTCTTTATTGGAATAGTTTTTATTCTACAGATGAAGAAAATCTCTGTGCCCACCTCAGGACCATATCAATGGTGTGCAAGGAGTCAAGGTGACTTCCATGGAAATGAGGGGTTGGATTCCAAAAATCAAGCCTTACCTTATGTTCAATATGAGAATGATGTTTGAAGTAGGGGTATAATTTTTTCCAAAGGCACTGCAATAGTGGAAAGTTTTTTGTAAGTAGGAAAGTGATCTCTGAAGAGGAGCATCTCGAAATTCAATTCAAGGGCATCCAGCCCAAACAAGGTAGATAAATGAAGCCCAGTGTGTATGCTACTGTTATGCTTGGGGAGTAGGGGTAGAGTGTAAGGAAGTGGCTACTGTTGAAAAGAAAAGTTATTTGGGGCAGGGAGAAAATTCTTCCAAAATGGAGAACAGGATGAAGAAAAATAATTCTGGATAAGAAGAGTGAGAGTAGAGGTTGGGTTAATCAAGGAGGAGATTTGGGGATTAGAAACTGTGCCAGACTGAAGGTTAAGCGAAGACAGTGACTTTTCTAAATAGGAGCTGAGGGTCTAACATTTAAGTGATTCTATTCTTAGTCTCCCATGCCTAGGTACCCATCAGCCTGAGAGGATCACCTTGATGATCCCTCCATACACATACACACTCCACTGTGCAGTGTTACTGCTCTTCCTTGCCCTGTGCATGTGACAATAGAAAGTGGTTTTAAAGCTGATGCAGTCACTGTCAAAGTTGGCTTGTCTAGCTCACTGGGTTCCATTCTGGTGGGGGGAGAGATAATGACAGACTGAGAAAATGCACAAAGAATGCCAAGAAAGTTCTAGAATCATAAGTGTGAGTGGCTATGCCAGTTAATTGACTTTAAGTATAAAGCACATTCTTTGCCCATTGAAATTGACTAATGAGAAGAGTGTTTGTTCTAAGGGCATGGCATGGAGCCAGGATTTGTTTCATTTTAAGGAACATTATTGAGTATCCTCTGTAAGCCTAGAACTGAGTTTAAAAGGATTAAAAAAACATGATTCCAATTCTCAAAAAATTTATAGTCAATCAATTTTCTACATTCTCAAGATTGTACCTAACTTTGGCATTTCGAAGCCAACCAAGCAACATATAGTCATATCGGTGCCATCTTTTTAGGGGTTAGGGCTGTGAGTGGTTGCCAGTGTAATGGAGAAGGGAAAGAGACATGTTGAGAACTTACTACGTGTCAGGCTCCATGACTCAATTTGTTATGTGTTTGTTCACCGGGATTCTGGAAAGGAGATCCTTGGAGGAACAGGTAATAAATTGGGGATATTTTGCCTAGGGTTGAGGGATGTCTTGGCTATCTCTAGATGTCTGAGGATTTGTCATTCGCAGAGACAGAACTGTGCCTCATAGCTCCAGAGGAAAACCCCTACCCCATAGAAGGAAGTTTTCAAAGGGATAACATTACTTAATGGGTAAAATAAATCAAAAGTACAATAATATTAATAGTCACTGCTCCCATTTACTGATCATTTATTAGGTTCCAAGTTCTGTGTTGAGCACTTTAAATCCATTATCTTAATTTGTTCTCTCAGAGATGCAATGAACTAAGTGTTCAAACCAACTCTTAAAAAAACTGGCATAAGAGAAAAACAAAATTGGCTGCATTGAAAAACCTGCCCCTACAATTTAATCAAATTAAGATGAATCTTTTCAGAAGCAGTATTGTTTTTTTTGTACTAAACATGAGGGCATAAAACTCCTTTAAGACACAGGGCATCATGCTATACCAAAATCTACCACCCTTGTGATTATCATTTTCTGAATTCTTGGTCACTCATCCTCTTACTCTAAGGAGCAGCTCACAGGCTTCCTTGACACCCCAAGTCCTGTCCTCATTCTGGGTGCCCTCAACAATATCCACATGGGAGAGCCACCCTGTACTCCCTGGTCTCACACTGCTCTGACCTTTAACTTCCTGGCCAGTCACTTGGCATCACTGGGCATGGCTTCACCTCCAAAAGGCTCAGTGCCAACATCCCACTGGGACAAAATCTAGGAAAAGGCTGGCTGGGTCCCATGCCATCTGTTCTTTGGCCTCACTGAGGGGTCCAGCCTCCCAAGCCCTTCCTTTTCTCTTCCCTTCTTCCTTTATCCAGTCAGGATCTTGGGCATATTGATTTAGTATTGACTGCATCCTTATCCCCCTGCCCTCCATATACCATGTCTGCACTATATAGCCACAGTTTTGGGTCTCTCCGAGGAACTGATTTCTCCAATCCATAACGACCACCTTGGGAGAAAGGAGCAGCACCCCAAACACAGGTGCCTCTAACAGTCAGAATTTCCAACCTCAGCTGGGCCCTCAGGCCATTCAGCAATCCTTTCACATGCCCTGGGTCATTTTTTTCCAATTTTCCTCCCACCTATACTCCAAGTTTCTTCGTCATTCCCCTGAAATAACAGCCCCTTTCATGCTACACTCACCCCACCCCATAGAATGGCTTACACTCTCACTTCCTAAAGGAAACTGAGGCTAACTTCAACTCCTTGCCCCCACACCTACAAAGTCTCTTTGGCTTCACTAGCTCTCACTTCATATTGCTAACACTCCTTCAGTCTATTATAGTTCTTATTATAGTTCCTCTACCCTTGCTCTGTCGCCCCTCCCCTTTCCTGTCCCCTTTCCACCTCCCGTAAAACTTTGCTTACACTGTTAGCAGTTCTCTTGCCTGAGTCTTCAATCCCTCCCTCCCTACTATTTCCCTTACCTCAGGTTATTCATATGCTCAACTGTCCCTCTTCTTTTTTTTTTGAGACAGAGTCTCACTCTTTTGCCTGGGATAGAGTGCCGTGGCGTCAGCCTAGCTCACAGCAACCTCAAACTCCTGGGCTCAAGCGATCCTCCTGCCTCAGCCTCCCGAGTAGCTGGGACTACAGGCATGCGCCACCATGCCCAGCTAATTTTTTCTATATATTTTTAGTTGTCCGATTAATTTCTTTCTATTTTTAGTAGACACGGGGTCTCGCTCTTGCTCAGGCTGGTTTCGAACTCCTGAGCTCAAACAATCCGCCCACCTCGGCCTCCCAGAGAGCTCGGATTACAGGCGTGAGCCACCGCGCCGGGCCCTCAACTGTCCCTCTTCTTTAGAAATATTTCCTTGACACCATTGCCCTCTTCATCTACTATCAAAGCTCTTCCCATCTTTTTAGTTTTAAAATCAGTGGTCTATACTCAATTCTGCTTCCTCATCTCCTATTCTCTTCTAAACTCGGTGTGATCTGGCCTTCAATCATACACTCCATTGTGCCGCACTCACCAAGGTTACTCTTTAGTCTTGATCTTCCTTTTTATTACAGTTTTATTGAAGCATGCAATAAATTGTACATATTTAAAATATACATTTTGATGAGTTTGGGAACATGTATATACCTATGAAACTATTACCTCAATCAAGGTAATGAACATCTATCAATAACAAAAGTTTCAAGATACCCCTTTGTAAACCAAATATCCCACACGCTGTCCCTAAACAACCATTGATCTGCTTTTTGTCACTAAAGATTAATTTTCATTTTCTAGAATTTTATATAAATGAATTCAGACAGTATGTACTCATTTGTCTAGCTTATTTCACTCAAAATAATGATTTTTAAGACTCATCCATGTTGTGTATGCATCAACAGTTTGCTCTTTTAAATTGCTGAGTAGCATTCTGTTGTACAACTATGCCACAATTTATTTATTCACTCACCTTTTGGCAAACATTTGGGTTGCTTATAGTTTGGAGCTATTTTTAGTTAAGCTGCAATGAACATTCGTGGGTCATTGTATGGACATATGCTTTCATTTCTCTTGGGTAAATACTTAGGAGAGGAATGAGTAGGTTGTGAGGTAGGTATATGTTCAACTTTTTAAGAAACTGCCTGGCTGTTTTCGGAAGTGAATGTGCCATTTTATATTAATATTTTCACCAGAAATAAATGAAGCTTCCAGTTGTTCCACATACTCACCAACATTGGTCTGGTCAGCCTTTTTCATTTTAGACATTCTAATGGGTATGCAGTGATATCTCATTGGGGTTTACATTTCTTTAATGACTAATGATATTGAACATCTTTTTATGTGCTTCTTTGCCATTTCTTCTTTTGTGAAGTGTCTATTCTAATCTATTGCCCATTTTTATTGTATTGTTTCTTTTCTTATTATTGAATTATAAAAATTCTTATATATTCTAGATACAAGTCTTTCATTGGATATGTGGTTTACAAATATATTCTTCCTGTCTTTGGCTTCCTTTTTATTTTATTAACAGTGTTTTTTGGGGAACAATAGTTTTTAATTTTGATGAAGTCCAATTATTGATTTTGCTTTTATAGTTCATGCTTACTATACTCTATTTAGAAAATCTTTGTCAAATGCAAGGCCACTTAGAGTTCCTACTCTGTGTTCTGCCGGAAGTTTTATAGTTTTAGCTCTTACTTTTAAGTTTTTGTTCCATTTAAAGTTAATTTGTGTAAACTGCATGAGATAACAGCTGGGGTCCAATTTTTTGTACATAGTCATTCTATAGTTTCAGCACTATAAAAAAAGATTTCCCTATTGAATTACCTTGATACCTTTGTCAAAAATCAATTGACCATATGTATGTGGGTCTACTTTGGACTGTTTATTCTGTTCAATTGCTATATATGTCTGTCTTTACACCAATACTATACTGTCTTGACCATTATACCTTTATAATAAATCTTAAAAACAGGTAGTTGGTTATTTGTTCTTTACTAAAGTTGTTTTGGGCATATATAGGTCCTGTGAATTCCTATGTAAACTTTAGAATCAGCTTGTCAGTATCTACAAAGAAGTCTGCTGGGATTTTGAATGGAATTATGATGAATCTCTACATAAATTTGGAGAGAACTGATAGCTTAACAATATTGAATGCTGATCCATAAACATGATATATCTCTCCATTTATTTAGGTCTTTTAAAATTTCTCTCAGCAATTTTATGCACATATGGTATTTCTTTAGTCAGTGTTTGGTAGAATTTACCACAACATTCATCTAGACATAGAATTTTTTATGTGGGAAAGTTTTTAACTACAAGTTTGATGTCTTTAATAGATATTGGGAATTACAAGTTATCTCTTTCTACTCCAGTGAGCTTTGGTAGTTTATGTCTTTTAAGAAATTTGTTCATCTAAGTTGTTGAAATTATCAGCCTAAAATTGTTTATAATATTCTTTTATTATCCCTTATTATCTGTAGAATCTGTAGTCCTGTCATCTCTCTTATTCTCGATATTTATGAATTGTGTCTTTTTTCTTTTTTTCCTGATCAGTCTGACTAGAGGCTTATCAATTTTATTGATCTAGTCAAAGAACTAGTTTGTGATTTCATTGATTTTTCTCTATTGTTTTTCTGTTCTATATTTTATTCATTTTTTTACCTTTATCTTTATTATTTCCTTCTTTCTCCTTACTTTGGGCTTAATTTGCTTTTACTTTATAATCTCTTAAGGTGGACATTTAGATCATTAATATGAGACCTTTCTTCTTTTCGAATATAGCCTTTCATGGTATAAATTACCCTCTAAGCACTGCCTTAGCTGCAATCTACAGGATTTAGCATCTTGCATTATCATTTTCATTTAGTTCAAAATATTTTCAATTTTTTGTGACTTCCTATTTGACCTATGAGTTATTTAGGTGTATTATTTAGTTGTTTTTTTTTTTAAATATTTGGGGACTTTTCAGATGTCTTTCTGTT
Source organism: Propithecus coquereli (assembly GCF_000956105.1). Lineage (NCBI taxonomy): Eukaryota > Metazoa > Chordata > Mammalia > Primates > Indriidae > Propithecus > Propithecus coquereli. Next base: position 7,125,060 of record NW_012149952.1, read on the forward strand.
ATTGATTTCTAATTCAATTCTATTTTAGTCAGATAACATATTTGTATGATTTTAATATTTAAAGAAAATATTCAGGCTTGTTTCATTGGCCAGAATATGGTCTATAATGATACACGTTCTATATGTGCTTGGAAAAATATTTATTCTGATACTTGCCGGATCCCATCTGCCCTCGGAATATTCTATAAATGTCATTTAAGTCAATTTCATTTCCAGTCTTCCCTGACCTCACTGACTTTCTGTCTACTTTTCTATCATTTATTAAGAGAAGGTGCTATAGTTTGGATGTTTGACCCCTTCAAACCTTATATTGAAATTTGATTCCCATTGTTGGAGGTGGGGCCCAATGGGAGGTGTTTGGGTCATGGGAACAGATCCGTCATGAATAAATTAGTGCCCTTCTTGAGGTGGGAGTGACTGAGTTCTCACTCTAATGAGTTCCTTGGAGAGCTGGTTGTTAAAAAGAGCCTGACACCTCCCTCTCTCATTTGCTTCTTCTCTTGCCATGTGATCTCTGCACATGTTGGCTTCCCTTAACTTTCTGCCATGAGTGGAAGCAGCCTGAGGTCAGCACCAGAAACAGATGCTGGCTCCATGCTTCTTGTATAGCCTGAAGAACCATGAACCAAATAAACCTCTTTTCTTTATAAATTACTCAGCCTCAGGTATTCCTTTATAACAACACAAAATGGACTAAGACAGAAGGATATTGAAATCTCCAATGATAATTGTGAATCTGTCTAAACTCTATCAGTGTTTGCATCATGTGTTTTTGAACCTCTATTATTAGATGCATAACATGTATGATTATTGTGTATTTTTGATGAATTGAGCCCTTTAATGTTATGAAATGACCCTTATTGACCTGAAATCTATTTTGTTTATACTGAAATAGCCACTCTAGCTTTCCTGTGTCTGTTGTTAGTACAGTTAACAGCTTTTCTTTTAAAGGTATTTCTTTTTCTGATGTCTTCTCACTTACATTGTTTCCAATGAGGAATTTGCTGTTATTCTTATATTTGTTCTTCTGTGCGTAATGTGTCTCCAACCCTCTGATCCCACCCCCTGATTCCCTTACACTCCCTTCTTTTAAGATTACCTTTATCACTGATTTTAAGTAATTAAATTATGATGTGCCTTGGTATGATTTTTCATGCTTTTTGTGTTTGGGATTTGTTCATATTCTTAGATTTGTGGATTCATAATTTTTATCTAATTTGGAAAATATTCAGCCATTATTTCTTCCAATATTTTTTCTGTCTTCCCTCCTCCTTTGATGACTCTAATTATGTGTCTATTAAGCTGATTAAAATTATCTCACAGCTCACTAACTCTATGTCAATATTTTTCATTTTTCCTCTCTTTGTTTAATTTTGAATTTCTAATACTATGTCTTCAAATCCAGTAATCTTTTCTCTGTATGTTCCTTTTTCCATTTATCCCTTACGCACTGATATTCCCTCAGGAATCTTTTTTGTGCCACTTTTTCTTCCCACTCTACACACTCATTCACTTCCAGGGCTTCAGTTACCATTCTATTCTGATCACTGCCAAAACTGTGTCTTTAGCCCAGATAATTCAGTATTCCAGTATTACTGACTACCTATTTGACATTTCCCCTGCTTGATCCAAAGACACTTTAGCTCATAGAGAAACTGTTATCTCCTCTTATATGTTTTATCACAGTGAATAGCAACACAAAACAACTGGTTAGCAAAAGGTGAAACATGGGTCTCATTCAGGACCCTTCCTATTCTTCAACCCCAACATCTATTTGATGACTACCTTCTGTCAATTTTATCTTCTTCACATCACTCAAGTGGTTCTATTTTCTCTATTAAAACTGCCATTGCATTGGCTCAAGCTCTGGATCTTATCTATATTATTACAATAATTGCCCTGCCTTTATAAGCCTCTTCCAATCTTTCTTCCATTCGGCCTGCTGCAGAATAACTTTCTATTACATAAAATTAATCATGTCACTCTCTAATTTCCCTATGGCCAACAAGATTCAGTTTGAACTTCTTCACATAGGCTACAAAGACTCCCATAATCCTTTGTGTAGTTCACTAATATATGTTTTTACAGCTCCTCTATGTACATAATCCATGATGAACTATTCACTGTTCCTTGGAGAAGCTATGTTGTTTTATACCTCTGTTTTTGCTTAGGCTGTTCCCTCTGCCTAAAATATTCTTTTCCTCTTTCTATATGGCAAACTCCTACTTACTCATTTAGTCCCAGCTCAAGAGTTTAGTTTTCTATGAAGCACTTCCTCAGCAACCAAGGAACAACTCCTTTCTTTGAGCCACCAAATTTCATGTACCTCTATTATATTATTTATTATATTCTATTGCAAGTATTTATTTATGCCAGTCTTCCTTACTGTATTTTGTGCTTCTTTCAGGCTTAAACATTGTTTTAGTCATTTATGTATCTATAGGTTTCTAGCAGAATGCTTAGAACAGTGGTCTCCAAACTTTTTGGCACCAGGGACCTGTTTCATGGAAGACAATTTTTCGATGGATGGTGGGGAGGGGGTGAGGGGAGAGTGGTGGAGGGTGGAGCTTAGGCGCTGATACCAGTGATGGGGAGCTGAGTGGCTGCAAATACAGATGAAGCATTTGCTCGCTTGCCTGCTGCTCACCTCCTGCTCTGTGGCCCCGGTTTGTAAGTTTCATGGAAGACAATTTTTCCACAGATGGGGGGTCAGGAGGTGCGTGGCTGGGGAGGCAGAGCTCAGACAGTGATGCATAGCCCGATTCCTAACAGCCCACAGACCAGTACCAGGCTGCGGCCTGGGGTTTGGGGACTACAGGCTTAGAATATGAAAGGTGCTTAACAAATGTTTATTGATGTATAGTGTTACTTTTCCATGGGTATAAAATTAATAAGAGGTGTGGCGGAATTTGAATCTAGATTCTTATGAATTTAAATCCTTGCTTTAGCCACTGCATTATACTATTTTTAAGTTAAATGCCCCAGTTCCTTAAATCTTTCTTCCTTGAGGTTCCTCTGTTCTTGTCCATTTTTTCCACATGTATTTTAAAGTAAGTCTGGAAATCTATAGAAGATATAGACGTTTGTATTTTTCAAAGATAGCTACAATATCTCATATTCCACATGTTGTTCTGCAATGACACTTTTACATTACGAGGTAGAGTCTATTTTTTTTACCTTTTTGAGTCTAGGTGGGACCTATGACTGCTTTGGCCAATAAAATACAATAGAAGTGATGCTGTGACAGTTCTTGGAATATCTCTTAATAGCTCTGGTGATTTCTACTTCCTATTTTTTGAAAGCTAGCCAACATGTGACTACCCTGAGACCATCAATACTATGAGAAACTCAACTCATACTAAGAGGACCTGGAGGTTGAGATGTCATATTGAGAGAGAGAGGCCAAGGTGCCAGACCTTGAGGAGACACATGTAGGTGAAGAAGCTATAATGAAAGTGGGGTGTCTAGCTTTAACTCTTCAGCTGATTCCACATGAATCAGTGACAAACCAACAGGCACGGCCTTCACAAATTCCTCATCCATGAAATTGTAAATAAAATAAAATTGTTGCTTTAGGCCACTATATTTTGGATGGTTTGTTACCCAACAATAGATAAGGGAAGTGGAGGAGAGGGGAATATGACTAATACGTCTATCGTCATGGAAGGTTTAGAGAAAAACCTTTTTTTTCTAAGCCTCAAAATACCAACAGAGGGAAGTCAACTTAGAGGCTGAAAAGAAAGATAAGGACAAATAATAGGCTCTCTTAATACTCTCAGCTGGAAATAAATACATAGAGCTTGGTACCCTTTGAAATGGTGGAGACGAAATATAAATGACTTCCAAAAAGGCAGGAAACAAAAGGATCGCTTTTCGATAGTATGATGGCAAGGAGCAAGAAAAGGCTGCAGTTATTTTGGAGGGCAGAAAGAATATTCCCCAAAGTCATGACAAGCTAGAATAATGGGTTAAATATGAAATATAGAATTTAGCAAGCATTAATGAAAAGTGATGCAACTGAGTACAACCTGCATATGTATACAAATAAATAATTTAAACAATCAGGGAGAAAATAATTTAGGTACCAGTAACTGCTCAGAGAGATAATAGCTTCTTAAACCACATTATTAGAAGTGGAAAATTCCAAATGAAGGAGGCTGATTATCCTTTTTTACTCAGAAAAATACCTGGAAGATTATCTTCAGTTCTGTAAGCAATCAAGAGAATTTGAGAACACAGAGCCATATCACGTGGGAGAACTGTTGACGTTTTAGGTCCCTGTCAACTTGGAGAGTCTTCGAAACTATATTTAGATGCATTCTTGAAATTGAAGGTCTCACACAATTCCTCAACACCCTGTCCTAGCCTGGATCTACTGTAGTGGTGTTCTTCAAATCTAACTGCATAACACTCTAACAAGATCTGGAAAGGCAGAGTCCAGAGGGAGAATTGCTTCTAGGCTTTCTCGTGGTAAGATTTGATTAAGGCAGGCTTACCTGTAAGACTTCTGAGGTAGACAAGGGTGGGTCTTGTTTGGATGGCCCTGCTATCTCACAAACAGGAAGGATTTCCAATTTCTCACTTAGAAAGAGCCAGCAGGCCTGGGGTCAAGGTCAGCTGGACGTGACTTCACCAGAGATTTTTTAGCCCCTGTGTGCTTTGCTTTGTGATGTATGACTCATCATAATTAAATTTTGAGCTAGATTAACTATAATTCCTGCACTTATTAGACAATCAGGTTTTAAAGCCCTTGTAAAAGAGGATGAGCTGTTCATTCTGATAATGCAATTAACTACGCAAAAGAGCTAATATTTTTTTTTTAGGGAAGAGTAACTTTTGATTAATGATGCATTTTATTTCCCAAATCCCTGCAGCATTGGGTCACATCTTCAGTGAGAAAGCCAAAGAAGAAGGGTGCAATTAGAAAACTCAGAGTGTTTGGAGGTGTATTAGTGTGGATTATTCAGAGTTGGATGCTCCTGTAAAGCCTACTCCCAAGCCCTGAGCCCCTATTCCCTTGGGCACACATGTACCCTCAGGATTCTCCACAGTAGTGTACGTGTACACCTGGAAAACATTTTTGGAAGTGCTGATTTCCCTTGCCTTCATATTCTCTTACAGAAACAGGACATAGCACCAGCATTTCTGAGGTTCTTTGGCTATGGGATGCTATTTAATTCCATTATTTCCTTAGCAAGATCTATGTGAAGAGAGAACTGGTTGGAAGGAATCAGGAAATGCTTCCTGGAAGAGGTGATATTTGAGAAGAGTGCTAACGCAGGGCTTGCATGAGAATTGTGGCACATTGTTTGGTGTCAAGGAAATCAGTTAGAAGGTTATTTTAGGAATACAGATGAGATATCAGCAGGAAAGTGGAGAGAAGCAGACATATTCAACCAATATTAAGGAAGTAGAATCTTCAAGACTTACTGGTTGATTGTATATCTGAGGGACGGTGAATGGGGAGTGTCAAGAAAAATTTCCAGGTGCCTGATTTGGGTGACAAGGTATATGATGGTAGATTAGATGGAAAAGCTTGTTTTGTGTGGGAAGATTATTTCTTCCAGAATGGTGGAAGATATTTTGAGTTGGAGTTAAGTGTGGTACAACAAGGTAGAGATGTCTAATAGGCAACTGGATGTGTGGGGTTGGGACCCAGAAGAGAGGAGATGTAGACTGACAGGTAATTGACATAGTAGTTGAAACCATGGGTGTGGACCATATTGCCCAGGAATGGTGTATTCAAATTAGGCTATGAAAAGAGGACCAAGAACTAAACTCTGGAGATTAACTCTCAAGGGGTAAGCCAAGGAAGAGCCAGGAAGAAGATTGAGCCGAAACAGATATCAGTGGCTTTAACTACAGGGAACTGGGGACCATTGAAGCAAAGGGCAGAGAAGACACCTTGAAAAAAATGAATCCATGTTCTCAACAAGTGGAATTGATGGGAGAGAGGCTGAGGAAGAAACTACAGGTATAAAGTTTAGCAGAAGTAAAGCCCTTGTAACGCTTTACTTTAGAAGTAAAGACATAGAAAGTGAACTGGAGAAGGTGCCAAGGCAGAGATTTCAGTGAAGGAAATTTAGAGTTTTCTCTGAAAGCAATTAGCCATTATTCCTCTCTCTGCCAAGAAGATCCAGTGTGGCTTCCTCTGTTTTGAAGCCATGTAGGCATCACTATTTTTTTTCTTAGCTTCTGGATCCCAGTGAGCATTATCCACCCTTTATGCCTTTTCCCAGATTCTTCCTTGCACAGCCACTACTGCTGGCCTCTGAGAAGGATGGAACCTGATGCCGGGATACAGTATTCAAAACTTACTGTTAATACAATCTGGCCCAAACGTATCTTCCCATCTTATCTTTTCTTTCTTATATCAAATCCCAGCTTCATCAAAATAGAATTATCCAATAATTCCCATCTAATCTGTCTGGTTTCTTCCCTCTGTGCCCACATCATGCTATTCTCTTTTCCTGGCAGCTCCCCACTCCCACCCATTTCCTATTTCTTCAAATTTTACTCATCCTTTATATGTCAATATCATACACCATAAAGTCATCCCGGATCCCCCAAAAAGATCTGAATCTTCCCTCTAGACTACCAGATCATTTTACTTTTTCATGGCACAAATCCTACTTTGCTGTGTATTTGGAGTTAGCCATGTTAGTTTCCAGTTTAGACTATAACGAATTCCTCGAGGGTCTCCCTGGACCATGTTCTCCCTTTCTTGTGTCTCATCCACCAGCACTAAGTACAGTGCCTGACACACACAATATGTCCAGTAAATGCTTACAGAATGAATAAGTGAATGGATAAATGAAGGAAAAGATGGTTTGTGGAACAGTCCAGTGCTAATCTCAGAGAGAGAATTTTCCCATCTCTGGCTCCCAGATCCCAAATGAGATCTTATTCTAAGTCATGTGTCTTGTCTTACTCCAATAACAAAAATGTTTTGCTATATATTGTGCCAAATCTCTCAATGGTCAGGTGCATAGTTACTCATTTTCTGTGATCTCATTTCTCCACATCTAACTGTGAGCTAATGGCCTGGTATGATGGAAAGAGCCTGACTTGGGCGTGGGATAAGGTCTGGTTTGACTCCTAATATTGTCTGTTACTCACTCTCTGTGATTCTAGGACAGGTCACTTGCTCTCTCTGTGTCCTATAAACAGGAGTGCCCATTCCTGCCCCGCCTCCCTCCAAGTACTGATGTGAGGCCCCAGAAAGATATGGAGTAAACAGGTTCTTTGCAAACAATAGACTCTAGACACAGGTGAGGAATTGCCATTCACGAGGTAATTAATCTGGCTTGGAATAAAGAGAGCTGGATTCTGTCCTTGTTGGACCAAGCTGCTTTTTTTCATCACATGCTGGCTGCTGCAGAGCCCTGGGACATGACTTTAAGTTATGTAGATGACACTTGTTAATAACAGAAAAATTTATAGGGAGAAGAGCTCAGATATGATGGGGAGTCCAAGGTAGCTGGACTGGCTAGTAACAAGCAGAGAACAGACTCTGCCTGCAGTTGGTAATGAGATCATCAGGGCAATATTGCAGGGAAGTGGAAGGGAAAATTGAGCCAAAGTATGGATTTTCAAGCAGTTTGAGGAAGATGTGTGTGCGTGTGCATGAGCATGTCTGAGGGGTAGCAGGGATCTTTGATAGCAATAACTGTTGTCATTTGCATAAGAGCTCTTGACAATTTGCAAAGCATTCTCATAGCCACCATCTCTGAGGTGAGAAAACAGTTATCTCCACTTTCCAAGATAACCCCAACTAGAACAGCATCTCGATCTTAACCTTCCCTCCCCTTCCCTTTTCTCTCAGCCAATATCACCACCTAACCTTAAGGCCTTGAGGATGGCTGTGGAAACTGAGTCTCAGAGAGTGAAGCAACTTATGCAAGGGGCAGAGCTGTAATTCGAACTTTAGGCTGATGCCCCATTTTTCTTTAATATCTGCCTTTTTACTACGTATAAAAGCAACAATGACCATTGTAAAACTTTTGCAGGGAGAGGAAAACCCAGACAAATATAAAGAAGAAAATATAATTTACCCATAATTCAGCCTCCCAGAGATAACTGTCAATATTGGATCCATATTTCCTTCCAGCTTTTTTCTATGCAATTTGACATGCTTGAGATTCTGCTAAATATAAAAATTTGTATTCCAGTGTACTTTCTGCTGCATCATGATCTGTGTAGGTCACTAGAATATGTGTAGTACACTAGGCATATCCTCTTCCAAACCCTGTAACCTTCAAATTCCCATGTGTCAAACAGGGTTCGTAGTAATGTCCAATTGGTCTCACAGCTCAAGTGAGAATCCTTTGAGATTCTAAAGGTAAGGGTATTTTGGAAATCCAGCATGTGATTTGTGGAGAGGGTCTCAAGTGCAGGGCTCGGCTACTCTGGCTCCTTCTCTGTTAAGCTCCCTGACCACGCACCTGAGATGAGCATTTCCAGGAGCCTCCCTGCTAAGCACTCATTTGGTTGGTCTGGCTCTGTCTTCCCAGTCCCATCCTTTCCCCCTCAGTCCTCCCTCTCCAGTTCAACCCCAGGTGACCCTTAAGCAATAACCTGCAAGGGCAAATAGGATTTGGTGATATTAAATATAACTTGAGAGCATGAACAGGTCATCTTGGACTTTTCCAAGCGCACTGTTTAAGAAAAAAAATATCAAAACCACTTATTCTCCCATATTTGTTTTTGTCTTTATTGGGTTAATTCTTGGTCTGCAGATGTTTGCATTAGAAACTATTCCTAATGTTTCTATAGATGATATAGATAATAGAAACTGAAAGAGAGTGGTCCCAGTAGCAAGAGTTCAAATCTATGTGGAAAGAACACCCTAGAAATTTTCACCTATTGTTATCTTATACTTTCAGTGGTGGCACAGTTCTGCATTGAGGGAGATGGAGTTGTTTGGTGGCCACTGGTACCTTGGTCCCCTGGGAATTTAGATCACTTGGAACCCCAGAGTAATGCTTCACTGAGCTGCGGGTTTCTGGCATCAGAGTGAATAAGGTTCTGATGATAGGTGGCCCAAGGAGGGAAGAGTGTTTCTCTCCCCCAGCTACTCATGCCTTTGGTTTATCTAAAACTGTGGTTATGTAGCCACTCATATTCACTTTGCATATCAGAGCTCAATTCCATAACACACAGCAGCATTTCTCAATGTGTGGTCTATAAACTGCCCACGTCAGAAGCATTTTAATTGAGGCCTGGGATCGGCATTTGAAAAGCATCCCAGATGATGCAGATACACACCAAAATTCGATCCCCAGAGCTCCAGTCTCTCCAATACTCTGTGAGGAAAAAAGGATGCCATGGCTAAGGAAATTTTGGACAGATTGCCTTCTATGTCCCCTTCTTAGGAGATTCACTGCACATTAGCAATATTAAAAGTTCTGAGAAGTGTTTCAATAAGAAAACAATCTATGTCCACTAATACAGGATTAATTAAATAAATTAAGAAATGGATACAATAAACTCCTATGCTTTATTTTTTAAAATAAAGTAGGCCTTAAATCACTAACAAGCAGCTTGGTGTAGATGTTAAGAGAGTAGGCTCTAGAACCAGAGAGGTCTGAACTCAAATCCAGCCTATGCAATTTTAAACTGTGTAATCTTGGGAAAGTTCTCTGAATCTATTTTCTTTTCTCTACAATGGGGATAATAATAATAGTACATATCTTATGGGGATTACTGTGAGTTTTAAATGAATGAAAACATGAAATACTTTTAGAATTGTGATTGGCACATGGAAAATATTCAATAATTATTAGCTCTTATGGTCACTGACATGGGAAAATGCCCATGATATATTTATCATCAAATTAAAAACAAGGCCAAGAACAATAGGTATAGTTATTGGTTAGTTAATATATATTAACGTATTAACACAATATTTCACTTGTGTTAATAAATTGTATATAATAAATAGTTTCATAGAAAAACAAGTGTGGAAGGATATTCACTACTCTGTTAAAAGTGATTACATTTAGGGTTAGGGGCTAGCAGGGAGTAAGACTGCCAATTTTTACTTTATATACTTCGATAATATTTTTTCTCTTCAGCTTTATTGAGTTATAATTTACAAATAAAAATTGTATATATTAACAGTATACAATGTGATTTTTGATATATGTATACATTATGAAATGCTTAAATAAAACTAACATATTCATCACCTTATATACTTATTTTGTGTGTGTGGTGAGAACATTTTAAGAACTCTTTTGGCAATTTTCAAGTATACATTATTATTAACTATAGTCACTATGCTGTACAATAGATCTCCAGAACTTATTCATCCTAACTGAAACTTCATACCCTTTGACCATTTCACTCCTTCCCTTGCTTTTTAAAAAAATTTTTTAAAGAAAACATACATCTGGGGGGCAAAATGAATCTTGTCCAGAACTGAACCCCATTATGGCCCAGACAATGAGAAATAATCAAGTGGGAACATGGTTCACTTCTGTTTCTGGAGAGACACATTCTGGCTTCATTTTTTTAACCAGCCTCACTATTCTTCTGACTCATCCAGCTTTCTTCCTTCTGACCTCCTCTGTACCATGAAGGCTGCTCTGTATATAAACCTATCTTTGTACATGTGAATTTTGGATTTCTAATGCCAGACATTGCATTTCACAGAGGTCAGCTCTGCTCCAGCCTATTGAGATTGCTTTGGATCCTGACTCTCCCATCCAATCTGTTAGCTGGACCCTCTAGCTTCCCAGCATCCTCACTCTCAGAGAGCATGCTGTCTGTCTTCATTTTCACATGAGCCATTGGATAAGGGTGATTTGACTGGGACTGATATAGAGACCTGTGACCTGTCACTAGATACCCTGATTCACTATATTAGCTGCCTGCTACTTTTGGAGTCTCACCTGCAGTCTGTATTTCTTCACTTGATCTACAATGGGCTCATGGGAGTCAAAGTCAAAAGCCTTGTTAAAATCCAGATACATCCTGTCTACAACATTCTCTTGATCTACAAGCCTTGTAACCTTATCAGAAGAGTAAATTAAGTTAGTTCTGCCATGACTTGTTTTCCTAAAGGCCCTACTTAGTGTTATTACTAAAAGAGATTTGATTTGAGCCCAATTGCGGTTTCAATTTAGACATATTTACTGTACTTCCCTACCTGCTCAGTGTCCCTCCCTGTCCCCTCAAGGCCTGCCTGGTGGCTGGAGGTAATTGGATATATAAATTCATGCAAAAGGACTAATGGAAGACAAGGGCTTATAAGAACTGTTTGCGATGTAGCAGCAAGAAAGAATTACCAAAAAAAGTGGAAATGCTGACATATATATGTGACTTTTTGATTTCTAGTGCTTGGCACTGCATCATGATAGATAGAGCGCTTATTTTGGCTAGAGGAGGATTTTGATGCTCTTCGCACTACAACAGGAAGCCTGTTTATCTTTCTGCTAGTGACCATGGCTTAGTAATGGAGGACTATATTAGCTTCCTAGGGCTGTTGTAACAAATGACTGCAAACTTTGTGGCTTAACACAATATAAATTTATTACCTCACAGTCTGGAGGCCAGAAGTCCAATATCAGTTTCACTGGGCCAAAATCAAGGTGCTGGCAGGGCTAAGCTCCCTCCAGAGGCTCTAGGGTAGAATATGTTCTTTGCCTCTTTCGGCTTCTGGTGGCTGCTGGGCTGCTGGCATTCCTTGGCTGGTGGCCGCATCACTCCAATCTCTGCCTCTGTGGTCACATGGCCTTCCTCTCTTCTTTTGTCTCTCCCTCTGACTCACTTATAAGGACACTTATCACATTTAGGTCCCAGCTGGATAATCCAAGATAATCTCTCTATATCAAGATTCTTAATTTACTCACATCTGTAAAATCTCATAGCAGGTAATATTCACAGGTTCTGGGAATTAGAACATGGATATTTTGGGGGGACATTAGTCAGCCTATCACAAAGACTAATACCAAATGTCTAATGCCTTCCCCTGCCATGCTCTCCTTAGCCTCTTGGTTTAAGTATGAAGGCACCTGAAATAGAGAAAAAGCAAAGTCCGGGAGAAGATGCCTGTGCTCTCCTCTTCTGGCCCTAGGGGATATGTCTAGTTGCAAATTTGTTCATGTACCTGCTCAGGTTCTGACCATATACACCCTGCTGGGAAATAGTACATTATAATCCACTCGTGAAATTCATCTTTGCCAGTTTTCATTCATTTGGGTGGCTTTTGACCTCCATAGCACAATTGCTGATGCAGGTTGAAACTTTAATGGGGGGAAAGATTGATTGGCTCACCAATAACATTTGTCTCTTGGGCTGGCAGTGAGCACAGAGCAGCCATTTATGCAATCTAATTATTACGTCAATTGGGGGATGGAGTAATGTTTCCCAGATGTCATTTGGCACCTGGAGCGCTGCAAATCAGCATTATCATATAAGAAATATTAATACAGACCATTGATTGGATTCACTGATCCTCACCTCTCCCCTCCCCCCTTCTGCTTGTTATTTTGGTTTGGAGTGAAATGCAAAAGCTTTCCTTTGCCTCCCTTAGCTGCCACGTTCGGACAGGGGATTGGATTGATTAGGTGTCTTTTACAATTAAGTATACTTAAGGAATGATGTGCATTTCTAAATCATTGTCCCTTTTCCTGACCTTGCATCATTCAAAATATCCATGGCCAGTAGGACTGGGATCCAGGCTCCAAAAGAACCCAAAACGGGCAGGAGGGAAGAGCAATGGGCAAAGATGCTGTTGAAATCCCTGTAGCCTGAGCCTGTGTAGTATGTGCTCAGAACTTTTCATGTTCATTGTTGCAACAGTTCCTTGGTGTTAGAGCATTGTAATCCTCCAAAAGGGCTTATTTTTTAATGATTCTTTTTATCAGGAACTAAGTAATCTGTTGGGATTAGCCTCAATAGAATGCAGGGTCTTATAGCCCAAGAAAAGAGGATGTTAGGATATTGCGGAGGTTTATTATAACTCCTTTCCTCCTCATTTCCCTTCCACAAATACTTCTCCCTCTTGTAGGCAGATTCCTGCAATTTCTTTACTAAGTGACAAAGTCTTTCATTCTACAGTTGGAGACAAAGCTTAAAATGTAGCTAAATCCACAAAGAACATAGCTATTTAAATTTATATTAAGGAGTAAATGACTGCTACTACAGATTGCTAGATGGTCTATTAGATTTGGAAAGGAATTCACAGCCCCGAGTGCAGAACCTTTATTTTAAGGAGAAGGGAACTGAGAATTGACTTGCCCAAGGTCTTACAGCAATTTTGTAGCAAATTCTATTCTGAAAGAAAGTTTTAATAGGGGAGCACCTTAAAGGCATTGAAGATAGACATTTGTGACCAATTTTGCCAAGGGCCAGTTATGGAGCATTTCGAAGCCAACTATAATAGCAGGACAACCATTAAAGGAATTAAGGTAGTCTATCCCCAATTCTCAAATCACACTCTCCCCCTTTGCTTTGCTCTGCTCTGCTGGTATTCATCAAAACTTATGTGTCTTATTCCTCTTTGTCCCCTTAGCATCTAGCAGAGTGCCTACCTCATAAAAGGTACTCAGTAGGTGTTTGATGGAAGATGTTTGAATATCTACAAAAATAGAGAAGGGCTTTTTTGTGGGACCCTTCATACTCACTCTCTCATTCTTCCTCCTGTGTACACGTTGCTTAAATAGCTGCTCAGATTAGGGGCTTTGTCTTTTGGTGGGGCTAACAATTGTGTCAGTGGTCAGAGAACAAAGTGAAGTCTGTCCAGTTTATGCAGGTTTGAATCCACAATCCTAGACTTCCTTGAAGCATATGAGGAGCTGGTTAGGCTATAGTCTGATATGTTAGAAGAAAAGATTATGGAATCCACGTGTCTTTGGAGTGCAGAGTCTATCTCTGGGTATTGTGGGCATCCTAAGACAGGGAATGCAGCTCCCAATTGGGAGCTAACACACTTTATCCAACAAGCTTCTCTCACTCTCTTGGCAGGAACCTTTCCTTGGCTGTGGTTGGGGCTATAGGGCAAGAGCAGAGAGGGCACCATAAGGTTTTGGACAAGCCACTTAGATTTTCTTTTCTTTTTTTTTTCTCCAAGTCACAAAACTTTGAGAGAGCCACTTAGATACTCATGGCTTGTGGGAGGAAGTAATAAGAGTTTGACCTGTCAGGATATGCCCTTAGCTTCAATCTCAAAGTGCCCACTCCCACCAGTTCTACCTGCTTGTTCTCTCCCTTTGCTGATTCACCTGCACTCACCTGCAGGGCCCAGGCCCAGGCATGGCCCCTGGCCCCCAGCATGCCTACCTCTCTTTGGGCGGCATTGATTAGGTTCTGCTACTCATGCCTTCTGTGTTCATGTCAAAAATTTTCAGTCAGGGATGACAATGGAGAGACAGGGAAGCCCTTGAGGTAGGGCTACCCATCAGCCCCAGAGGAAAACAAGATCCAGGAGCCAAGCCCACTCCTGTTGGCTGATGGCTCAGCATTGGCTGAGAGTCAAGAAAGCCTTCAGTTGGCCTGAACTAATGAAAAGGAGCCAAAGATACAGTCTCTCTGGCCATTAAAGAGACATTTCCGCCTATGATTGGCCCCAGGGTACTTCACCTCAGGGTTCTCCTATTGGCCTGGAATAGCATGCTGACAGCCAGGGCACTCTGTGGTGAGCAGGCACCTATGTAGGCATGCAGTCAGGCACAGCTTGCTGCTCGGCAGTCAGGGGACAGGCAGATAGAGAAGGAGGTATCAAGATCCTCCCTCTGCTTAACTGGTGACATCTTTGGGGCCCACCCACTTCTTTCTGTGCCTCTCCCCTTGGGCTGGGCCTGCTCGCTCTCCTGGTCCCATTCCCCAAAGGACTTCGATTCCCAGGTATGGTGGTGACTGGCAACACAGGGTAAGATGTAGCCTTTTCTCAGGGTTATTTGCATTGTTGTAAGGGATTCCTGAAATCTGAAAGGATGTGGTGGTCCAAAGAAATCGTAGGTTCATAGAATTTTGGTGCCAAAGGGAACTTTGGAATAGTTTCCATTTTACAGATGAGAAAGAAAACTGAGATGAAATCCAAGAGGTAATGGAATTTGGTCAAAAGCATACAGCTAGTTAATGGCAAGTCTCCTGACCATAAGCAAGGCATTTCTGATGCATCATAAATGAATCTTGAACAGTTGTATTTTATGTACCTTTCTATTGTTCTTCAAACCATAGGTTTTCTGCCCTTGGGAAACTCCTAGTCCCACTGGGGAGATCTTCAGACCACAGATATAGCTTAATTAACTTTTCCAACAAATTTTTAGTTATGTCTTCAGTGGATGAAGAAAAAGGATTGCACCATGGGCTTTCTCTCATTGTTTATTTTCTTCTTGTGATTACCAACCCACCGTAGTGAATTGACTATCACGAGGGCTCTGGAGTCATATAACCAGTTTTCTACCTGGGAAGTTGCCCAACTGGGGACTCTGGACACTAGTACCATGACATTTGATCCATCAATGTTCGAGATATAGCAAAGAAACAAGTCAATTACTAAATGGAAAAAGGTCTGAGCCTAAGCTACTGCCACATTACTATGAGTGCTTCATTTTTCATGCATTTATCCTCCAAATCCCCTTTAGGTTAGAGACCTGGGTTTATTTGTTCATATGTAAGATGAGCCCCTGAAGAGTTCTGAAATCCTGGCCATAAGTAGCTCTGTCTCATCATCAACAACAATAAGGATAAAGGGATTTTGATTGCTCAATCCAGCTTTCCCCCATTGCTTCTGTATCCTTGAGGCTTTTGCTTTCCTCACTCTCCTTTTCTTATCCTTTAAAGGCCAATTTAAGTCCTGACTTCCTCAGGAGCCTTCCCTCACCTAGTGCTGCCCACATTAATCTCTCCTTCCTTTGAATTCTTACTGTCCTTCCAGACTAACCCCCCAAATGATATTCAATTATATTCCATTTTGTATTTCTCACTATTGGTTTCATGTATATTAGTCTCATCTTCTTAACCAGATTGTAAGTTCCACAGGG
The DNA here is from genome assembly GCF_000956105.1 of Propithecus coquereli. Lineage (NCBI taxonomy): Eukaryota > Metazoa > Chordata > Mammalia > Primates > Indriidae > Propithecus > Propithecus coquereli. The sequence goes on from NW_012149952.1 coordinate 7,141,052, forward strand.
CAGGGTACACATTTTATACTTGTTAAGTGTGCCCCACAATGTCTGGAGGATGTTCAAATTAGGCTAGCATCAGCTTTTGTAATGACATGGAAAATGCTCATGATGTACTTAAGTGTCTAACTAGAAATACAAGACTCTATAACCACAGTTTTATAAAGAGATAGAAAACAATTACAAGTGAGCAAAAAGGAAATACACTCAAATGTGCAAGAAGTGAGATGATAGATGAGCTTAAACTTTCATTTATTTACCTGATTTTCCAAATTTTCCACAAGGAGCATGCACTACCCTTATGAGAAACAATATACATTATTTAAAAGGGAATCATATATCCCAAGAATGGAAAAACAAGCACCACATGTACTCACCATCAAATTGGTATTAGCTGATCAACATTTAAGTGCACATATAAGAATAACATGTATTGGATGTTGGGCAGGGGGAGGGGGGAGGGGGGAGGAAGGGACGGGCATATGCACAATGAGTGCAATGTGCACCTCCCGGGGAATGGACACACTTGAAGCTCGGACTTGCGGGGGGGAAAGGGCATCATATGTAACCTAATCATCTGTACCCCCATAATATGCTGAAATAAAACAAACAAAAAATAAATAAAAGAGAATCACAGATTCAAAGGTTTTGAAAGGCAGAACAGGAAGAGACTGTAGAGTTTGCATAAGTCCTGTCCTGTAGCTTTGAAGTTGAAAAGCCTGGGGCCCTGCCATGGGAGACACAGAGCTGGTACCTCATTCTCCACTCTCTAGCAGCAAACAGCTCAGTGTTCTGGAGCTAGGAGGCTGAGGCCCCTACCCTCTCCTCAAATCCACCTTCCCCTCTGGGGTTCCCCTCCAGGCATTGGTCCTGGAAGTGACTGTGTGGTTTTCTTCTGCTGAATTTTCCCATGATTCCTTGATGTCTCCTGGGTGGGGAAGTCTGAAGGTTTGCCTTTGACTCATTCTCTAGTCCTTTTCCAGCTTCTCCTCTAACTCCCTGCTCTGCCTCTGGAGCATCCCAGCACAATAGGATATAGTATCCCCACTCCCAGGTGGTTGGAAGTGAAAAACACCTAGCACTACCCTTTACTAGCAACATAAACTCACTGCAGTCTGAGTCCTTGCTGGGAAGGGTGATCTTGAACTCATTGCCACTCGATACCTTTGCAAAGCCTGACTAAGAGAAATACTATTTAAGGAGGGCCACCTGAAAGTGATATATGCAGCCCATCCATTTCTTTCATGCTGGACCCAATAAACTGGACCCAGGTATCTGCCAGGCCCATAACTTTCCCTTCTCTATTTAGGCCTTCTTCATCCATAGCCAGGAAAAAGGCTGGCTGTTTTATGCACAGGAGTGGCCACTGATTGTATAATCTGGTAGCAGATCTAGGTGGTGGAGTTTTCTAATAGTGTTCCTCTTGCCAGCAGTGGAATCTAATGAGAAACAATATACATTATTTAAAAGGGAATCATATATGGGCACTCTTGGGGTTAAAGCTATGAAGACTCTCGTTAAATGTACATTTGCCACCTATTTTGGAGGATAAGCACATATAATGCATTGTATCCATCCATGCTTCCATGGTTCCATCCATCTACCAAAAAAGCATTGGGTGCCTACTACAGATCATTTATTCTTATTTTCATTTCCCAATCCACAAAACTCTGAAAACCAGAAAATTTCACATAAGTTTGAGGCGCAAACTCATTTTAACTTATATTAAGATATTGATGGTCATTCTTTATGCCACTTAGTGTGAATATTCACATATTTCATGACAAAAATATTAATGTATTTAATTATGGGGAGCTATGCTACCTGCTAGCATAATACCTGCTAGAGGTATTATGCGATATAGGCAAATGCACATGAGTACTTTGATAAAATTCCCCAAATTATGAAACATATCTGGCCCCAAGGATTTTGGACGAGGCACTTTAGCCCTGTAAGATCTGGAGGGAGGGATAGCAGTGGATACCCTACCTGAGTTGGCCAGGAGCAGAGGAAATCACACAGTGAAGCTAGTAGGCATCCAAATTTTTTAGAGAGGGAGAGCTTACTGAAGTTCCAACCAAGGAAACCCAGTTAGGTCACTCAGCCATTTTTCCAAAGGGCAAGGCTGCAAAGAGAAGACAAAATAAAGACTCAGGAGAAAGACAGAACTCAAATGGAACAAGAATAGTTTAAGAATGAGGGAAATGATAATGGGTCTAGATTGCAGCAGGGACTCCAGCCAATTGGCTGACACATGTAAGGGACAAGTTTGGGTCAGGCTGGCTTTAAAGATAGAGAATTGTGGCAGACAGATACAGAGAGGAATGAGACACAATCTCTGCCCTCTCTTTGTTTAAAGCATAAAATTCCATTACCTGGGAGCAGGGTCCTGAGACGATGGATAGAAATTGGGGTCACATTAGTCTGAGACAAAAAATTGTCCTTGGTTGTTTCCTATCTCTGTATTTTTAAAGCTATCTTTTTAAATTGTGAAATATACCACATATAAAGAAAAGTGCAGAAATCATAAATGTACGGCTTGTTCAATGAAACACCTGTGTTAATTGTTACCCAGTTAAGAAATAAAGTATTATCAGCACCCCAGTGCCCAATTTGTGCCCTTTCCCTAATTACAGCTCCTTGCTCCCTCCTAAAAGGGAAAAGTCCCATTCTGACTTTTTCATAATTCACTTCCTTGCTTTTATTTATACTTACACATCTTAGCATGCATCCCTAAACATTGTAGTTTTGCCAATAAGCATGTACTCTTTTGTTTCTGGCTTATTTCATTCAACATTATGTTTGTAAGACTTATCCATGTTGTTGCATGAAGCTTATATTGTTCCTTCTCGTTGCTGTATAATATTCCCTTTTGTGACTATGCTACAATTGATTTATCCATTCTACCAATTCAACCATAGATGGGTATCTACACCATTTCTAGTTTAGGGCTATAATGACTAACGCTTACTGTGGTTATTTTTGTTTGGCTTTTGGTGCACATGTACTTGCATTTCTGTTGGTAGTGGAATCACCACCTCATGGAGTCTGCACACATTCCACTTGGCTAGATGCTGCCAGTTTTCCAAAGTGTGTACGAATTTACACTCTCCCATTGTGCCAAATCACTATCAACACTAAGTATTGTCAGATTTTTAAATTTTAAGCATTCTGGTGGGTGTGCAGTGATATGTCATTGTGGCTTAATTTGCAGTTCTCTGGTGACTAATGAGGTTGAACATCTTTTCATATGTTCATTGGCCTTTTGGATATACTCTTGTACAGTTCCTATTTAAGTCTTTTGTCCATTTTTTCCCTATTAGATTGCCCTTTCATATTCATTTATAGGAGTTCTTTATACATTCTAGATGCAAGTTCTTTGTTGCATGTGTTATAAATAAATTCTCCAGCACTGTAGCTTACCATTTAATACTTTTTGAGTCTAATTTTCTTCCCCTAATTTCCATCATGCTTCCCAGACTCAAATGATCCCCATTTTGCTAAGGTCTTAACAAGCTCACCTGGGCCCTGAGGGACACCTCACTAAAGTGGCAGGGCTGTTCCCTCCACCTTCCCTTCCTTTTCCCCTCTCTTCCCTCAAACCTTGCCCATTCTTAGGGGGTTGCTTATTATTCACAGGATGGATAGAAACAACCTTCTTTCAGCCATGGTGCTAAGACTGTCAGATTTGCCATGTGCTACTAATGGGTCAGAAAGCTTTCACTCTGGAAAGCTGGAGATCATGGATTTGGAGATCATGCAGTTCTCTCTTTAATGGCGAGGAATTTGAAGCTCAGAGATACCAAGTGACTTGCCCAAGGTCATACTGCAAGTCAGTGGCCAAGCTAAGACTAGAACGCAGGTCTCTTGCATGCACATCCCAGCTTTTTCCACTTCATTATGCTAAGAAAGATCAGAGCACATAGCTGCACGTTGACTGGAACATTTTTTTTCTTCTGAAAATAAGTGCTGTCTGTGTCTGTGTAACAACGTAATCGGTAGAGACTATGGCTCATGTCTGTCTGGACCCAGGTTGAGAGATCACATCACCTCTGCTACTTTCCCATCTCCCGACTGTCAAAGCCTGAAGGACAACAAATGGCTTGAGTAATGAGATGAGTTAAGATAGTGTCTCCCACGCTGAATTATGTGCCAGTTCCAGGACTACAGGATTCTGCCACAATCCATTTACACAAGAAATTAAATTGAAGATCGCAATGTAATATTCATATATTAAATCCTGGCGGACAATCAAAGTAATTAAGGCCAAATGCTCTGAATCATCCTGTGGCATCACGAACATTCTATTGCTGGGTTTTTAGAAGGACTTATTTCTACAACCAATTATCTTAGAAATCATTAAAGCTCCTTTGGAATGTGAATAATTTGAAAGCCACCATCATACCCGATACTGCTCAAACCACTTTTCCCCCATGAAAGAAGAATTCTGCTAGATAGGGGTGCTGGATGGGCAAGAAAAGTCTGGTTTCAAAAAGCTGGGTTAGGGGATAGAAACCAGACTCTGATCACCCCTCTCTTCCCATTATGTTTCTCAAAAAGAGTGGCTATATTTCATCCTAATTCAAAGCAGTTAAACTGATGCAGGCTACTGGGCTAATCCTAGCCACAGACAGACCAGCTTGTTGTGTAGCTTTGTGGCTCTTACAAATACATTTTAGTAATTAAAAGAAAAAGAACGTGGGCAATGGGGATGGCTCTCTATAGCCCCTCAGTGATGAATAGGGTCAACCTTCATACCTCCCTCACCATGCCCCATCATGGATCACCTTTTCTTTTAAAGCTTTCCTACTTACCCTCATATCTCTTAGTCCCTGATCTTTTCAGCTTCCCTTTGTTCACACCTCTGTTACAGCACTCATCATAAGATCCTCGAGTTATTTGTTGGCTCCCCATATGGAGCATAAGCCTTCAAGGGCAGGGACTATGTCTCAATATTTCCAGTGTCCCCATACCTGGCCCAGTGCATTCTTCCGACAAGGTGCTTAGTGTATGGTTGGTGGATGTATGAAAGACTAAATAAGCATAAGAATGAATGATCAAGAGAACAAACTCACAAACTTTTACAAGCGTATCTGTTTGGGAGTGACAGGATTAGTGTCACAGCAGCATCAAAGAGAGGAATTAATCTTCTCTTCTCTTCCAGTAATGCCTTAATTCTCTCCGAAAAACAATGCTCTCAAACTGTCACCAACAAATGAAACCCTGTCACCAAGAATGTGTAACTAGAAGATAAACAAACCAAGAATGTGTAACTAAAAGATAAACAAAAAGTATTAGTTAACTTGTACTTTTTAGAATTGTACTTAGGAATCAATCAGGTTATTTTACCTGAACTAATTACAAGACTTCTATGCATCTTGAATATTTCATACAAAAAAGGTCCCTGATTCATCAGTTTTGCCGGTGGGAATAATTAAAAGTGTGCATATACAGTAATAATCCTACCAAATTATTTCTTCTTGTAAATATTTATCCATAGCCTAAGTTTGTTAATGCTGAGCAGCATCAATATTTCTTGGATTTGGCTCATATATTGCCCCCCTGAACTGTATCACAATTCTGATTCTTAGATGAGACACTTCAAAGATATTGACTGTATCTTGTTCGTGTCTGTTTCCCTAGCTCTAGCACAGAGCTTGGCACAGAAAAAGCACTCTCTGTAGAATGGATGAATGAATTAATGAATGAATATTAAGTGAGGCAAATGCTCTCAGGAATGTTTATCATCAAAGTTGAGTTACACAAGGCAAGCCCTGTTCACTGAGGTTCTCTTCGTGATCGGTTGGCTGCAGCATCCCTGAGCTTTTAGGCCAAACTGATCCACCCACCCAAGCAGTATGCCCCTTTCAAAGGCAGTTGTCTCACCCCTCCATGTGCCCAGCACTAGCCAGAGGGGGTGGTGCAGTCTGTGTGTCAGCCCAAGCCAGATGGACACACCAACAACCATCTGTGGCTTTCCTGGGAGGGCATTTTGAGCCTGCATGTTTCATATCATCATGGGTATACCAGTTAGTGTTGGAAACTAAGCCAAGAAATATTGATTCTGCAAAAATCAATAAACTGGGGCCATGGCTAAATATTTATTGGGGCAGACAGTGATGCCATGTTTGCTTGGAAAATTCAATCAAGTTCTGTCCAATTATTGTGGGTTTAGGTTTGAACGAATTAGCTCTTAGTTATAGAATCCCAGAATGTCAGAGCTGGAAGGACCCTTAGAACTTGTCTGGCCCTGTATAACCCTGAGGTTTTCAAACTTTTCTTTTGCAAGAAACACTTTGTAGCTAGGGGACTCTTATGACAGTCCTCTCGTTCAGCAGAGGAGTAAAAGAAAGTCCAGTGAAGTTAAGAAGGATCATGGCAGACTGGGGAAAGAGAGTCCTAGTCTTGGAGTAAGAGTCAAGACAGACTCCACCTCTGTCCTAGCCACAGGGCCTGATATTGTACCATTTAACTCATGCCTGAAGGGGCCTTTTGGATATGGTCATTTAAACTGGTAAGGGACATCCCTTCCCTGGGAAGGATGACATAGTAACTAACAGATTCGTTAGCAAGAGTGAGTTTGTTTAAATAAAACACATTGCTACCAGTTGTCACAAAGCCCACAGGAAAATCCTGAGAGCAGGAGACCCAGGGAGGTAAATGTCCTTTATTAGGGTACTTCATGAAGGCAAAGAGAAGAGAGGAGGAACAGAGCTAGGCCAAACTTCCTCTTCCCACCCTGGCTGTTATCTGTTTCTGTACCTATCTCTTCATATGTCCATCTTTTGCAGTGCCTCTGTGTCATCCTCTGCAGCAGTGTACCTATCCTTGTCAGTTTCTGCCCGTGTCCATCCTTGTGTGCAGGTTGGCTCTGTTGAAACCTGTCTGCTGTGGGTCCGTCTCTGCCTATGTCCCAAGTCTTTCCAGGTGTGCCTGTTTGCCTCAGAATGTGTGTCTGCGTGTGGCTGATTTTGCTGGAGTGTGTATGTGCACATGCTTGTGTGTGCATGTGTTCTTCTATGTGTTCAGAACTCTATCTGTGGCCTTTATTTCTTGTAAGTGATTGTTTCTACCTTTCTGTTTCTGCCTTCAGTGCTTTACCCCACAAGAATGACCAGTAGTGAAAGTGGGAGGGAGGGAGGGAAGGGAAAAAAACACTTCTGGTCCCCCTATAAACCTCAGGCTCTTCCATGTTTCTCAACTTTCTTCATCTATTTACTTCCAGTCATCCTCCCTCCCCATCCCTTTTTTTCACTGTGTCTCTTTGTCTCTGGTTGTTCTAGTTTTCTTTTTTTCCCCAAAGATCTTTTATTTCTTCTTCAGAGAGTCAATTATATCATACAACTTGAACTGCTTAAATTTTATCTTTTTTTCATTAAAAAGCATTTCAAGGGCAAAAAACTCATTTCTTCAAACTCATTTTTTACATTGTGGCATTTTCCAGTAAAAGTTTTGAAAAATTTCTCTATATCCTTTTCTTATTTTTCTATTTTATTTATTTCTCCCCTTTCTCTTCCTTTATTTCTATTTGTTTCCTCTCTAGATTTGTCTTTTCCCATATATTTTCATTTTTTCTTATTTTTCTTTCTTTTTCTACATATCTTTTTCCTTTTTGGAGGGATTCTTTCTGAGTCTATTTTTCTTTCTCTTTCTTTCTCCTTTTCTTCTTAGCTCTTCTTTCTGGGTTTTTCTTTGTATTCTTTTCCTCTTATTCTATGTGTCTCTTTTCTCTGGTGCTTTATTTTATTCATTTTTCTCTCCTTCTTTCCTGTCCCTCTTTTTATCCCTTTCTTTCTCCTTTCCTTTCTTTCCATTTCTCTTTCTGTTGCCCATTCTTCTCATTTCCCTGTCAGTAGCTGCTTGTGTATGAATCTCTCAGCTTCTTTCGTGCTTCGTTCTCTGCAAAGATGCTTCAAGCATCAGAAAGGAGCAGGAGTTGCTTTCTGCCCTGGACTGGGCCGTGTGTGGGTGGGGTTCATCATCTGTCTTCTCAGTCAACATTGGGTGGGATTGTTGCTGCTCCCTGGAACCTAACCAGCACATCCTTGTTCCCTGCCCCCAGGACCCTGTCTGCAGAGTCACACTGTGACTCCAGCCGCTGTGCTGCTTGCATTCCCTGCACGTCCCATGCAGAGCGATTAGCCCCCAGGTGCGGTGGGGGACAATTCATCAGCTACCCGACAGGGCTAACGATTTACTCCTGAGAAATAATCCATATCCAGATAATGGATCACCCCTGACTTCCTGAGACCATTTGTCTTGGCACTTAAATGGCACCAGAATCCGGGGGCAGAGCTAGGACTCTATCCCAAGTTCATTGGTAGATGAATAGGCTGGAATAATAATGTTAAGGATTATGGTAAGAACACTTTGCATTTGCATGGTGTTTTTAAACTCTACAGATTTGGAGGAGATTAACCTTCCTTGACTCATCTCTTTTGAATCTCACGCACTGTGGACCCTGTTTACAGATTCAGAAAAGGGGGACTTTAAGTGACTCACCCAGAGTCATCTAGCCTGTTACTGGCAGAAATGGGAGGACAACTATCTTCTGGCTTCCTGAGACTCTTTCCTCTGAATGCCATATGGCCTTCCAATCTCTGGGTCTCACCATTTGTATCTGGGAAATGTAAGCCAATAATAAGAGGCAGAATACTGAAGGGGCTCATAGTCAGACCTGGATTTGAATCCTGTCTCTGTATTAGCTAGCTGTGTAGCCTTGGGAAGGTTGGTTACTCAGTCAGAACCTCAACCTAAAATGAGTATCCTAATAAACCTTCCTTATAGGGCTATCGTGAGGATGAAGAGAAATTATACATGTAAAGTGCTTATTATAGTGCCTGTCTCATAGTAAAACTGCATGAATGTTAGCTATGATTATTACTACTGCCTGTCTCTTTGCAGGATGCTAAGAGAACTCATACAAATGCATGAGAAAATTGGTCTGGAGGAGGGGAAGAGATAATTGATGAGCTTGCTTCCACAGAAGTGTCCCTGAGGCCACTGATGGAAGAAGAGACAAGGAAGGGTGAATTCTGATTGCTGTGGGAGGAACTAAGGATTCTGCTCGGGCTGGGAGATCCTGCCAGCTCTGAGAACAGGCAAAGAGAAGAAAGGAGGTTGGGGATCTGTGTTGAGGCTCCAAGCATGTTTCATGGCTCAGCAGGACCCATTGCTGGCCTTTAATTCCAGCCCGTTAAGTAAGGTTCTCCTTCTCAGGGTCTCAGCTCTCTCTGTTTCCCTGGAGCTGGACAAAAGCTGGACAGAGGACTGTTTCTTTGAGGAATATTGAAGCCCAAAATATACTTCAGAAGGCCAACACAGACTAAAAATAATGAAACGTTGTGCAGGAATCTTTTGCATAAGTGGACGCTCACTGTACAAATGGAAGAACTATTATTAATATTCCCAACAATAACAGTAACAATCAATCTTTAGAGCTGGTTCGATAGAGTGTGGGTGCAAGAGATTGACACATCATCTCAGATGGTGACGAACATCCCCAGGGCCCATCTGCATGCAGAAGCACAGCCCGTGTTCTTCTCCCCCTTTACAGAGACCTCACCCTCCCAGAGTCACACACATAATTTAGCCTTCGGTGAAATGATTCTGACGCTATTGAGGCTCCCTGGAGAACGGATGTTGTGCGGAGGCGGACAGTGTGGGCTCCTGACTTCGAGCTGCGGGAACGCGAGTAATTGATACATCTCCTAAGCACCAAGGGCTCAATTCCTTTGGAGATGAGAAGGGCTTTGTCTAAGCCTGATGGTTTATTAATAATTCTCTCCACTGAAGAGAGCCCCATGCTTATCAATTGACAAGTATTTAGTGAGAACCCTCTGTGGGGGATCTAAAGAGGTTTGGCAGAGCTGACAATGTGGTTGAGGAGACAGACCACAGATATATAAGCATTATTGACAATACAAAACAGACCCCTCAACAAAGAGATGCTAGTAGCTGGGGCAAAGTGGAAAAAATATATAGAGTCAGGAGACTTGACGTCACGATCTCTCTGAGCCTTGGTTTCCCAATCATCTTGGAAAGACAGTGTAGTATCATTGAAATAATATTAGCTTTGGAGTCAGACCAACCTGACTTAAAATTTCAATTACCTCACAAACTAACTAGGGGTCCTTGAACAAATTACTTAATTCCTATGAGGCACAATTACCTTATGTATAATAACAGCCCCTACCTCCTAGAGTTGTGGTGAGGATTAAATGAAAGCACGCACGTAAAAAGTTAAGCGTAGTGCCTGGCACATGGTAAGCATTCAATAATAAATTCCTTTTATTAATATTACAATATGCAGAGGGAAGGGCAGAAATGTTTAGAAATAGGTTTTTATTCTCCTCTTCAGCTCTTTATATGCTTGACATTAAATTTAATAGGAATGCAAACCAAAAAAAAATACTTGTATATAAACAATAATTATAATATCACTCTGTGATACCTTTTGTTTGCCTCCCAGTATTGCTCACTAAATTTGGTATGATCAAATTTACAGAACAATGAAATAGCAGAGGAGGTAAATTATATACTTCTTGTGATCTTGGATTCCTCTCTGAGCTTCAGTTTTTCCATCTGTAGAATGTGGCTGAGAACACTTACTTCACAGCACTGTTGTGAAAATTAAATTAAAATGTGTATAAAGCACTTGGCATAGAATAGACAGACAACAAATGTTAGCTCCATTCCCCTTCTCTCATCTATAAAAATGGGAGTAAGAAAGTATCAACCTCACAGGGTTATTGTGAGGATGAAGTTAGGTAAATATACAGGAAATGTTTGTAAACTGTAAAACCCCAATAATAGTCTTTATAGGACATTTGTTATGTACCAGGCACTGTGCAATTAACAAATGTTAATCAATTAGGTAAACATTAATTAAGTGTCCACTATATGCAGGACACTGTTTTAGGTGGTGCAAGTGATCCAGAGAGATGAGGGCCATTGGAGTGGATGAACCGCTCCCTCCACAAGAATGGGGTGTATGGGGCATTAAGGACAGGACCTTGAGGGATATGCGCATTCAGAGCACTAGAGCAGAATGCAGAGCCATGGGGAGAAATGAGAGGTAAGAATACTAGTATAGCACAGTGTCCTCAGAGCCAAGGGAGGAGAGAGTTTTGATAAATAGAGAGAGATTCACAATGTGACATTCTGCAGAGAATGCAAATCAGATTAGGACAGAGATGTGCCCCTTGGGTTAGGCCTCCAAAAGGACATTGGTAACTGCATTGAGAAGGGCCAAGTATGTGTGTATGTGCGTGTGGGGGGGGGCAGAAGCCATCTAGCTGTGGACAGAGGAAAGAGTGTGGGGGTTGGGAATAAGGAGAGCACATCTAGAATACTCTTTCAAGGTGTTAAAGACTAAAGCTGAGAAAGGAAGGCTGCGTGATAGCTAGAAGGGGACTCAGAGTCAGGGGAAGGTTGCTTCCATATAAGAGCATTTCAATGTCCTTGTGGGCATTGGGGAAGAAGAAGAGAAGATGAATAAGCAGATGAGAGAGAGGGTTTTTGAACAGGCAGAAGAAGAATTCTGAGAGCTAACACCTGGGAGCTTTGGCTAAGAGAAGAGGGACTTGCAATTAATAAGGAGAAGGGATGGCAGGGTGGCAAATGCTGCCAAGTGGCCAGGAGAACTGAGAACCAACAAGGGGCCACTGCATGTAGAATTAGGAAGCTATGAAGGCCTTCCAGAGCAGGAAGAGGTAAAATATTGAGTGGATGGCAGAGAACACACATTTGAGAAGTTTTGAAGACCCAGGAGCAGGTAGAACAGGCTGAAGGAAATATTATGTTTTATGGTGAAGGCTAAGATGTGCATAGGCAGAGGGAAGGAGTCAATGGGAGTGGAGAGGCTGAACGTATAAGAGGGTAAGAAATTCCTTGGTGGCTGAGATGGTAGCAGAAGGAGGGGCCGAGCTTCAGAATACCAGTGAGGGGGGCCCCAGAGAGGGTCCATTCTTCCTTTGATGTGGGAAGCAAAGATAAAAAAACCCAGAGGGGTCAAGGTTCTGCATTGAGTCCCTGAACCTGGCCTTGGACACTAACATCACCACTCCTGACCCCATACCTTTCAGGGCATCTCACTATCACTGAGTAAATTTGAAGAACAGCCTCTGAGGACAGCAAGATAAGGCAATGTATTTGGAGGCTATTTTGGTGGCTCTTTCCCTAGGGAGGTGGGTGAGAGCTTTAGCCCCAGTCCCAGGATATCAGGCCCCAGACCCTGTCCTAGTGAGGAGGGCCTACAGTCCATGACCTGTACCCACGCTACACAGTCTCTTGCTTCCCTGTTGCAGACATTGGCACCCCAGAACCTCTCTTGAAAACATAGTCAGGGTCCAGTCTCTCAGAGACTTGTTTTCCTGTTATTTGCTAAGGCACTGGGTGCCTTGAGTCCTGTGACCTGACCAAATGCTTCCCCCATTGAAGGCAAGAGAAAGGACTTTCTGAATATAATCTGATCTTCAGTTCTTTGACATGTGTACAGAGCCTGCTGATTGCATCAGATGGCCTTCCTGCCACTTGATCTGGCCCCAGCTACAGCCCCTCTTCCCTAACATGGCTGCTCTCTGGTCCTAGGCAGATGCATCTCTGATGGCACCTTCCTGCCTTGCCCCTTAGCTTTAGTCTGACAAATCTCTTGGGATCTGGAAGGTGAAACAGCAGGACAGTTATAAACTCTGGGTGCTTGAAAGTAGGGGAAGGTGCTAGGCCCCAGAAGGCAGGAGAGGGGGCCCTTTGGTGAATGCCAGATCCAAAGCAACTCAGAAGATAGTGAGTCATCAGCATCTTTTGTCCCAGGGCCAGTTCTGGTGTTCACATAGCAGTCTCTATGGTGCCTGGGACGGAGGAACACTGGGAGGGAAGGGCAAACAACCCCCTAGCTAAGGGAAACTAGGGCTCTGGAGCTAGCCCTACATCTCTGTTTAAGATTGGGTTGTCCCAGGATTGAGTTATAGTGAAAGAGAAAGACTTATTTGCATTGACAAATGGCAATTAACGGAGGGGGTTATTAAAAGTGAGAGAAGCTACAGGCTCAGAAATGTTAGTGGTTGGTGTGCAAGAAAATTCGTTCACTGCACTTTCCTCTCCCTCTTCTCCCTCTCCTTTTCTTCCCTCCCCTTTTTGCTCTTCTCCCTTCTTCTCCCCTGCCCTCCTCCTGCTTGCTCCATCCACCCCCACCCACAGCTACTGATGTGATTTCTCATGATCTACGGTCAAATGCCATTAATCCCGACAGACTCACTCACGAGGGTCCAGCCAAGCTGTCCCATGAACCAATCCTGTGAGCAGACAGACCAGGGGAAGCGGCAGGCAGGCAGCCCCCCACCCCGTCCCCTCAGGGTAATGGGAGCTAAACCAATAAACCAGAGTGGCTGCCCCCAAAATAATCAATAAATCACTTGGGGTCCAAGAGAGGTGGAAAACTTCCCAGGAAACAGTGCTCAGGACATTTTCCATGACCCTCTCTGCTTTTAATGTTCATGGCACACCAGCCGCGAGGGCCAGGACTGACTCTGCTCTCAAGGTGCCGCTCTCAGATTCCGCCTGGCCTGTCTCAGTTTCAGAGGGAGGTCATTCATTCCAATGGGATGTGACAGGTGCCATCTTCAGGCTCCTGGCTCTGCTCCCAGCAGCAGGGACTGTTGCTGACTGCAAATCCCCCAAGTGCCATGCTGGTCTGAGGAGAGCAAGCTGTGGGGTGGGCACTGACTTTTTGAGAACCCATGAACCGAAGGTGGGATGGCAGTGTGATGTAATGGACCAAGCCCTGGACTAGGATGCTGGACAGCTGGCTTTTAGTCCTTTTCAGCCACTAACTTGCTAGGCGATGTTGGGTAAGTGACTTTCCCTTTCTGGATTTCAGTGTTTCTCCCCACCCCACCGTGATGTGAGGAGGTTGGACTAGATTATCTCTAATGACACTTTCAGTCCTGGTAAGCAAATTTTGAAATTTTAAAAAATCAATTATCTTTGGAAAACGTCCAGCTCTAATTTGAATTTGTTTGGGGACTCCTTCTCTAGGGCTCCTATTTAGCTGTTTTGTCACCAAATCCTTCACCCTAAACTCCCACTCGGTACATGCAGCCATTTCCCAACACCTAAGCTCCAGCTACAAAACTAAGACCACTCATAGGTTGCTGTGAGCTAGGCTGATGCCACGGCACTTATTCTAGCCTGGGCAACAAAGTGAGACTCTGTCCCAAGAAAAGAAAAAAAAAAGACCACTCATAGATCTAGCCTTCCGCTCCTGCTGAGCTAGTTCTGTACTTGGGGCTGGGCCATGATGTTGGAGTCCTCAAGTGGAGCCCTGTGGGAGGGGATGCACCACTGGCTCCTAGATTTTAGTAGCTGCTGCCTAAGAGGAGATTCCCCCTAATTTTGTATTTCGAACTTTTTAATATACAGTAAAGTTGAAAGAATAGCACAATAAATACTTGTACATACTCTCGTAAACAATTTGTCACACTTGTGTGCTTTCTATCTCTTGTTTTCTCCCATTCTCTCTTGTGATCTCTCTCTCTCTCTCTCTCTCTCTCTCTCTCTGTCTCTTACTCTCTCTCCATTTGAAAATATGTGGCAGATATCGTGACACTTCACCTCTAAATACTGCAGAATGCACCTCCCAAGAATAAGGATGTTCTTAGCTGGGATGATTCTCAGGCTTTCTAAGGGCTTTGGAATTCTCAGCAAGGGGAAAGTCTACAGTCTTTGGAGTCCAAAGGGGGTCAGGAGATATATAAGGTCTAAAGACCAGATTTTAGTCTGGATATGGGTAATATAAGAGGGTGCTGAGCACAAGAGAAGGAGGGACAGACAGTGGTTCAAGTACAGGTTACAAACAAAAAGGCAATGACTTTGGGCAAGTCACTTCCCTTCCTCGAACTTCAGTTGCTTCATCTATAAAATGGGGATGTGCTAACCTCTGTCCTATCAACCTCCCAAACTATATGAGAGTCAGGTGTGAAAATAGATATGAGAGCACATTGGGAGCTACTACACTTAAACATACGTGGGCAAGTGATATGCAGAGATGACTTTCAGAGCTAGTAAAACTCAAGAGCAATGCTTCTTGGGCCACCAGCCTGGAGTCTCTCATAACACACGAAAGTGGATGGTTCCCCTGCTCAGCCCCCAGACTCTTGTTACTGGAAGGCACAGAATTTTCATCTAGAATGAAAATCTCAGTGGCTTAGATCTGTAGTAGTTTTTCAAAGGCATAAGCACACACCTCAGTTCTTTCTAGTTCTTTTTTCAGATAACTCCATTTTCTCTTATTGATTATGGCACAAAACTAAAAAATCACTCCCTACCTTTTCTTCTTTCAGATATTTTTTTTCTGTGCCTCCTTAATTCCTACTATTCCTCCCACCCCACCCTGTCGAGACTCCTGGAGTTGAAAAATTCTCTCATCCTGCCTACCCCTAGCTCGAAGAGCAAAATGCTTTACAAAATTAAGTGAGCATTTGGGATTTTTAACTTGATTTTTATCTTTTCATTCAACCAGAGGGGTACGTGTGTGGGAGATGCACTTGTCAACTAAAAGCAATTTCTCTGCCTCCTTGGGGACTGAAGCGTAATCGTAGCTCTGTCTTTCTGGTGTCAGGATGAAACTTGCATTTTCCGGAGTGGTGTCAGCATACTGACAGACAGCTCCTGGGATCTAGTGAGGAGTACTGGAAAAGAATGGGAAAGGGGAGAGAGACGTGGAGGTTGGTCTCAGCTCATCTCTCCTCCCCTGGGTGACGCTGGGCTAGTCACTTACTTTGCCTCACTTTTCTAACTTTAAAAATGTGGGAATAATTCTTTCCCATTTCTATCTCACAAACATGGTGCCAGGACTTTGTCAGGCTTTGGTGATATGAAAATGTTTGGAAGTAATGGAGCTACAGAAGAAAAAGAAAGTGCTATGGAAGTAGTATATCCTAAGAATGCTGTTAAGAAGCTAGAAAGGAATTCAAGTTTTCTTAGTACAACCCTATTTTAGAAATGACGGAACACTTCTGAGGTTCGAAGAGGTCTCACAAAGGTCCCCCATGATTTCAACATGTTCACCATGAGCCCAGCTAAATCTTTCCCAAAGAGAAGAGCAGGGAGGCAGAGTCTTGAGGTCCTGGAGCTTGGAGTTCCCTTTAGAGAGCACACATGGTCCCTGTGTACTCCATGTGGACCTTCTGATAGTATTTCTCAAAAGGACGTGTTGGGAGGCAGGGTTGCTACTTGGCCAATTCCCTCCACGAGTCCCCTGGTAGGGTATTTTGTTATCTCACTGCTGAAAATGCAGAGACTTTCCTAACAACCTGCAGAGGAAGCTGGGCAGAAGGATTGAGCTTCCCATTTCATAGAGGAGGAGCCTGAAGCTCTGGTTGGGAAGCAGACATACGTTCATTCACCCAGCCAGTCAGCCAGTGAGTCCAGCCTTGCTCCTGATGTTTTAACTGCTCTTTCCACTGTGTTTCAGCTGTCTCTTGCCTGATGCAAGGAACCCAACAAGTAGGGAGTTCAAATGAAATACTCTGACTGGGAAGTACTATGTAGACATATACGTAAGGCTTCTTAGAAAATCCAAATGGTTGACCTATATGGACTATGCTCATTTTGAACACATCTAGACTCTATCAGGAGTCAAGTTTTAAGGTTTGGTCAATTTCCCATGCTATGTATTTCTCCATACACCCAAAGGAAGTAGAGTGGGATTAAAGTGATCCGTTTCCCCAGATGGCTGCCTTAGTTCCTTGTAGCTGGGGTGCAACAGGAAGAGATGCTATGGAGGGTTTGCAGGCACGGACTTCTTTCCTCTATATTAAAGTATCTCTAAATTTAGTGGGCATTAAGGCTTTTATGGAGAGCCTGTTAAAAATGCTATTTTCTGGTCCCCGTGACCAGAATTTTTGTTCAATAGGACTGGAGTGAGAGCAGGGAATCTGTATTGTTACAGGACATTCCAAGTAATTTTGATACTTCTGGTTCAATGGACCATACTTTGGGAAACACTGATCCATGACAAGGTTTAAAAGCCTCTGATTCCTAGAGTCCCTTTTAATTAGCAGTCCTTTGCCTGGGTGCCAGTCACTTTTGGGCTTTAGGAAAAAAGATAGGAAAGTTTGAAGCCTATTTTTTCAAGGCCAACAAGCCCCCAGATTGACTTCATCATTATGCCCAAAGACCTCTAGGCAGACAATGACTTAAGTTAGGAGCAGGGTGCTTGGTTCTTAATTGAAATTACAATGGGAGACCCTTAAGATGCAGCAAGCTGTCTAGCTCTAGGCTTTGGACTGTCAGGGTGAGGATAAAGATGCCCAATGTGCTCTTTGTGAGCACACACCTTGGGATGAGAGGCTGTAGTTCCAGGCTAGCAGGTTCCTGGCTGCTTGATGGGGGCACTAAGGACCCCTGCATCCTTGGAAAGGAGGAGCCATAACTGGTTATATGCCCCTGCACAGGAAGGGAGTTCTGCATTTTACTCACAGATCAACTTCCTCAATTTTTTCTGGGTCACCAAAGCCAGCCCAAGTGCCCTGTGCCAGTAGCACAACCCCAACCTAAAGGCCCCAGTCATTCCCCTGTCTAGCTTAGTCCTTTATTCGGCAGAGACAAAGTTATAGATTTTTTTCCTATGAGTAGTGTTTTCTAAATCAAATCCAGAAAATAATATATGTTTATTAAAGAAAAATTGGAAAATGCTAAAATATGAAAATAATAAAACAGTTAAAAATTACCCATAATTGCATTGTCTAAATGCAATCATGATTAAGATTCTGGTGTGTTTCTTTTTAGCCTTTTTTCCCTATGTATAGGCTTATTATTTATTTGCATTGTTTATATTACAGTGTGCACACATTTTGCATTCTGCTTTTTTTCATTTAAAAGTATCATACATGTATTTTTGGATTATCATATAAGCTTCTAAATTATACACTTAAAAATAATTGCACAATAATTCATTGAATGAATCAACATTATTTGCATAGCTCAATATCTGGCACCTGCGGACATTTGATAAATATTTGTTGAATGAATTAAGGGATTGATGGATGAATGCATTCTCCTATTATGTGACATTTAGTTAAGGATAAAGATTTTCAAAGGGAATTTAAGACTGAGTAATTAAGTGGCAGAGTAAGCAGGTCAAAGAAAAAGTAGAGGGGAGAACTGCTAACCTGGTTACTAAATAACGTTGTTTTGGAATTCCGATCTGTATATTTCCCTTTTTCTTTTTTTTTTCCAAAAAAGTAGATTTTAAATACTTTGGTCTGCTTGGAGCTTGTTCATAACTATTAATATCCCCATTTTACAGATGAGGAAACCAAGCCTAAAAGAGATTAATAACCCTCTCAAGATTACAAGCTAGTACATAGTGGAATTGGGCTTCCTATCCAGTTTCGAATGTCCTTAGCTTTGTTTATTTACACATCACATCTCTTGAGAAAAAGGCAACAAAGAAAGATAGCTGTCAAGGGTTTGTCCCTCAGGTAGAGCTGCTCTGGAAGCAGAGAAACTTCAGTTACTGAGGACTCTTGGATTGAACCAGGCAGCCTTTGCGCCATGAGGGAGCCAAAAAAAAAAAGAAGTAGCTCATTCAGTTGGAAAAAAAGGAACTCATTGAGGCTATTTCAAAAACTGGTGCTGGATAAGCTCCTAGGACGAGATTAGGCTGAGAATTCAGTATCTATAGCCTGAAACTGGACATTTCTAGATGTCAGACTTGTTTGGCTTGGACAACTAAGTATTTGTAAAGCAGAAATTGGTAAAGGAGCAGGTCTGGTGAATGTTTGTTGTCTTTGATTGCTTTTAGAAAACAGAGAAAATTGGAAATGATTTAGAAATTGGTGCAAAGGCAGAGAGGTACTATGTTTCCCAGAAAGGAAGGAAAATGAGTGGAAGGCCTTTAAACTCTGAACTAGAATTGCATGGCAAAGTATAGGCAATTTTTCCATTTTATGTGCCCCTTTTGCAGAGTTAATGCTAACATCAGTGGTTAGCAAAGCAAATGTAATAACTGCTCTCCCCAAAGGGCCCGTGATTGCCGACAATCCAGCTGTTGGAAGAGAATTTTCCATATTTCTTTCTACCTCCTCACTAGCATTTTGATCGGTAGAGCCCCATTCTCCCAGTGGAGGAAAACAAGGCATGGAGTCACATCTGTACAGCTACCAATGGAGAATCAGGAGAGAAATTAATTTGGGCCCCTGGGCTTGAAGAGAAAAGAAAATTTTGTTTAGAAGCCCTTCCTGCCCAATGTGGTCCATCTCTGGTGGCTGCTTCTACCCCAGGATTTGGGGGGCAGGGCTAGTTTACCACCACCCAAGGCCCAAACACTGAACCAGCTGTGGCATGTGCCCCAATATGTATTTAAAATTTAAAAATACAAAGCCATAAAGGAAGTGCAAGAAAATCCAACATAGTACCACCTCCCATTGAAATATCAAATATCGAATTCTTTCTAAAAATATATGTTGGTCCCCCTACTATTCCAGTGCCCCAATAAAAGCATAGGAAGTGGAATCTGTAAGACAGCAGCAACTGGGGGGCACCCTACATTTATGCGCACTTGACACTGCATTCTTTTATCTCAGTTGGTGATCAACCCTCTCAAAACAAAGGTCCCCAGGCAAGAAAGCATCTCCCTCTTCCCTAAAGGATTCCCAGGGCAGGGGCAGTAAAATTACTCTCAGATTCTGAGCTCCTTGGGGTGTGGGCGGGGCAAAAATCATTTCTCCTACTCACATTCTTGGTCCTCTAGAATGGAGCAGTGACTTCAAATCAGATTTGGAGCTACCCAGGGCTTAGGTGATGCCTCCCCTTCAGATTCAGGGCTCCGGGGACAGACACAGATTCTCTCTTGGTTTGGGCCTCCTGAGGGCTGAGATAACATCTCCGCTAAACCGTGGACTTTTCTAGAGCTGGGATACAGTCTTGCCCTCAGATCTGAGGTTCCCTGGAACAGGTGCGCCACTTCGCCTTCAAATTCCAGCTTCTGGGGACAAGCCTGCTTTTATCTGCCCGATTAAGGGCGCCTGGCGCAGGGGCAGAGACCTTCCCTCCCTCTAAGATTCTCACCAGGGCTGAGATGGCATCTCCCCTTACCCTCTGGGCTCCCTAGGGTAGGGGCAGGGTCCTGCCCTGAGAGTCAGAGCTTCCCGGGACAGGAGCTGTGTCTTGGCCTCCCTCCGCGTGGGGCAAGGGGCTGTGGGGCAAGGGGCTGCCGGACAAGCGGCCTCTCCTCCAGCGGGAGGGGGACTCCCCTGAGGCCCTGCCCCCTTGTGACATGCTCGAGGTGTCCGGTGACCAAGACACTCTTAGCTGGGTGCAGAGTGCGGCCCAGGGCGTGGTCACCACCAGGGGCTACTTAGGGCAGCCCTTGCGGGGGAACGACGCGGAGGTTAGCTGCGAGCTGCCGGGCACTCAGCGCGGGTCATGGCGTGGATACTGGACTGCCTTTTCGCTTCGGCCTTTGAGCCCCGCCCCCGCCGTGGTGAGTGGGGTCCACCGAGTCGGGGGGGCTGGGGTGCTCGGCCCGGGGGGCGGCCGGCAGCTGCAGCCGCGGCTGGACGCCCTGGGCTTGGCTCGCCGCCCCCTCGCCTCCCTTCCCGCTGGCTTTTAGCTAATTGTTCCTGGCTCAAGGGAATGCCCCGTCGAGGCCCCGCATAAATCACCAGCATTGCCGGGAACCGCCAGCAATCGCGCTAATGGCTCGGCAGGACGCGGGGCAAGCTCGGGGGCGGAGTCTCTGGCTCAGTCGCCTGCAGGGACAGCCAGAGCCTT
Source organism: Propithecus coquereli (assembly GCF_000956105.1). NCBI lineage: Eukaryota > Metazoa > Chordata > Mammalia > Primates > Indriidae > Propithecus > Propithecus coquereli. The sequence continues at coordinate 7,161,821 of NW_012149952.1, forward strand.
GGGGCCAGACACTCACGAGTGCTGTTCTGCAACCCAAGGGCCCTAAAGGCCTAAGGATGAACGTCCCTGGCAGGGCAGCCAGGCCTCTGGGACCCTGAAGAAGGAGGTGGGGGTTCCTTTTGCTTTGAAGCTTATTGCTCTGTCCCAATCTCAACCACAGAATATCAGCACGGACCCCTTAGAGTCATCGAATTCAACTCCTTCATTTAAGAGATGGTGACATTGAAGCCCAGAGATGGGAAAGGCCTGCTCAAGGTCACCCAGAAAATTGGCAGCACATCTGAGTCTGCCAACTGCCCACTGCCCCAAACTGCCCAATGGCAGAGATCTGGAGTCTTTAGTCTGGGTCTTTCCTTGGGTACTTGAGATCAACGCTTGGTTCCCCTATTCCTGTGGAATTGAGGACATAAGCTTTCAAAGATCACAGCAGGGGTCTAAGTTCATGGGTCACATTTCACCCTTTTCCTGGAACTGATTCTACAAAGTACATTTTAGAAACTTACAATTTTTTCCTCCTTAAAGTTTCGGGAGGCTGATATTTTCTCTTCGAGATTCCCCAGGACCCCCACCCACACTGTCCTTCACTCCCCCTTGATAAGCCCCACCCCCTCCAGCCTGCCACCGGCCCCCACAGCCACCTGTTTTTCCGTAGTCTCCACCTCCAAAATCTATATTGGTTAGAGTGCGTCATTGGTCACCAGCCATAGACCAAACCTGGGATTGTCTCCTCTTTCCTCTGCCCCCTCACGGGCAGGGGAGGGGAGGCAGGGAGAGGAGGGGCTTCAGCAACTTAATTCAGGAGAGACCTGTTTTTAGTCCTTGCCAGCCCCAACACCCTGCTGAGAACCATCCTAAGAGTTTGACCTCCTACTTAGAGACTACGGCATGCTTAACCAGTTCAAGTACAGTCTCTGGCCAGCCACAAGTTCTCTGAGAAGGAAAGATATGTGCATATGCACAGAGAATTTAATATTTTCTTTTGTATATTTTTAAAGTTTGTGTGAGCCTCGTGAGTCAAAAAAATAAGGGAGTTTGATAAGATACCTCTTAAGGCCTTTCTGCTCTAACACCCTACTTTTGAAAAGAGGGTGGGGGAACCATTTTATTCCTGCCTGAACTAGAAGATTGTTGTGTGACTCCAATGAGATCAAGGATATGAAGCCTCCTTTATGAATAATTGCATGAGAGGGAGTCTGTGTTAGACAAGGAAGCCCACCCCCATCTATAAACAACAATGTCTATAAGAGTCATAATGCTTTTCCTTAAACTGAATCCAAATCTATGTCCTCGGAGCCTCCACCTTCTGGCCCTGGTGCTGACCTTCATGGTCCTCCTTCCTAGGGCACAGTGCTAGCCCTCCTCATTTTCCCATCCCTCACCCAAGCCTGTTCTTATCCAGGCCAATTCTTCCCAGTTCCTTCATCTTCTTTAACATGCCACATGGTTGCAAGGCCCCTACCCACATCTAGCTGCTCTTCTTTGAACATGCTCCAAGTTACAAATGCCCAGTGACCTGGCCAAAAGAGGATTTCCAGCTATGCCCCTATAAATATCATCCTGGATGGATGACTTTCCCTCTTTTGGAAGCCCATGCCACACCCAAGGTACACACATCGATAGTCATAAACACACACATACATACACATTACCACACCCATGCATGCTCACATGCAAAGCCATGGACACACACACATGCACACTTTATATGCATCACATACTTTCCACACACAGCACAATATATTCCCGTCACATATGCCTGTACCACCCACCAATCCCATGCACACGCCACACAGTTCACACAAAGACTTTATTTACATTGGAATTACTTTCAACTAAAACTACACTTTTTTTTTTTTAAAGTAAACCCAAGTTATTTTAGGAATGCCCATTCTGTATTTAGTTGGTTTTTGAACTCGAGTGCAAAACCTTGTATCTGCTGCTGTGTTTCCAGTCTGGTGAGACCTGTCTCCCAACATACCGCTGCAACACACCACTGCCCACACCAGCTCTATTACTTGTACAACAGCAGCTAATCTATGTGAAGTACTTCCCAGATGCTGGGCCCTTAGGCTCAGTTCTTTACATGTATGATCTTACTTAAGTCACACATCACTTTGAAATAAATAATTAATCTTTGGATACAATTTTTTGACCAGACAAGAGCCCACTTCACTGCAGGCCCCGGAGAAATACTGTACAATGTGAAGGGTGACTTTGTGGGTAACTATTGATATTCTGTGGGGCTATAGTTGCCCTTGGTGCCTGCCTTCAAATGCCTTTCCGAAATCCTCAGGAGTCAGAGGTGGGTAGGGGTAAAGGGGAGTAGCTGGCTGCTGAGTTTGCAAAATGGGGGAGGTATCCTAAATGTTCCTTCACCATTGTCCCCCTTGCCCAAGAGATAGTATGTCAGAGCAATTTTTGAGAGTGACAGTGGGCAACCATATGAAGGCATTTGGGAGAGGCATCATTGAGGTCTGGAGGAATGGGGCCCCTGAAAAGGCCTGTTTTCCCAGGGAAAGAGCACGATTGACCCACTTGAAAGTCTCTCCCCAGTTCACTCTTGGCATTGGATTTGGCCTCAAACAATCAGGCTTCTGTAAAGCAGCCAAAACTAAAGTTGAAGGGACCCTGGGGCCCACTTTACATACAAATTTGATCTTTTCTTGGAGATGGGACCCAATCGATTTGCTGAGGCCAGTCCTGGTTGTGCTGCAGCAGAATCATTTTCCAGAACTGGGGAGAGATTGCCAATGAGACACCCCACTCCCCTGGTCAGGGTGTCAGACAAACACCTCTATTCACCAATGGCAGGACATCCCAAAGTTCCTTTGTGAATTACTTGTTTGCACCTCAAGAGACATTTCTCCCTAGCAAAATAATGTGATGCTCTAGAGCTTAGGTTCCCAGGTTAACCCACATTTTACCACCATGAGGATGAAATGCAGAATCTGTATGATGAAAGCCGGCAGAAAATAATACTCTTGCAAATGTACCTCCAGCAGTAGAGCAGACATTCATCAAGCTTAAATATCAAATGACTGAAAGCATATTGAGCATTGATAGAGCAGGAAACCAGGTTCCTGAGGGTGATTATGGCAATGGTAAAAGCAACATCATTCTTTTTTTTCACACTTATCTACTAAGACAACCTAAATGTTCAACAATAGTGGAATGTAAATAAACTCTGTGACATATCCACTTGTTAGATAGTATATAACCATAAAAGTGGTGTTTATGAAGAACATGTAACAGCATGGAAAATGGTACCGTTATAGCTGTGTCTAATATGTTTTTTAAAAAACTGGAAGACAATTCAGCAATAAGATAAAGTTAGAGATTCTAGTAAGGTGGTGGGATAATAGTTATTTTTTTCTCTGTTTTCTGAAGTCTGTATAAAATTTGTTCTTAAATACTCTTATAATTTGAAAAGGTTTTAAAAAGGAAAATTGAGGACCTAAGATACGTAAATAACCTATGCTGTGATCTAGATTCCCAATCTACATAGTTTAATCCAAGGACTTTTTTTTCTTCAAATTTTAGTTTAAATGTAATGACTAGATCAGGTCAGCCAAACATGATTTTCCCAATGATCATGAAATATCCACTAATGCTAGGTGGGAAGAGACGCAACTGGTTTGAATCCTAGGCCTACTCTTAGACTGTTGCTGCGAGAAAGTTACTTGACTTCTCTTAAAACGATACATTTTATGCCTACAGTTTTGGGTTATAAATAATAATAGTTATTATTATTGTTGTAGATGTCATTATATTAAATGTCTTCTATGGCTCAGGTATCAAAAGATGTGTTTTATTTTTTATTCACATGTTTGTCATTTGCAAATACCAATCATCCAATAAACTACCTCATTTAACCATAACAATTCTCTGGGGTAAGTATTATTATTTCTATTTTAAAGACAAAAGCTCAGAGAAGTTTAGTAACTTACTCACTGTTACACAGTGGCTAAGCAAGGATTGCAATCCCTTTTGGTCTGACTTCAAAGCTTGAACGAGATTAAAAGAGATAAACATTTGCAAAGCTCCTAGCACTATGCTGACATACAGCAGACATTTCCTAGGTGATCATTATGACGTTGTGAGTGATCCCTTGCCCGGGGCCCAAACTCTAGTCTTTGATCTAGTTGATTACCTATAGATTTCTTTCAGTGAAAAGGTGCACATTTCAACTGGAAGATGCAATGCAAACACCACCTGTGTCCTCATAGCTGGGGCTCTGAGTCACTAGGAAACGATTTCTGTTTCCTTCTGGCAGTATCATTTGTTCTCACATGTATCAGCAGAAGTAGGTAGATGGCATATTTGATGAGTCTTGGCAGCTACTGTCACGTCTCAGATACACTTCTTGAGAAATCACACGGCTTCCTCCGGATGGGCACCCAGTAAATACCCAGCAGCCGGTAGGTGCCTGCTTATTAAGGAAACTTAAGGGGTATGAGCCTATCCTGAACCCCTGCTCCACCTATTCTCTGTGTGATGTGGCTGACCTTTAATTGTTACCCTTCCCGTTGCCCTTCCCAAAGCGGGGGCTCCAGGACCTACTCAGAAGCAGACAGGGGTAGGAGCTGGAGAAGTTTTTCTAACTTCCTAAATCCTCAGTGGGACTCGCTAATAGATTATCTTGCAGGGAGCCGTCTAGGGTCAGTGAGGGTAGTATGCAGGATGAATAGGAGGGGTGAAGGAGAGGGAGGAGTTGAAGGCATCTTCCAGAGACTGGGAACATCTGAAGGCCAGTCTCTCACAGCTTTTTTTGCCATGAATCTCAATACTTCTCTACTCTGTAGTCTCTTTATCCTTCCCTGGGATTATATCCACCACCCCACCCCCAGCTTCTTAACCTTCCCTTACCACTGCCTGCTTAAATGCAGCTTTAGCTTGCAGTAACTTGCTTTTGTCTCTAGAGGGAGACAACAACATCAGGGAGGAAGGGGCACAGATTGGGGTCTTTCCCAGTTTTAGCAAAAGATAGATTTTATTTTCCTTTAACTGAGAAAAACAAATAAGAACTAACTGGAGATGCATTTTAGGTGCTGCATAGCATTGCTCAGAAAACCATCATCTCTCTCCCCATCATTCCGTCTAGGTGGCTGCTAGAAATTGGGTGGCCTTAGGAACTTTTCTCAATTTCTAGAGTAGAGGTGAGGGGAAACAACCCAAAAGTCATAGGGTAATCTTGGCTAGGAAATAGTCATTCTTTCCTTTTTTTGAGCACAAAGGCACATATTTAGAAGACAGGGTTGGGGCTGGGGCTGCAGTTGAGGTGGAGGGAAGTCTGGACACTGAACAGAAAGTTTGAAACTTTCCTGTGTGGAGTATTACATCTGAAACCTTGCTCTCATTAACACTGTGAGAAGAAACTGCAGTGTGAGAATTGGACTTAAGGTCCAGTTCTTTCAGGCTGCATTAGGCTGATCAAAACATCATCCTAAAAGAAGAGGAGCTATTTCAAGAGTGTCAGACAAACCAGTAATGAGGAAAATTGGCAGCTTAGTCAGTGGGCTCCACTCCCTGAACACCCTGGTTGAGACATTGGGCCCCATGTGAAGGAAAAACAAAAATTCGTAAGGGAATCGACTAACCTTTTCTTAAACAATTACTATATGTGTTAGGCACTTGGCTGGCATTTTCCATGGTTTACCTCCTTCAGTCATCTAAGCAATTCTAAGGCAGGTGTTAACATCTCCATTTTACAGCTGAGGAAACAGAGGCTCAGAGAGGTGAAGTAACCTTCCCAAGATCACACAGCAAGTAAGTGATCGAGCTGGGATACCAACTGAAACTTGTCCCACTCCAAAGCCTGTACTCTTTCTTTTCCCTCATGGAAAAGATAAAAGACCTGATCTTCAAGGGTTTTACACTCATGAGGAAACCAAGATCTCTCCTCAATAAAATTCACATTTTGGTGCCCTGCCCCTACAAATTCTTGTTTTTAGGGTGAAAACAACCAAATCTCTGTTTATATTGGACAGTAATGGGGTTTATTAAAGCATTTTACACCTTTACAATTCTTCATATTATCTTCATGTTATGGGGACACAGTCCCTGAACTCCGGGGGGGTGGGGGGGAGAGAGAGAGAGAGAGAGAGAGAGAGAGAGAGAGAGAGAGAGAGAGAGACTGACTTATGGTGGTGATTTTTAGCTCCAAGGAAAGTGTGTGTGTGTGTGTGTGTGTGTTCATCCCATGGTGGTAGCAGTAGCAGTGTTGACAGGGGTCCTGGTAGCCCCTCCTATCCCATTATTTATATGGGTGGTGGGGGTCGGAGGAGTAAGGGGAGCTTTCTATTATGCTAATTGCCTCTGGCCCAGGGCTGTATCTTTGGAGCCAGAGCCTGGAGCTTTTGGCTTCTTTAAAGTTGGAAGCTTTTCCCCCATTTCACAGGCACTGAGCTGTGCACTGAGCATGGAGCTGGAGTGAAACAGACGGTCTTCACAAATCCAAGTGGAAATTACACAACTGGATTTAGACAGGTTGTCTAGAGGGTGTGTGTGTGTGTGTGTGTGTGTGTGTTGGGGATGAGAGGCAGGTAGAGAACCTTCTAGGAAGAGGGAGAGGGCTCACATGAGGGGCTGTGAGGAAGCGGAAGTGAAGCTGGTATATTCAGAGGAGAGTGAGGAGGTGTCAGATCAGCCCCGCAGCAGCAGAAAAGCTGAGTGCCTGAGACCAGATGCTGGCAGATACCAAAGTTTGCATGAACTCCTTGTACGGACTTAAGTGCGATGAAACCAAGGGGCTTCAGGTGGTGTGTGCCCTGCATGACTTAGCCTGGCCTCTCTAGCCCTGGCCATTTCCTCCGAAAAAGACTTTCTGGCTACATAATACTTTAGGCAATGCTTTTCCTGCCCACCCGGGATGAGGTGCTGACCCAGGCCCAGCTGGGGGGAAGCTTTATGGATGTTCCAGCTGCTTTTCATCCACGCACTAGGCTCATTTGTGCCAGCTGAAAGGGCACAATAATAACAGTGGCAATTTAAATCGTGCTTCTCACTTTCCCCCCTGAAAAGTGGTGAAGTGACTCACCACTGTTGAATTGTCCCTCGCTATGCACCCCCCTGATCTCTTTGCAGCAGTCTAGGCTGGCTCCCTGGGGGCTGAGCTGGGAGCCAGTGCTTCCAGAGGCCCTTCAGCTATGACTGGGCTGACACCATGCCCCCCATAAATGTGTTCCCCAAAACGCAATGTATTGTTTTAATTTGGATTTCTCAGATGAGGCTGCTTAGAAGGCATTAGAGCAGCGTGAGCCCCATTAGACAAGCACAGTGCTCCCCGCATTCATGAATAATATGAAATGGGGCCCATTTGGTAGTCTTTTCTGAGGGGGGCTCTGCATGTTTTTCTACATGTAGTTTGATATGGAGATGACTGGTTTGCTTGAAATTCACTGAATACCAACTTCTGGTAGTGATGCTGTAAAAATGGGTCTAGTGGGAGCTGTGAAATCATTTCCTTACTCCATCCTGAACCCATTCCCCTCTAAACCCAATTCCCCTCCAAACCCAATTCCCCTGACCCTATGGCTAGAAAACGCTTATTTTCAGCTCTTTCTTTCAGCACCAGCCTAAGGAGAGCTCCCAGAACTGGAGCTGGTGAGGTACTCCTGTGCCTAGAGTAATTAAAGAGTTTGGGGTGTCAACAAAGCAGGTAATTGGGTGGAGAAAGTATCAGCTGTCCGGGAGACAAAGAAAGTAATTATGTTGAGTACTCTTGGTGCTGTTGCTAAACTCAAAAGAAAGATTTGTCAAGAAATGGTACTCTTTTACAGAGACTTCAGCATCTAGCAGGAATCGGGGGATGCTTAGTGACGTTACCTAGTATAAAAGAAAGGTTTAGGGAATATGGCAAACCTGAGTTCAAATACCGACTCTGAATCCTATGGTCTATGTGACCTTGGGAAAATTACTTAACTACACTGAGCCTGATGTGTGAAGTGTAAAATAGTGACAATAGCTCTATCTACCCCACGGGAGCATTGTGATGACTCAAGGAGACAATGCAAGTAAGAGCACTTAGCACAGTGCCTGGTACACAGTAAGTACTTAATAAATGGCAACATTATTATGATTACAACTATTATTTGCACTTTATACCATGCATTCTCTACAGCAGCTTAGAGTTTAAAAAGAGAGACAAATAATTGCAGTTATGTATGATCACGTCATGAGAAGTATGAAGAGTGTAATTGTGGTGACTCAAAGGAGGGAGCCCTCAGTTGGGAGGGAAAGCTACAGAATAGCAGAGAAAGTTTTGTGATTCTTAAGTTAGGTCTTAAAAAAATAAGTAGGAGTTTGTTACAAGGCCCAAGGGGATAGGGCTTCCAGGCAACTGGATCTGCCCACACAAAGCCAAAAAGGTGTGAAACAGCAGGCCCTGAGCAAATAGGTGGGCTCAGCTGGGAACCAAGTGGTAATCTCCTGGGGGATGGGGATTGTCATGTCAGTGAACAAGAATTTTTCCACCTTACTCCCACCCCTACACCGTGCCTTAGGCACCCTACCTGGCCAATCATGTCCGGTGCCCTCTTCTTCTTTCCTCTAAGCAGCAGTTCACCCCCTGCCCCAGCAGGTCTTGCAGGCACCGAGGTGGGCAGGCAGACAGACCCCCACGGGGGAAATCAGGTCAGCGGGCATCGCTGCCGGGGTCTCAGACCCTTGTTTCCTTCCTTGTTCCAGTACTGACCCAACGTCCCTTCCTCCCAAATCCCCAACCACAAACACGGTCATCTGGGTTCTTTTAGACAACCCTGTACTCTCACACAAAGCACCTATACACTCACGCAGGGATCCCCTTCAAGACACACACCATCTCTACCCCTCCACACATCAGACACACATATGCACCCCAGCTTCAACAGGAGCACACACATACACTGGCCACATGCGTCCACACCACACACATGAACATTTTACACCAAAAGACACGCTGCACCCTCACATGCATAATAAACCTTTGAACACACACACCTCAAGCAGACTTACTTATAGACACACTTTCCTAACGAACATGCACACTATACACCTCAACAAACACCACCTGTAATCCCACATTGACACCTTGCATCTAAAGATAAACACACATCAGACACACATATGCACCCCAGCTTCAACGGGAGCACACACATACACACACTGCACACTTACCACATATATACACTCACCACAGCACGACCACAAACCCCGGCAAAGACATCAAACACACCCACATCCAGACCGCACCCACATAGTCACACTATAATCCGGCAGAAACATACAACCTGCAAGCATGCACACACAAACACATGCTCCATGTCAAAGCAAACCAAATACACACCACACCAAGCACTCGGCGAAAACCTGACCCGCACACATCCCCCTCACACCCGGCCACACACCGAATGCACACACAAACGTGCCGCACTCGTGCGCGTGCGCGCGCACACACGAGTACATTCATACATACATACACACACCGCTCGCCCCCGCCTTCTCTCTAGGCGGAAGAGAGGGGGGCGAGGAGAGGAGGGGGAATACGGGAGGGGGGATGGGCGGGCGAGGCGGGGCTGTCACAGATGCTCTTTTCCTTTGACCAGGGGTGTTGCCCTCATGTTCCCTATTCCCAAGCAAGGGGAGTGAATGAGTTGGGTGCAGGCAGAATTTAGTCTGAACCCGGGAAAAGGAGAAGGTCCGGGAGTCAGCGGGTGTGCAAGAGGGCTCTGCGGGGACCCTGACCCTGAGTGCTGTCGACTCCGCGGGAGGCTCCTCCTCACCGCACCCTCCTTCTGGCCCCTTGCCCCTGCACCGCCTAGACCTCTGCCCCGCCCCCCGTCTCCCCCCCCTCCCACTTGCTTCTTCCTCCCCTATGGGAGGGAGCGGGTGACTGTTAGGGCTGGAAAGCTTCATTGGTTTCAAGAAGTAAGGAGTTGAGATCAGCAGACAAGCTTTTTGCGAAACCGGTTCTAATCTAGGTTGAAGATATTTCTTAATGGAGAGCTCACTATTTTGCAAAACAATACATTTTCTGTATAAAAGGCAAGGACTATTAGAGATCACTGACCCCTAGCTGGACACATAGTAGGACGCTAGAAATGATCTTCCTTCCCACTTATGTCACCAAATCTGGCGGGGCTATCTGCAGCCTAACACCGGTCCACGACAGCTCTTGGGCAGTTGGTGAGCTTTTTTCTTAGCACACAAACCCTCCCAAGAATAGCGACCTCGAACAAGGAGTCACTGGCGCAGGCGGGCGTTAGAGTCGCTGAAGGTGATTTGCATAGCTCCCCCCGCCCGCCGCAGAAAACTCCGAGGTCGCCTCCCACAATAGGTGGGCTACAGGGGTCACTCCAGGATGGCCCGCAGCCAGATGACCGTCTGGTTCCTGTCCTCCGCTTGCCTCCTTTCTTGAGGATCTGAAGTTGAACAGCAGGGGAAAGGGAGGCGGAGGAAAAGGAGCCCTTTCCCTTTCCACTACCCAGTGGCCCATTGTTTAAAGCGCTGCGCAAAGTACACAGACTTCGGAGTTACTATAGGTTCGAATCCCAGCTCTGCCACTTCGTAGCTGTTTACCTTGGCTTAGGTCATGGAATAGTTACGAGGTTTAGAGGAGGTAATATATATGAAGTATTATCACAGTTAAGATACTGAAGATGCCCATTCCTTCCCTCTTTCCCTCACCCTCATTAAAAAGATAAAGATATGGGAGTTTGGGGTAAAGGGAATCAGAGGCTGGGAGGGGGTCATGGCCACCAGCTAATGCCCCCAAACTAAGCCAGAAAGGCAGAGGATGGGCAGGATTCAGTTAACGTGCAATGTATCATGTTTAAGGGAACCAATGATTTAGTGATGACACTTACTGGCAACAAGAAGGTCCAGGTCACAACTTCAAGCCTTGGAGTTGGAATGAAGCCCTTCTGCCCATCACCTCCCCTCCCCACAGGGATTTCCTAACTCACCCCCTTACCAAGGTACCACGTTAATATTTTTAAACTTGTAGTGAGCACTCATTGGATGCTAGAGATGTCTCTTGTTACCTTATGCCCTGCCAGTGCCTAGCACAGTGCCAGACACACAGCACAGGCTTTATACATGCAGCAAAGACATATCTGGGGTTAAATCCCTTGGAAACACTCAGACTCAAGTGTACATCAGGAATTATCATAAGGAACCTAGAGAGAGGACTCCAGTAGTGGCATCCCAGGCACTGTGGGGATGGAGGCCAGTGGCTTTGGATAAGGGGCTATTGCATTCCTCCTCAAAGCCCTCCATCTGTAAGCCTGTCTGGAAGGGTGTTGTTTCACTGTGGCTGAGGCTTTTGCAGTCAATTAAGAAGAAAGCCTCTTTCCTGGAGGGCAGGGGCCCTGGACAGCTAGAGGGTGAGTCACTGCATCAGAGTTGGTGCTAAAGTGGCAATGGATCAGAACAAGATGGCATGGGGAGAGTACCTGAGTGATGAGGAGAAGGGGTTTGAGGCAGGAACCTGAGCCCTTGAGGCTGGTACTAAGGGATAGAGTGTTTGTATTCATATGCATAGAGTCAGCTCCTAACCCACCTCCCCACTTCCACCCCCACCAAGTCCCCAAGGATAGCACTGGCAGAGGAGGAACTAGAGTGGAAAGCACCCGTCCTGCAGAGGGGGGATGTTCGAGAGACTTGGGTTCTAATCCTGACTCTGTTACTTACTCTGTGACCTTGGGCAAGCTTTTTTCCCTCTCTGGGCTTCAGTAGCAAGGTAAATGCTAAGTACTCTACCTATGTTAATTTCACATGCTTTTCTCCACAGTGCTATGAGGTAAGCATTTATTCCTCTATTTTTTAGTGGAGAAAACAGAGGCTAAGTGATATTTACCTTCTCTATATATATCATGAGGTCTTTGTGTATTTATGTTACCAAGGCAATTGCTGTAATCCAAGCCAATAACCTGCCAGTCCTCTGCCTAAATTGGATCCCTATGCACTCATGTTCAAGTCATGTCTCCCAGCTGCCCCCAACACCAACCCATGTTACTGGCTACCTGGATTGATTTTTCTTTTATCTCCTATGAAACATCCCCCCCCAACCCGAGTCTTTTCCTGGCATATCAGTCTAAAATCCCACATTAAAAAGCAAGCATCGCCAGAAAGATATACCCTAATATCAGCCCCTTATCACAGGGTGAGAGGGACTGGCTCCAGGATGCTGCAGTGAGGATGGTGAGCAGAGCTGCTGGGGTGAGAAGGAGGGGCTACAGAAAAATCCAATGGGGGTGGGGAAGGGGAGAGAGGGAAAAATAGGAGAAAGAATATGAATATGAATATGACTGCCTGGGACAAATTGGACCAGCCTCAGACTGCTGCTCCCTCCCTTTCTCCTCCTCTCCTAATCTGGTGCTCTAGAATGTATAAAGGGGCAGCACCCAGCCCATTTCCAACAGGAGGTGAGGGAAAGATCCTCTCCCTCAATGGAAAAAGAAATTGTCCTGAGCTTTCAAATTACATTCTTGTGTTGGGTAAGATTTATTTAATTCCGGAAGGAGGAGGGCAAGGGCATTGTGATGGTAGTGATGATAGCAAGGTGGCACTTAAATTGAAAAGAGCATCACCAAAGCTGTGGCTAGAGCCAGAAGCTCTCTCTGTCTTTACTAGGAGATAAGAAAAACTTGCCATTGGGTTTGGAGATCTCATTTCCAATCCAGGACCCCAAGAGCCACATCTCTGAACCTTTGGGGAATAAGTCCAGATCTTTCTGGGCTTCCACAGTAGCTATGCTTGGAGCCAGCAGCTGAGCTCTATCTTTCCCCCTCCCTTTCTTCCTTCTCCCCAGAGCCTAAATCTATTTCTCCTTCTTACCTCTTGCTGGGCTAGCCCTTAGTTTCTGACATTCTTGACTCTTCTCTCCTTTCTTCTCCATTTCTGTCCCTCTTTGTCAATAACACTCTCCTTTTGTCCATTTACTTGGCCCAAGAGAGGTGAGAAGTCAGTTTGGAGGGGGGTGTAATTATGTACTTGAAATTTCCCTCTCTTGAGATCTTGCATTTATAACCCCATATTGCCCTTGTTGCATCAGATAAGAAGACTTAGCTCTTGTAAATACTATATTTTTGCTTGGTTGAATGATGATTTTTGTATGTGATTAGTGGGCTGCAAATTAAAGAGGATATTTTTGGAAGAGGTATTAAAAGATAAGATGGTTTGGACAGGTGTGGATGGCCTCATTTCCCTAGGTGCCTAGATATGCAAAGAAAACAGAACATGAAAAATGAAGACTATAGTGGTGTGTGTGTGTGTGTGTGTGTGTGTGTGTGTGTGTGTGTGTTGGGGGGGAAGGGAGGGGAGAAGTTGCTGAAACCACTGCCATCCAGGTGGGTGGAGAACTTTGTGAAGTCAGCTTCTGTTTGCTCTTGCTGCTCATTGAACTTTGAACAAAATGACCTTTTTGTTTCTGAGTTTGGAAGAGCAAAGGAGGTCCTGGACAAGACTGGGAAGCAAGGAGCAGAAAGAGTGAGGCAAGGAGGGGAAGGGGTTGTTCCTTGTGCAGTCCTTGTGTACAAAGCATGTTTCTTGCCCTTGAATGCTACATAAGTCAGGGCAGAAGGGAAGCAATATGGTGTAGCAAAAAGTGTACTCAGCTGGGATCTAGGAGTTCTGGGCCTTCATCTTGGCTCTGCCGCTAATTAGCTGTGTCCTTAGGTAAGTTTCTCAGCCATCTGAACCTCCACTTTTGCTTTTTCTTCACCTGTACTGTGAGATTGTGTGGCATGGCCAGGGGAGGGGAAATTCGGTGCACTCAGGGAAGGGACCCTTGGGCTGAATCCTGAAGAAGAGATCAGCTTTAAATAAGGGAAGAGAAGATCGTGGGGTACAGTGAGACACAGTAGGAGTGGCCCAGGGAATTCAGCAAACAGGTATGCGTAAGGCACTGAGCTGGCTGCTGTGTAGAAAATTGCTTTGAATCAGCCCCCTTCTCACCGCAGAAAGCTTTGCGGAGAGCGTGGGGGTGGGGGTGGCGGAGTCTGAGCGACAGAGCCAAGTGCTGGCCCTGTCTGCAGCTCTTCTCCGGGGTCATGCAGCCTCTTATTCCCTGGCCACATCAGGAGGGTCGCCAAGAGGTAGTGCAGGGGCAGAGCACCAGGGGCCTGATCGCCTCCCTCTGCGGGGCGAGAAAGGGAGGTGAGGGCACGCCAAGTGGAGACCCCGACGGGAGGGAGGGAGAGGAGGCCTGAGAGTGCTGAACAAGTTGCCTAAGCTTTTGCATTCAATGGCTGAAACACAGAGCGCATAAGAAAGATTTAATTTTTTGAATTCTCAGCGGAGCAGGCAGCGGAGAGTGGTAGTTGCGCGCCGCAGGGATCTTGGTTTAACTTTGCATGTACTGCGCTCCCTTGAACTACATAAAGGGCAGGACGCACGCGTGCGGCGGCGCCACCCAGCCCAGCGTGAAGGCCGCGCTCCGCAGCGGGGTGGCAGCCAGAGGCAGAGGACAAGCCCACGCGCCCACGCGGTGGAGGGCGCTGAGTCCGCACCTCCCCCCCTCCCTAGTTCAGGGCCAAGGGCGTGCGGTGGCCAGGACTCAGGTAGGGAGGAGGAGGGAGATTAGCTCAGACCCCCGCACTCTGGCGCCCAGAGGCTTGCAGAAAGGCTGGGGGACTCTCTCTCCAACTACGGATAAGCAGCTGCTTGGCCCTGTGTCCTGGAGTTGGCTAAGTCCCGAACGGAGAGGACTCCGTAGATGAGAGGGCTCTTAAATAAACAGGATAATAATAGATTATGCCAGTTGTGTTTCAGGCTTGGAGATGCTCTGTGACTTGCCCAAGGCCACCCCAGGTGCTTGGTAACTGAGCAGGCCTCCTGACTCCTGGTCTAGGGCTTTTTTTTTTTCCCCACCACATAGCCAAGACAGTGGTCTACTTTTGAAGGGGGATAGATAGATAGATAGACAATGATATTTTGAAAATATGGTTATTTCAGTATCGTTTTAAAATACCATTCCTAGGATGAAAATTACAGGGAAAAACATCTCTCACAGTCCCAATTCTTTATGACAGCCACTCAGAGAGGATTTTGAAAAAGAAAACTGGCAGAAAATTGGATGCTTGTTGGGGAAGATACAATCAAAGGAGAAGAGAAGCTGGTGGGGGTAGGGGGAAAAGGTGGAGGAGAAGGAGCTCTCAGCACACATTCTGAGAACTTCTTTATTCCGAAGGTTTTCTTGACATGGTCTCTGTTCAGGTGGTTTGGGGGAATGTCCCCATTGGTCTGTCTTTCTTATGCCCACTCTGTGGAAGCCATAGATGTGGTCTGGAGAGGCAAATGTTGATGGCCTTGCCTTTAATTTAGAGTCTCATTTCCCTGTTTCCCTCTCTTGTAGTGAGCACATTGGAGGGGGGATTCCGTGTGTGTGTGAAAATTCATATGTGAGAGATTGTGAGGATGCATTTGTGTAGAGGGATGTCTGTGAGCGGGAGTGTGTACCTGTGTGTCTGAAAGGGAGTGTGTCTCAAAGAGGGAAGCTTTGTGGCGGAGAAGATGAGAAGGATGAATCAGAATTTACTAAAAACCTGCAGCTGAGTAAATGTCTGTCCAATGCTGGTGGGCCTGGGGAAATAGTCAATTCTTAATATTCCTTAAAGGAACAAAAAAGAGGAAATATATTTATATTAGTGCAGGGAAGGATGATGTTAGACCCACAGGCCTTTCTTGATAGTCTTTCAGACACTTGACATTTATGTGACTTTCAATTAGGCTTCAAGATCCCAAGGGCAGAAACTGGGGCTTTCCATTCCAGATGGCTTTCCCCTTCCCTCCACCATCCCCAGCATGGATAGCTTGCTTACTGTGCTGAGGAAGCCAAAGGTAGGGACTAAATCCCTTTTGTGGGCCAGTTAGCTTTTTTCTACACTTCACAGACTAGATTAATCCCCTCATACCCCACAGTTAGCTGCCTTGCATCTGTCATCATGAAAGACCCAGTGAAGAAACAGTTCATCTTATCCCATCTGAAAAGTATGTTTCCTGCTGACAGTGAGTGAGTACTCATTTTCACCTTCAAAGGATGGTGCAGGGGCATTCTTCAGCAGGGTGTACTATCTGTCTCATTCCGGATAGTAGCGTCCCTGCTCAGTCTTCCTCTCAAATTTGACTCCCAGATACTTTGGGGCCACAGTCCCTCACCTTGGTACAGCACTGTACACTTTGGAGGATTCTTTCATTCCACCCTGTCTCTTATTTAATCTTCACCACAGCCATATCTAGTAGCTATCATGATTTTTATTTTGTAAGGACATGGATCTGAGGCTCAGAGAAGTGAAATAATTTAGTTCAAATCACATAGTTGGTGAGTGCATGAGCTTATTTGTGGTGAGGCTGGGATTTGAACCCAAGTTCCAGTCCATACCTTAGGAGCTTTCCAGGATACCATGATGTTAGGGTGGGGGTGGGCTGGGCTAAGAGAAGTGAAGGGATGAATACATAGGCCCTTTGGTGTCTTTATCCTTCTATCCAGCTCCCTGTTCTACCTTACCTATCATGCTAGTCTCTTTTGAAGCTATATACATACATGCTTATGTATCTCCATCTATCTTCATTCCTATTTCCCAAAAATCCAGCCACTCCCTTAGGAAAGAAGGTAGTCTTGATGTGGACTTTCCCAGTTCCAGAAAGCAGATGTTGGTGAGGATTACCAATGGTTTAGTGGGAAGGGCGAGTCCTGGCCCAGGGACTAGGAAGGGATAGGTTGTTCCCAGATCAAATTCCTCCATGGCATTTTTGGTAATTTTTGGTGCAATTTTAGGTAAGTCACAACCTCTCCGGAGCCCTAGTTTGTTGTTGTCTGTAAAATGGGGGGAAATAATTTCCAACCTACCTCCTTCCCAGGGGTTGTCGTGAGAATAAAATAACATGATTCATTTATTCATGAATCATGAGTAGCTGTTTTAATTGCAAGAGCTTTATGTTCTCTCAAACGCTTGGAGTTTTTAATCCTATGATTCACCTAACAAACACTATTGAACACCTACTGTGTGCTAGCATCTGGAGATAATGGACATAAGGAAAGCTTTTAAGAAAATGACAAACACAAGACAAATTAGGCATTAAAACATTTTACCTCCTATTGATAGAACATCTTATTTTTTACGTCTTCCACCACAATTTAGTAGAAGCAGCAATAAAAAGGAAAAAAAAAAGATATATGTGCCACAGCTTGTGATGCCAGCACTATTATGCACCCTGACACATACTGCAGATAATAGTGACAATATCTATATCTTGTTGTATTTGATGTCACACTGCCTTGTTTACACTATGCTCTGGGATGTTTATAGCATAAAAATTGCCTTTCACCATCCTGAGCTTGAGTTGTTTCTTTAGTAAATAAAATTTAAAAAGAGCATTCCACATTCTATTGAATGACGACTGTACTTATTTTACAAAGATGTTGTAATTTGTGGTGGCTGCCTTCCTTCGGATATGACCTCCCCTGGCTTATGGAATCAGGCTTTGATTATGTTTGCATTCTTTTTATTTAATTATTTAGTGTTGCAGAATCTTGCAGCTACTGTGAGCAAAGGTGGATGGGATAATGGAAAGAGCTGGGAGACTGAGGAGAACTGGGTTCTTTTGCAGGCCCTGCTGTCAAATTGCTATATGGCCTTGGGGAAACCCCGGTCTCTCTCTCAGCTTCAGTTTTCTGAACTGTAGAACAGAGGTTTTGGACTAGGCAATGGCTGAGGTCCGTTTTATTTTTGGACCATTCTAATATTCCAAGTAGTTTCCGAAACATTCTTTTTGTGTGTGTGTGAAGCCAAGGCTTTTCTGAATATAATTTAACGGTACTACCTCCAGCTTATGAGCTTCTGCTATGACATGATGGGCTGGCTCCATGTATTGGTGAACACTGTCCCCAGATTTAATTATCTTGGGATATCACCACCCACCACATTGCATAAAATGAGCCATGCTGTTCACAGCTTCTGTAGCCTTTGCTGAAATGGAGGTTATGGGATAACAACTTTAAAGCTAACTCTTTAATGCTCAGGGATGAATGAGGTAATGTGTTAGCAGACCAAATTGGTGCCCAAATATTTTCATATAGAGACCCATATCTCTTTCCCATGTTGCAATATATTAATGGGGATGTCTTTATCCATTGTCACTGCCTGTAGACATTTGAATAATGTAGATGCAATACATTTTGGGCACCCAGCCCCATTTACTATCAATTGCCTAAACCCTGAGGAGCTCTCAGAGGTTTAGAGCAAAATTCTTATTGTGCCATCAAGTGCCCTGATTTATAAAGATTCAAGCCACAGCATCAGTGCAGTCCTTGTCTTTTTCTCATAGGTATTTACCAATGAGCATTGCAACATTCCTAATGATTTGATGAAGGCAATGGAGTAAATTAGTCCTCCAAATTGTGAAGACTGTGGGTTTATGCCCAGCTGAAAGCATTTCCTTCCCTACAGTGTCAAAGTGGGTGACCTTTCTGACCTTAATTTGTTTCTCCATCTGTGCCATGCATTTCGGGAAGACCCGAAGTACAGGCTTGATGCCACCCAAGTGTGTTTGCCCTTTTGTATTGCTGGGGACTTGATTTGGGTGTCTCTCTGCTCTTCGTTCAAATTCTCCCTCTTGGGTTCTGCTAATATTCTAGCCCCTTTACTGATCCAAATGATTAGTAGTGACAATGTAAAATTGGATGGTTCGAAAGAGAAATAAATTTTGGGACATACAGGCATTTTACTAATCTGAATGATAACATTTGAAATATTGACCTATGCAGTTAGTTTTTTCTAAATTTTATAAGATGATTTTTTAATACTTGACCCTAATGAAATTGGAGAGTGAAGAAGAAAAATTTATTTCCAATAGTCTTCTAAGATCTCTTTATTCTGTATTAATACTCTGTATTAATTTAACTCAAATTTAGTAGAGATTAAACAGAGTAGGTCAGTCAATGCAAAGACCTGGTAAACTCAGGTCCTCTGCAAAGGACCTTCAATGTTAATATGTTTATTAAAAACCAATGCTAAATATCACATATACATTATTCATTCAATTCTCACACAACCACTGAAATGAGTACTATGTCATTTCCTCATTTTATAGAGGAAACCACTGAGTCTCAGAGAATTCAACTTTCCTAAAGCCACACAGCTGAAAAATTATAAAGCCTGGCTTCAAAATCGGTTCTATTTGCCTCTATCTCCAGTGCCCAGTACAGATATTTGTCTAAAGATAGAGTTTTTGCAAATGTCTTGAATTCTAGACTGAAACTGAGCCAGGTTGCTTTCACCTTCCTTCTTGAGTATCTTTTTTATCTCATGGTCACTTCAGGCTAGTGCCATGGCGTGCTGAAGGGGAAAGGGGAAGATACTTTGCAGCAAGAGAGGTCCCTTGGCACCTCATTCTCTGTGGGAAGCCTCCTTTAGTGTTCAGCTTGCAAAGTCAGGCCCAAGGATGAGTATTCAAACAGGAGAACCTGTTATGTGCCTCCCATAGTGCTGAAGCCAGCCTATTCATCTCCCCTCCACCCACCCATCTGCTTCTCCTCTGGGCACACTGGTCTTCCTAACTCTGCTTCTGTCTTGTATCCTACTGGTGCCTTGGAGAGGGCTGAAAGCAAGTAAGACAGTGACAGTTTTGCTGGTATAACTGCTCTTAAGTTTAGCCCAGTATGTTGGATCAGGGAGGCAATGACAAACGGTTTATTCTAAGGCCTTTGATTTCCTTTCGAATTGTAAGCTTCTAGGCTGACTCATCTCTCAAAGGTTTTTCTCTCTGTCACTCTCTCTTTTTTTGGGCTGTTGTTGATTTGGGGGTTTTACTGTTCATTCTTACCTTATTTTGGGTGGAGAGAAGGGATTGATTTTCATCCTGGTTTTGGATGAAAGAACCAGCTGTGCTCTTTGGATGGCCAGATCTGGCAAGCCTAGATACCTAGGTACCTAGATACCTAAGTACCAAGACTGGTACCAAAAAAATGTCTGGATTGGGGAGAGGGGAGAGATGTTAGAAAAATTAAGCCAGATCAAGGCTGTAATGGATGAGACCTTAGACTAATAGACTATGGACCTGCTATCTCGAATGAGGCATTGCTAGAGGCTTAGTCTGGGACTGTGGTTAGATGCATATACCTTTAGTTAAAAGGGTCACTTGTGGTTGGAGTTTGGTGCTTGGGCTTAGGTGTTCACTTTGGGTCCAGAGGATGATGCTTTGCAGTTGAAGGAGCTTAAAATACAGTAGGGGTTTTCCTCTTAGCTTAGTTCAAAAGCCATAGAAAGACGCCTCATCTTTTCTTATACTGCACTTATTTCTGACATCTGTGACTTTGGTCATTAAGGAAAGTGGGCATAAAAGAATTTTGGGAAAAAATACAAGGTGTGAGGGGTTTTTTTGACAGAGGATAGCTCATTTATTTAGATGATTATGTTATAAACCCTTACCTAGCTTTTCTCTGCTCCCCATAATAAGCTTCCCCCATAATATATAGAATATTATTGTAAAATTTCATAGGAAAAAGAAGCTCAGAAAAGTGGCATATAACTACTTTCCTTCTTGTCAAAAAGTTTAATTCCCTGTATCCAGAAGTATCTTCTCTGTCAGGAACCTGCATACACACATTCACCCAAAACATAAACTTGGAGCTATCCTATATTATTTTCTTTCCATTACAATTAAACTATTTCCCTAAGTCCTGTCAATTCCATCTGTAAAATTCATTCCCTACTCCAGCCCCGGTGACACTGACTTGTGTCAGCATCCCTTGCCTCCTGGATGATACCTATTTCAGGCTCTCTACCTAAACCGGGCTTTTTCAAGGCTCTGTGATTTTTCCAAGGTGCTACTCTGACTCTGTCACTACCTGCCTAAAACCCTGCAGTAGCTCTCTATTGCCTTTAGGAGAAAGTCCAACTCCTTAACGTGGCTTACGGGGCCACTCATGATCTCATCCCTGCCTATCCAGATTTATCTCCTTCCAATCCCTTTATACAGCTTCAAGAATATGACAACCTCTCTCCCATCTCTGCCTTTGCACAAGCTGTTCTCTCTCTCTGGACACTCCCCCCCCCTGTCTCCAGGCAGACTTAGATGTTTCCTCCTTTCTGCTCTCACAGTACTTTGTTTATATCTTGGCAGACTGACTTACCACAAGGTTTTGCAAATTGTTGCTAACCTGTGTATCTCCTTCACTGCACTGTTAAATCTTTTATGACAGGAATAGAGTTATCTTGCTCATCCTTTGAATCTATAGCACCCGGCACAAAGTGGGCAATTAATACAAGTTGTTTTTTCTTTTAATGAATGAATGAAAGAACAAATAAGTAATAAAAAATGTTTAGGAAAAGATTCTATGTGAGGTGCAAGGAGATGCCCAGTGGGAGATGTTATGAAGTCTGGAAGCAGCATGGGATAGTGGGCATCGTGGAGAAGGCTTACCATATAAAACAGGTTTACCATTACACTAAGACAAGTTTACCATTACACTAAGACAAACTCCACTTTTATCACTGATTCTGTATAAAAAGTCTCACTGGAAATGGTCTGGAAATGATGTTTGTTTTGGTACAAATCAATTTTTTTCATGAAAGAGTAATATAACCAAGTCGTACAGTTTTTGGTAAATAGAGAAAAGGCAAAAGGCAAACAAAATCTCCTCACTTAATATGATGCTGTTTAGCCTTTGGATGCATTTCCTTCAGTCTTTTATTTTTATGCATGTTTTTCTTCACATAGTTGTAATCATAATTAATGAAAATTCTGCTTTTTGTATTTGTTGTTTAAAAGCTCTTTGTAAATATCACTTTAATGGTTGCATAATTTTCCATACTATGGTCATTATGTAATTTACATAACTAGTCTCATTGCTGTGCTAGCTTTTCTTTCCTTATTTTTATTTATTTATTTATTTTACTGTTATGGTTCATGTGCATATGGTTTCTCCTGTCTGTAGAAAGATTTCATTAGGATAGTTTCCTAAAAGGGGAATTGCTGGGTCAATGGGCCTGGGTACAATTTTTGGCTCCATATCCACGTGTCCAGTTTGTTTTCTGGAAGAGTTGTATAAATTTGCAGTGCTCCAAACCTAGATAAAAGTCTCCTTCGTACTCAACATGGACAGCATCGAGTAGCATCATGAAAAAATAAAAATAAGCTCGATCGATGTTCTAATTAGTTAATGAAAAATGCTATATTTCTCTTGTCTTAAAGTGTCTTTTTAAAGAAATTGTTTTTCTTTTCTTTTTCTTTTTTCTTTCTACTTTTTTTTGTTAATTATGTCTTCTCTTTTCTGGACTATCTGTTCAGGGCTGATTTTTTTTTTTTTAATAAGCAACCAGAGACTGCTCTGCTTGAGGGTGAGGCCACCTCCCAGTTTGCCCTCCCCCTCCACTTTCCCCTTATAGTTCCCTCCACCAGGTCCAGTGACAATTGGATGATGCAGGCTTGATAATGATCCGATTCCAGAATGGGTGGCTGCATTCCTTTTTGGAAGGCAGCAAGGACACTATGCCCCAGAATCATGCCCCTTTTGCTGTTGTTGTCCGCTTTCATTTTTTTAGTGAATGTCCTGGGAGGAGCCCCAAGACACAACCCGGACGGCAGGGTGAAGATGGTATCTATACACAGCCTCTCAGAGTTAGAGCGTCTGAAGCTACAAGAGATTGCTTACCATGAACTCGTGGCAAGACATTTCCTCTCCGAATTCAAACCTGACAGAGGTAAGCTGTACCCCCCGGAGCGTGGCATCCTCACCTTCGGGTGAGTGGACCCTCTGGGCAGGACAGGAGGGATCAGGGGTCCAGGAGAGTGGGAGGGGCTCGCTCCTGGTCTCGGACCTGGTCCGTTCTCCTGGCGCCTGGGGAACCCAGAAAGTAGGAGTTGAAGGCTGTTTGTTGAATTGTACAAGAAGAGGTAAAGATTAGTTGAGTTAGGTCGAAGCTTGAGGGTTGAGAGGCAGTAAAGCAGACAGGCAGATGTCAGGGACAGACAGGTGGACAGAGGACAGGTGAAGAGACAGACGCACCAGGTGTGGTGAGAGCATCAGTCGGGGCAAGACAGAGGAGCAGAGGGACACTCTGAGAGAGGACTGGGACAGAGACAACACGGTTGAGAGACTGAGAGTAGAGAGAGATAGGGAGATGGTAAGAGAGGGAGGGAAACACGCGCCAAGCCATGCGTTGAGAGGGAGGGCGGTGCGGGCGCGGGGGCGGGGGGAGGGGTGGCGGCGGGAGGTGCGACGTGAGCGCTGCCCACCTCAGTTGGCGGCGCGGGAGCGAGCGGGACACTGCGCAGGATCGGGTTCGAGAGCACCAGGGGATCTCAGGGGTATGGGCAGGGATCTGGAGGGGAGAGCCAAAGGGAGGAGAGAAGGGGTAGCGCGGGCCGAGGGGCGTCCCAGCAAGATTGGAAAGTGCAAGAGGCGGCAGGTTCGTTAGGCGCCTGCAGCGGGCACAGCTTGAACTGGGTAAAGAGAAGGGCGAGGAGACCCCGCGGGCAGCCACCGCTGCTGGATTCGGCCAGGTGTCGCCACTTCTTACGCCGCAGCGCGGAGAGCCGACGGCAACCAGAGTGCGAGCGCGCCCGCAGTAACTTGGCGACCCCTACCCACAGAGCCCCTCCCCTCTCCTGTTGCATGATCCCGGCGGGCGCCGCAGAGCTCTCGAATTTATGTTTTAAGTGTTGTGACGAGCGACTACTGGTGCGTAGCAAGATGCGCGGTGCGCGCGTGGAGCCTTAGATTGTCTGGTTTGGTTAAATTCTTGGAGTCTCATATGTTTCAGATAGGATTGGTTCTGTTGTCAGGCGGGGAAACTGAGGCTGAGAGAAAGCAAAACAATTTTTGCCGGCTGGGCTGAGCTCCCCCCTACCCCCGCCGCCCCTCCCTCTGCTGCAGATCAATGCATTGCTATGTTTTAGTCACTTATCAAGTCCTATTTGCGTGTGCGTGTCTTTTTTTTCTCTTCCCGTAGCTCTACGAAATGACCGTCCAAACACTCTGGAGAAGTGGTTCCTGATTCTGAGAGGGCAACAGAGAGGTAAGGGCCTCTTGTATTTTCTTTGGAAAAGAAATAGAATGCTGCACCCCCTCTGTAGTGTGACCCTGGCTACTGGAGACTGGGCAGTGCCCACTGCTCCAGGTGACACTACCCCTCCCCCCCAAAAAAAACCCGTAGGGGTTGATATCAGGAAATTGCGAAATAGCTGCAGGTACATGGGGTGGTCCTCCCAGACCTGCCAGAGCCTTCCTGGTGGACCCAACCCAGCCAGATCAACTAGAAGAAATCTTTGCTTTAAGGTGATCACCCCCTGGTAGGACTTAAGGCAGGGACTTTGAGCCCCTTCTGGGTAGTTGAGTGGAGCTGAGTCCTTTTGCCAAACCACTGCAGGGTCTTTTTGGCTTGCTCCTTTGGGAGGGGCGCTGCGGGTCTGAAGGGGTGGGGTTGACTGTGGGTGGTTGCTTGGAGGAGTGCAACAGCCTCTGCAGTTCCTCCTCATTTAGGCGCTGCGGGGCTTTGACGTTTCTCATTCTTCCTCTCCCTGAATCCCCAGTTGCATCACTCAAGACATTTGGCATTCGCCTGGAAGAGGTGCTTGCGAATGAGTTTACCCGCCGTAAGCATCTTGAACTGACAGCGGCGATGCAGATTGAAGAAGCCACTGGTCCGGCTTCTGGTCGTCGTCGTCGGGGAAACGTGGTGCAGAGGATGTTTGGCCGCATCCGGCGCTTTTTCAGTCGCAGACGGGAAGAGCCCACCTTGCCCCGGGAGTTCACTCGCCGTGGTCGTCGGGTAAGTTAAATCATCCAGTGTTCAGGCAGGGAGCTTTCCTGAGGTGTGCAGGAATGTGGGGCCAGAGAGTTGAGGCCTGTGTCCTCACGGGGAGGGGAGCTTAACACAACATGCTGAAGTGATGTGTTTGGCTTGCCACAGAGAGAATGCCTCCCGTTCTGAATGTCAGGCAGTGCTCAGGAAGGTTGGAATTGACCCTCCTTCTCCCCCATTTTAAGATGGTCTGGTTTTCTCCACAGGGTGCTATATCAGTGGATTCCCTGGCTGAACTGGAAGACGGGGCACTGCTGCTGCAGACTCTGCAACTTTCAAAAGTTTCCTTCCGGATGGGCAGGAGGCTTCTGGGATCTAAAAGGAAGATGAGTCTCAATCCGGTTGCTAAACAGATCCCACAGGTTGTTGAGGCTTGCTGCAATTTCATTGAGGAGCATGGTAAGGGAGCTGCAAATGGTTAAATCAAAGAAGGAGGCAATTAAAGGGAAAGAAGGGGTGTTCTAGAAATGGACTTGGATTCTAGGAAAGGGCTTGGATAACATTCCCTTGACACCAGTGGGGGTTGGGATGTAGTGGGGGAGGAAAAGAGAAATGCCATGGGCGGGGGTTGGGGGAAGGGGGTCAGAGATGCTTAGTATCCCCTGGTCTTTTCTTTCAGGCTTACACACAGTGGGGATTTTCACTCTTGAATACTCTGTGCAGAGAGTGCGTAAGGTAAATTGACTATGTTTACGTGTTTGTTCCTTTGGTGAGAAAAAGCAGGAGGAGGTGGGGGCTCACTCATACACGTGAGAGGAGTGTTATACCTGGTGGGGCGGGGGGGGGGGATAGATCTTCTTTCTAGCCACTCAGGCACACGATATTGCCAGCTACCTCCACTGAAGCCTAGAACTTACTGAAGCAATGACTAAGAGGGACCTGTCATGAGCCAGGCCGACAGTCCATGTCTTCTCTCCCTTTCTCTAGCTCCGTGAAGAATTTGATAAAGGTGTGGATGTAGTGCTGGATGACAATCAGAATGTGCACGATGTGGCTGCACTCCTCAAGGAATTCTTCTGTGACATGAAGGACTCTGTGCTGCCAGATGATCTGTACATGTCCTTCCTCCTGACAGCAAGTGAGTCTTCTGCCCTCCCTTGTTGGGCAAGGAAAGGAAATATTACAGGGGTCTGGGGGGGGGGAAGGTCTAAGGGCAGAGCTCAGGCTGCAAGACTTCAAGAAACTAGGGAAGAATGAACATAAGAAGATGAAAAAGAAAAAACCTTTCCTGAATATATACAATTATTATTTGTCAATTGCAAATAAAATTTTAATTAAAAAAACTCTCCAGATTACTTTCTTTTGTATCTCTTAATGCTCCATTATAAGTCTCTTGCTTGGAAATTTCTCTAGAGCTTTTTGAAGCTGTGTGTGCCCTCTCAGGGCAAAGAAAAACCCAGGTTCTATAGAGGAGGTCTGATTTTGATGGGAGTACTTGCTTTCGGGGCTCCTGAGCTCAAGCTTTGGAAATGAGCAAAGGCAATTTGCCTGGGTACTTTCTCTAGAGATGTCAGCAATTTTCAAGCAGAATCTCATTCCCCTTGGTATCAGGTTGCTGTCAGGGTTAGCCCCCTGAGCCAGCCCCTGTGTTCCTTCTCTAGGTCTGAAGCCTCAGGATCAGCTTTCTGCCCTGCAGTTGCTGGTCTACATGCTACCATCCTGCCACAGTGACACCCTGGAGCGTCTGCTGAGGGCCCTGCATAAAATCACTGAACACTGCGAGGACTCCATTGGCATTGATGGACAGTTGGTAAAAAGATCTGGGAAAGGGTAGTGAGGAATGTAGTAGGGGATATGTGTGGGAGTATATGAGCAAGGCAGGGGTGGTGGTGGTGAGGGGAATGAGAGAGACATATCTATTTGTACAACTTCCAGTACTACCTCAGGGTCAATCACGTTCTGCTTTCTTTTACCTAGGTTCCAGGCAACCGTATGACTTCCACCAATTTGGCCTTGATATTTGGATCTGCTCTTCTGAAGAGGGGACAGTTTGGCCACAGGGAGACCAGGAAAACAAGCATGGGGATCGACCACTATGTTGCTTCTGTCAATGTGGTCCGTGCAATGATTGATAACTGGGATGTCCTCTTTCAGGTAGGTGAAAGTTTTGAATGCATTTATTGTACACATCCCTCTCCTGCTCCCAAGGCAGGGGACAGTTGTACTTGCATCATTGAGGGTAGCCAAAGCAGGCTGCCACAAAACCTCAGTCTGGAAATTCCTCTGGCATTAACTGGTCATGGTGCCTTCACTCCTGAATACCCGATAGAGATGAGATGAGTCTAAATGAAAAGGTGCTGTATAATAAAGTATAATGTTACTAATTTTACCCTCAGGTGCCTCCCCATATTCAGAAGCAGGTTGCTAAGCATATATGGACATCCAGCCCGGAAGCCCTTGATTTTATCAGACGCAGGAACCTGAGAAAGATCCAGTGAGTTTTTTTGGGTGGGGGAGGGGGTTGTTTATGCTTAGCCTGAAACACATTCTGTTATGGGATCTTTCAATTCCAGATCATCTTTATGTTAATTAATGCAAGTCCACAAACTAACTGACATTTTCAAATTTCTTCCCATTCAGGAGTGCATGCGTAAAGATGGAAGAGGATTCTTTACTTTCTGATCCTGTGGAAACTTCTGCTGAAGTCCAGGCTGCTGTCCTTGCTCAAAGCAAGTCCTTCGATGAAGGTCAGTTCCCTGCTGGAGGTCAGGCCTTTGCTGGAGATCAGGCCCTTGCTGAAGGTCAGTCCCTTGCTGAAGGTCAGGCCCTTCCTGAAGGCCAGGTCCTTGCTGAAGATGAGCCCCTTGAGGAAGAAGAGTCCTCTGAGGAAGATGTGTCAGTCAATGAAGAGCTAGTATTTCAATATCTCAATCAAGGTGTAGTCTTTGGGGAAATTCAAGGTCTTGAGATCCCAAATGACCTTGAGATTCAAGGCCCACATCTTGAAGGCATACCAGAGCTTGCTGAGGAAGAAGAAGATGATAATGACGATGATGATGATGATGATAACCTAAATTTTGATGATCTTCCTCCCCTTGAAGATATTCTAGAACCTGATGATGAAATTCCAGAACTCATTGAGATTCCAAACTTTGAAGAAGTACCATGCTTTGATGTGGTCCCAGACCCTGAAGTAGCCCCAGATGTGCAAGAAGTTCTGAACTCTGGAGAAAACCATGACCCTGAAGAAGGACAAGATGTTGAAGACCACCCAAATCTTGACCTTGCAGAAGTTCCTTATCTTGATGTAATCCCGAACAATGAAGAAGCCTCAGATACTGATGAAATCCCAGATAATGAGGAAACCCCAGAAACCAATGAAATCCCAGACCATGCAGAGGCCTCAGATAATGAGGAAACTCAAGATTCCGAAGAAGCCCCCAACCCTGAAGAGGTCCCAGCTCTCCATGTGGTCACAGGCCCTGAAGATGTCTCTGATTTTGATGAAATTGAAGACCAGGAAGAATCCTCAGATGTGAGTGCAGTCCCAAACAACGAAGAAGCCTCAGATGATGAAGAAATTCCAGGACATGAAGAAGCCTCTGATGTCAGTGGAAACCAAGACTCTGAAGAAAATCCCAATCGTGAAGAAGACTCAGTTCTCAATGTGGTCCCAGAGCCTGAGGATGCCCAAATTCACAGTGAAATTCCAGATTCTCTGAAAGACCGAGACAATGAGTTTGAAGATGAGGTTATCACTGTGGCTCCAGGGACTGAAGATGTCTCTATTTTCCATACAATTCCAGACCCTCCGCAAGACCTGGCTGTCAATCTTGAAGAAGTTTTGAATGTGGAAGAAGTCCCAGTGCCTAAAGATCTCGACCCTAAAGAAGTCTGGAATCCAAAGGCAATTCAGTTTCATAGAGAAGATGCAGATGTTGCATTTCCTGTAGATGACACTGTCCTTAAAAACAAGCCTCAGTCTGGCCCAGTCATAGATTACAAGTCCTCCCCAGAGTCATTAAAGAATGACACTTTCTTTCTCCCTTGCATACAGTGTTGTAAGCTTTTGGCTCCAGCTTTGTTACTCATTTGCTTGGTAAAATTAGTCAGGCTACTTGTAGGGTGGTGGTGGTTATTAGGAGGTCGTCCTCTTCCCCGTTTCCCCGGTGGTGGTATTGTCAATTTGCTCTGAGCACAGGGTATCTGTCTACTCTTTCTCTTCCCTAACTGAGCTCTTCCCTCGGCTTCCACGGTGGTCTCCTAGATTTAGAGATCTGTGTTCTACTCTTAGGCTGCAGTTTTCTTACATGTCAAATGGGGATAATCATTCACGCCTTACCTTCTTGCCTCATACTGTATTTGAAACTCAACATTAGGTCTTAGTGCCTTGGGTGCTGTGCAAAGTATGAAGTCTAGAAACACAAGGAGTTAACGTTGTTACTATTTTCCAGGTTCCTCTGAGGAGGAAGTTGTGCCTCCAGGCACTGCCTGTTCCCATGACGATGAGGAAGGAGCGGGTAAACTCCCCATTCCGGAGCAAGACCGCCCATTGCTCCATTTCCCCCGGGAGAAGGAGGCCAAAACTGGCATCAGCTACTTCTTTCATTAGATGTTTCTCCTTCTATACAGTGCCGGACAGGGGGAAAGGGTGGGGGTAGACCTGGAATGTCACAGGAAACATTAAGGAGAGTCTCGAAGGTAAAGATCTGAGGGTGAGGAGTTCCACCTGATGCCCGGGTCAGGAGGGGAATTCCAAACACACTGCCAGCCCCTTCACTGGGTATGCTTGGTCCTTCAGCTAGTAAAAGCAGAGATGTTTCCGTGTCGTGCCCAGGCTCCCTGGTGCTACCTTGGCTTTCTCTTTTACCCCTGAAGGATCAGGCTTTCTCTCATTACAGCCCTTCCTTTAATTGATGTGACATTTGTGGTAAACACCTGTCCCAGAGAAGCTCACAAATCTCGAGGTGCTTTCCCTCCCCCAAAGGGAATTGCATGTTTTTCCTGACTTTCCTACCCTCCTCTCAAGAGCTCAATTGGAAAGGCCCTCAAGAGGCATGCTAGAACGTTAGGTCAGCCTACTGACAGCTGACAAACAATTAATACTAAACCATGTCACATCAACTCATAGCCATGTCCCCTGCAGCAACTCCACCACCTCAGGATTTTTTCCCCAAATTATTTAGACCAATGGCTCGTCAAACAGCCACTCCCAAAATTCTGTGCAGTTTTGCTCAGGTCGTGCCAACAGGGAAACCTCAAGTATAAGTTTAATTAGCTTTTCTGGGGTCAAAAGTTAGAGGAAAAATTAGATTTTAATACCTGGATTTGTTTTAAAGACAGCTGGTGTTCACACC
The DNA here is from genome assembly GCF_000956105.1 of Propithecus coquereli. Classification (NCBI taxonomy): domain Eukaryota; kingdom Metazoa; phylum Chordata; class Mammalia; order Primates; family Indriidae; genus Propithecus; species Propithecus coquereli. The sequence goes on from NW_012149952.1 coordinate 7,191,900, forward strand.
CTGTTGCCAGCAAAACAGCTAGTTAGGTAAGGACACATAGTTCCAAGTAGTTAAAGTCACCTGATTACAAATGTTCTTCTCTATTGTCTCTGTAGTTCCCCTATGCAGGGTGGTACAAATTTGCAGGACATGCTCTGGTAACACAGATATGGGTTATGTGTGACATCCAAAATTATAGCTGATATTGATGGGTAACAACTGCTAAGGTCCATAGAATGAAGTATATATTGTATTGAGGGTTAGAAATTGATCATACAATGGGTAACAACCGCAGAGCTCGAAGATTTGTGATTGTTAAAACTTCTCTGGCATTTAGTCATTAATAAACATTTGTATTGTGACAGCAGCATATTCGTGGCTTGCTGTGTGTGGTTTTTCTTTTTTTTTTTAATTTGGGGGGTGAGTTGAGCAGCTCTGATTGGAGAGCTAAAGAAGAAAAGGTGATAGGGAAGAGAAATAAAGGGGAGGGGTGAGGCAGAATAAGAGAAGGGGGGACATGGGATAAAGGGGAGGGAGTGACATGGAATGAAGGGGAGGGAGTGAGATGGAATGAAGGGGAGGGGATGACAAGGAAGAACTGGGAGGGGTGATAAAGAAAAAAGGGCAGGGGTGAGGTAGAATAAGGAAGGGGAGGGGGTGATAAGGAATAAAGGGGAGGGATGGTATAGAAAAAGGGGCAGGGTATAAAGGGGAGGGGTGATATGGAATAAAGGGAAAGAGGTGAGGTGGACTATAGGGGAAGAGGTGATAAGGATTAAAGGGGAGGGGTGAGGTAGAATAAGGGGAAAGGATGATAAGGAAAAAAGGAGAGGGGGTAAAGTGAAATAAAGGGGAGGGGTGAGGAGGAAATAGGGCAGAGGTATAGTGGAACAAGGGAAGCAGTGATATGGAATAAAGGGGAAGGGTGCAGTGGAATAAAGGGGATGGAGTGAAGTGGAATAAAGGAAAATAAAATGGAATAAAGGAGAGGGGATAAAGTAGAAGAGAAGTTTAAGGGGGATGAAGGAGAAGTAGAAGAAAGGAAGGAAGCTTAAGAGGAGGGCCTATAAGGGGGAAGGGAAGGGAATAAAGGGGGAGACCACTAGGTGTTCTCAACTGAGGAATTTCCCATGAATCGGTGAACAATGTAAACCTAGAAACATTTGAAGATATATGACTTCCAAGGGTAAAAAGGAAGAACATACTGCTGTTTGATTGACGGGACCTCTAACCTTTCTTGAAAGTTTATGGCTTCATGACATACCTGGAAATCTCCCATGTCAGGTACAGGGCCCCAGAACTTGGAATGGCATGTGTTATTTATTTTTATACATTTTGCTATAGGATATTTCTTTGTGTAGAGATTTTTCAGACAGCAGACATGTAGCATTGGAGCCCTCTTATGATAATAAATTCATTATTATAATAATTATAATGATAGTTAACACATTGAGTTCTTCCAAAGTGTCTGGCACTGTGTTAAAAACTTTACATTCATCATTTAATTTAATATTCACAATAACCATGTGAGATACATACTCCTGTCATCATCATTTTATTCTTCAGGGACATGAGATACAGAAAGGTTAGATAACCTGCCCAAATTACACAGCTTGTTAGTGGAAAAACAGCCAGTTTCCAAAGCTGGATTGTTTTAATAATAAATTATACCAGCCTATTCATATTGGGATTCTGTGTCTGACACAAAGATGCATGGTGATGTCTGCAGTAATTTTTTTGGGTTGGGATTGGCACTTTCAACAACCAAGCTTCAGGTTTCTTCTTATAGGCCTTTTCTCTCCAGATAGGACAAGCTGTTAGGCATTAACTGTGATATCTCAGGAAGAGCCTAGCAGTTGTATCTGGGGCCTACAAATATTAGAGCCAGAGGAAAATGTAGATCTCATCCATTCCAATCCTCTTGTTATATGAATGGTCATACTAGGGCTCAGGCTGGAAAAAATGTACCTGATGTCAGAGATCTGGGGGTAAGATTTAGATAGGCTTCTCATTGCAATTCTAGGACTTCATGGGGTCAAAATAGTAAAATATGTCCCCCATGTAGAGTTGATCTGCACTTTCTCCACTCAGCTTAAAAACAAACAAATAAACCTAATAACAAACAGGAAAGTAAATTGTATCAGAACAGTCCCTTCACTTTCTGGCCTTCCCTGAAACCAGGTTTTCTCCTCATCTGATATTCCTTCCCAGTGCTGACTACTAACCAAAGGACTGAGGCTGACAGTGTGCATAGATGTGGGCATTACCCTCACTCATCCTCTTACTCTAAGGAGCAGCTCACAGGCTTCCTTGACACTCCAAGTCCTGTCCTCATTCTGGGTGCCCTCAACAATATCCACATGGGAGAGCCACCCTGTACTCCCTGGTCTCACACTGCTCTGACCTTTAACTTCCTGGCCAGTCACTTGGCATCACTGGGCATGGCTTCACCTTCAAAAGGCTCAGTGCCAACATCCCACTGGGACAAAATCTAGGAAAAGGCTGGCTGGGTCCCATGCCATCTGTTCTTTGGCCTCACTGAGGAGTCCAGCCTCCCAAGCCCTTCCTTTTCTCTTCCCTTCTTCCTTTATCCAGTCAGGATCTTGGGCATATTGATTTAGTGTTGACTGCATCCTTATCCTCCTGCCCTTCATATACCATGTCTGCACTATTTAGCCACAGTTTTGGGTCTGTACGAGGAACTGATTTCTCCAATCCATAACGACCACCTTGGGAGAAAGGAGCAGCACCCCAAACACAGGTGCCTCTAACAGTCAGAATTTCCAACCTCAGCTGGGCCCTCAGGCCACTCAGCAATCCTTTCACATGCCCTGGGTCATTTTTTTCCAATTTTCCTCCCACCTATACTCCAAGTTTCTTCGTCATTCCCCTAAAATAACAGCCCCTTTCATGCTACACTCACCCCACCCCATAGAATGGCTTACACTCTCACTTCCTAAAGGAAACTGAGGCTAACTTCACTCCTTGCCCCCACACCTACAAAGTCTCTTTGGCTTCACTAGCTCTCACTTCATATTGCTAACACTCCTTCAGTCTATTATAGTTCTTATTACAGTTCCTCTACCCTTGCTCTGTCGCCCCTCCCCTTTCCTGTCCCCTTTCCACCTCCCCTAAAACTTTGCTTACACTGTTATCAGTTCTCTTGCCTGAGTCTTCAATCCCTCCCTCCCTATTATTTCCCTTACCTTAGTTTATTCACTTGGTCTGGTATCTTGATCTTTAAAAACTATTCCTTCTCCTTCATCACCCTGTACCAATTGCCATATCTCTCTCTTTGCTAAGCTAATTGAAAGAAGTCTATTCTGCATCTTCTTTCTTATCTCCCATTTATTCTTCAGTCCATACCAATCACACTTCTGTTCCCACTACTCCAGTAAAATAATGGTGGCAATGGTCATCACCAATGACCTATTAATACACATTCAATAATCTTTGGTGGTACTACTTACTCTCTTTTATCTCAGTGACACTATCATCTCCTGATGTTTTATTTAAAAGTTTTTAAAATCAAACATTTTATTTTGAGATAACTATAGATTCACATGCAGTTTTAAGAAGCAATGCAGAGAGGTCCCGTGTACCCTCTACCCAGTTTCCCCAATGGTCTCATCTTGCAAAACTATAGTACAATATCACAACTAAAATATTGAAATTAATACAGTCCAGATACAGTAAAATTCCATCACCATGAGAATTCCTTCTGTTGCCATTTTAGAGTAAAATGGACAAACCTGCCTTCGTCCCCCACTACCTCCTCTTCTTAATAACTCCTGGTAATGAATCTGTTCTCTACTTCTATAATTTTGTTGTTTCAAAAATGTTATATAAATGGAATCATACATATGTGACCTTTTGGGATTGGCTTTTTTCACTCAGCATGATTAGAGATTCATCAAGATTGCTGTGTGTAATAATACTTCATCTCTATTTATTGCTGAGTAGTATTTCATGGTATAGATGTACCACAATTTTCTTAACCATTCACCTACTTAAGGACATTTTGGTTGTTTCCAGCCTTGGGCTATAAAAATGAGACTGCCATGAACAATGAACATTCATGTACAGATTTCGAGTGGACATACATTTTCATTTTTCTGAAATAAATGCCCAGCTGTGTAATTGCTGAGTCCTAGGTAATTGCGTGTTTAATTTTTATAGGAAATTGATAAAGTGTTTCCCAGAGTAGTTATACAACTTTATATTCCCCCAAGCAATGCATGAGACATCTAGTTGCTCCACATGCTAGCCAAAATTTGGTAATGTCACTAGTTTTTATCTTACCCATCATGATAGTTGGGTAGTGATATCTCATTATCCTTTAATTTATATTTCCCTCAAGCTTAATGAGATCAAACATCTTTTTATGTGTTTATCTTCTATCTGTATACTCTCCAGTGAAATGTCTATTCATATGGATGTCCAGTTGCCCCAGCATCATTTGTTGAAAAGACTATCCTTTCTCCATTGAATTGCCTTTGAGCCACTCCCTTCTTGCATGATTTCTAGGGAGAAGTCCACTGTAATTATTATTCTTGTTCTTCTATAGGCAAAGTGTTTCCCCTCTGGATTCTTTCATGATTTTCTAATTACCTTTGGTTTTCTGAAGCAACTTGAATATGGTATGCTTAAGTACGGTATTTTGGATATCTACCCTGCATAGTGTGACTTAAGCTTCCTGCATCTGTGGCTTAGCATCTATCATTAATTTTAGAAAGTTATCTGCCATTATTTCAAATATTTCTTCTGCTCCATTTTCTCTTTCTTCTTTTTCTGGTAATCCATTTATACATGTTACATTATGTAAAAATGTCTCATAGTTCTTGGATGCTCTTCTCTTTTCTCATTCTTTTTTTCTTTTTGCATTTCAGTTTGAGAAGTTTCTATGACCTATCTTCAAGATTACTCATTCTTTCCCCGGCTGCGCCCAGTCTACTGATGGGCCCATTAAAAGCATTCTTCATTTCTGTGATAATTTTTCATTTCTGGAGTTTTAAAATTCTTAGATTCCCTTCTCTCTGCCTACATTACTCATCTGTTCTTGCATATTGTCTATTTTTTTCATTAAAGCCCTTAACACGCTAATCATGGTTATTTTAAAATTCCTGTCTGATGATTCCAACATTGGTAATATTTCTGAGTCTTGTTCTGATGCCTACATTGTCTCTTCAGACTTTGATTTTTCTTATGTTTTGGTGTGCCTTGTAATTTTGGTTGAAAGCTGAACATGCTGTATCTGATATTATCAATTAAGGTAAATAAGCCTCTAGTGTGAGGATTTATATTAATCTGGCAAGAATTGGGTTTTGGTTTCAATGGTAGGATGCCACGATGAAGTAAAAAAAAAAAAAAGAATTAGGTTTTGTTTAATCCTTCCTCTATCTATAGGTGCCTCAGGCTTAAAATATTTTAGTGTTCTTAATTTTGTCTCCGGAGTTGACAATCATGCTTTCCTAAGTACTCCTCTGAGAGAGAGTCTGTGTCTTGCAGCTCTTTCAGCTGTAATCCACTATTGTTATACTGGAGTCCTATTGGTGTGGTGTTAAGTTGTAGAGCAGGGAAGCATTTTATCATCTTCTGATTAAATCTGTCTTTTAATGGGTCTATGCCTTTGGGCTATGACATTTACAGGTGTTTCTCCGGTGATAGAGCTTTTCTTCCACTGTTCCATGCTCCCTTCCTTGGCTGCGATGTTTCCAATCTATTTTCTTCAAAGCCTGACCCTTGTTGACTATTTTTCCCTTACAAGAGACAGGAAGGCTGGAGGGTGCTGGAGTGCAGAGGAGAGAGCTCTCTTCTTTCAGTTGGGATAAAATTTTGGAATTTTGCTATGGCAAAGGAGAAACCCAGAGAGTTAGTCTTTGTTATGGAGAAGGGCCTAGATGTATTTCAGAATGGTTACTCTTCTATTCTCCCTTCCAGAGCCATAAGGGGATTTTTCTTGGATCCTATATCCTTATAGTGAGAACTCAATGGGGTTCCTGGAAGGAAACCAGATAAAAATGTGGAGACCCTCCTAAGACTTGAGTACCATGAGTTTCTTCTAACTCTCACACTAGTCTATACTCAGCCTCCAGCAATTTTTCCAAATTACCATTTAAATAGTTCTACTTCCACTTGGCTCCAGTGGCTTTAGTTCTACTTAAGCAGATTTAAGTTCCTGTGTATTTTTAATAGCTAATATTTTATTTATTTATTTACATTTTATTTCAGAATATTACGGGGCTACAAATGTTTGGGTTACATAAATTGCTTTTGTGTGATTTGAGTCAAAGTTATAAGTGTGCCCATCACCCAGGTAATGTGCTTTGTACCTGTTCCTGTATATTTTTTAATGTGCCTGTCTCTCCAGCTTTAGGGGATGGTAGTTTTCCCTGTGACTCAGTTCTCTGATGGATCCAAGAAAAGTTGTTATTTTTTACTTTATCCAGCTTTTTCTTGTTGTAGGATAGGAGTGACAACTTCCAAGCTCTTTACATGTTGGAGCTGAAACCAGATGTCTAGTATTGTATTTTTAATATCAGTTTTTACACATTTGTTGTTAATATATAAAGATGAAATTGATTTTTGTGTGTCTAACTTGTATTCTGTGACCTTGATGAGCTTCCTTATTAGTTCTAAGAGGGCATTTTTTTCCCTGGGCTTTTCTATGTAGACAGTCATGTCAACTGCAAATAGTGACAGCTTTATATCTTCCTTTCCAATTCATATGCATTTTATTTCTTTTGCTTTTTTAAATGCAGCAACCAGATTTTCTAATATTATGTTGGACAAAAGTGATGAGAGAAGATATCCTTGCATTTTTTTTAATCTTTGAGGAAAAACATGCAGTATTTCACCATTAATTATGATGTTAGGTGTAGATCTTTTGTAAATACTTTTTATTAAGTTGAGGCTGTGTCCTTCTGTTCCTAACTTGCTGAGAGCATTTCTTTTTATCATGAATGAATGTGGAATTTTGTCAAATGTTTCTTCTACATCTGTTGATGTGATCATATGATTTTTCTTTTAACCTGCTGATATTATGGATTAGATTGTTTGATTTATGAATATTGAGCCAGCTTACATATCTGAAATAAATTCTTCTTGGTCACGGTATTTAAGTTGTTTTTTTTTTTTTTTTGCATTGATGGATTCACTATGCTTATTTTTGTTTTTGGCAACTATGCTAATGTTTTTTGAGGATTTTTCTGCCTAGATTAATAGTCTGTAATTGATATGTAGTTTTCCTTTTTTGTTCTGTTTTTATCTGGTTTTGGTTTCAAAATAATACTGGCCTCATAAAATGACTTGGGGGAATTGTTAACTCCTCCTGTTTTCTGGAAGAGATTGTGGAGAGTTGGTGCTAGTTCTTCTTTAAATATTGGGTAGAATCCTCCAGTGAAACCATCTGAGACTAGAGATTTCTTCTGGAGGAAATTTTTAAATTATGAATTTAATTTCTTTAGTGGATATAAAACTATTCAGATTATCTATTTCATTTTGGTTGAGTTTTGGTGTTTTCAAGGATTATGTTCATTTCCTCTAGATTGTAGAATTTATGGGCATAAATTTGTTCTTAGTATTACCTTATTAGTCTTAGAATGTCTGCAGAGTCTATAGTGGTATTATCTCTTTCATTCCTGATATTAGTAATATGTACCTTTTCTCTTTTTCTGGTTATTAATCTTGCTGGAGATTTTTCAATTTTATTGCTCTTTTCAAAGAACCAGCTTTTTATTTAATTGATTTTTCTCTATTGTATTTCTATTCTCAATTTCATTGATTTCTGCTGGTATCTTTATTATTGCCTCGTTTCTGCTTGCATCTGGTTCATTGTCCTCTTTTTTTTCTAGTTTCTTTAGGTAGAAACTTAGATTATTGATTTTCTCTTTTCTAATGTAAGCATTCAAGGCTATATATTTTCATTTTAGCACTGCTTTAACAGTATACCACAAGTTTTGATACATTGAATATTCCCTTTCATTCTGTTTGATGCATTTTTTATTTCTCTTGAGATATTATCATTGATCCATGGTTTATTTAGAAGTTTGGTTTAGTTTCCAAGTGTTTTAAGATTTTTCTATTATCTGTTATTGATTTGCAGTGTTATCTGGTTCATCTGTTGTAGGTGGCACTTCTATTTGATCCTAAGGAAGAATGAACCTACATGGGCCACCTTCTATTGCTAAGCTGGTAGTGAGGAAATGGCAATCCTGGGTCATTTTTTATGTTGGATCAGAGGTCATAAGATGCTCTACCATTGTGTTGTTTCTGTAGTCCCAAGGTCCCACATCAGGACACCTCCCACCTTTCAAAACTCTCCTTTGGTTGTTTCTTTAGTTATTTCTAGGTTTATATAATAGTGTGCAGGAGGTTGGAATGAAAGGTCTATGTGATTTTGTCCTGAGAAGAAGTCTCATGGCTATTTAAAAAGAATATTTAGATATTATTTCCATATACAGTTTATCATTTAGAGTATACAATTTAATGTTTTTTATTATACTCACAGAGTTGTTCAACCATTGCCATAATTTAAATTAATAATATTTTCATCATCTCAAAAACAATGTACTCATTAACAGTCACTTTCTATCCTCCCCATCTCCCAATCCCAGGAAACCACCAAACTACTTTCTATCTCTATTCATTTGCCTATTCTGGATTTTCATATAAGTGGAATCATGCAATATATGATCCTTTGTGATTGGCTTCTTTCATGTAGGATAATATTTTCAAGATTCATTCTGATACATGTTGTAGTGTGTATCAGAACATCATTCCTTTTTAATGCTGAATAATATTTCATTGTATGGCTATACCATGTGTAATTTGCATTTACCTAGTAAATGATCGTGTAGGTAATTTTTTAATATTTTCCCCTATTCATTGGTCATTTATCTGTCTACATCTGTTGCCCATTTTTAACTGAGATTTTTGATTGAGTGATGACAATTCTTTATACAATCTGGATAATTTTTTTCCAGTTTGTGACTTGACTTTCATTCTCTTAATTGTGCCTTTTAAAGAGCAGATTTTTGGCCGGGCGCGGTGGCTCACGCCTGTAATCCTAGCTCTCTGGGAGGCCGAGGTCAGGAGTTCGAGACCAGCCTGAGCAAGAGCGAGACCCTGTCTCTACTGAAAAATAGAAAGAAATGATCTGGACAACTAAAAAAATATATATAGAAAAAATTAGCCGGGCATGGTGGCGCATGCCTGTAGTCCCAGCTACTCGGGAGGCTGAGGCAGGAT
>NW_012149952.1:7201208-7201770 GCF_000956105.1 Propithecus coquereli
TACAAAAAATTTTTAAAAACTGGGCTGGGCATGGTGGCGCATGCCTGTAGTCCCAGCTACTCGGGAGGCTGAGGCAGGATTGTTTGAGCCCAGGAGTTTGAGGTTGTTGTGAGCTAGGCTGATGCCACAGCACTCACTCTAGCTGGGGCAACAAAGCGAGACTCTGTCTCAAAAAAAAAAAAAAAGAGCCGATTTTTGAAATTTTTAATGAAGTTCAGTTTATCATTTCAATTTTATGAATCCTGATTGTGGTATCATTTTTTTTTATTTCAGCATATTATGGGGTACAGATGTTTAGGTTACATATGTTGCCCTTACCCCCCCCAAGTCCGAGTTTTAAATATGTCCATCCTTCAGGTGGTGCACATTGCACTCTTTGTGTATGCATATGCCCGTCCCCTCTTCCCTCCTCCCCCTCCCCTCCCCCCTGCCCAACATCCAATAGATGTTATTCTTATAGGTGCACATATGTGTTGATCAGTTAATACCAATTTGATGGTGAGTACATGTGGTGCTTGTCTTTCCATTCTTGGGATACCTCACTTAGTAGAATGCATTCCAG
>NW_012149952.1:7210530-7217861 GCF_000956105.1 Propithecus coquereli
TAGGTGGTGTTTGTGGGTGAGATTTGACCACACCCTTTATGATGAATCAGTAAATGCAGTAAAAGGGTGTGCAGGATGACCTCGCTGTCAGTAGGTGTCACTTGCAGTGAGGTTTGAGCTGCAGTGCTGTTTTTGGATCCTGTAGCTAGCTCTTATTCCTCTAGAGAGGCCCTCTTGTGCCTCGGGTGGTGGGTGGGGCCCTGGGATTTCCAGGTGGGTCCTTATTCTCCACCTCAGTGGGGGGAGTGAGTCTGGGTGGGGCTGGGTTGGGTAAGCCTGCCCTCAGGCTCCACAACTGTTGTTAGCAGGGGTTAAAGGTCTGCTCTTTGTTTCTGTGCACAGCTGCTGGGAGGGGTTGAAATGGCTCCACTCAGCTGAAAGTCTGGGCTTGAGGGGTGGGGCTGTCCAAGACCCGCACTCTGGAGCAGGTATCGCTCCCCTCCACTCTCCCCCTCTCCGTGGCCTTTCCCAGGCCTCTGCCAGCAAGCAGGACCTTAGGCCGATGGATCTCCCCTGGCTGTGATGTGGGCTGGGAGGTTCCCTACCCAGGATCACAGCCTGAGCTGGGTGCACAGCCCTCTTTTGGGAGAAGGGTTGCCGCTCCGTCCGCTGATCTGCCCCTGAAGGCACACACTCCTCAGTAGGCTCTTTCACAGATCTCTCTTCTGTGCCCCAGAGCAGTGCGATCCTGACCTTGGTGTACGGGTTCTGGTCTGCAGTCCTGTCCGCTGGACCCTGGAGATCAATCCCTGACCCTGCCAGGGGGAGGGGTGCTGGTCTTGAATCACCTACAGGGTGCCCAAGCTGGATCGATTTCACTCCACCTCGGGATTTGCCCCCCTCTCCTGGAGTCCCCAGACAAGTAGCACCTGGGAGCGCTGGCAGGTAGGGAACTCGCAGTCTGAGTACCCCTCAGTTTGCTGTAGGGCCCCAAAAGGAAAGGTCCCATTCCTTGGAGATGTGTCCATGTGATGGCTAAATTGTCTCTCTGGGCACCCACTGGTATGGAGGGGGAAGGAGAGAATGGAGCATTATGGCGTCTGCCCATAGGCTTGAGTCTGCGCTCGGGTAGGTGCCCCGAGGGGGTTGGGAGCCCGGCGCTGAGTCCACAAGAGGCCACTGCTCACTGGCGGCAGCCGTCTCTGGACTGGTGTTGGCAGGTCTCTCCAGCTGCTCAGGAGCCCACCAGCAGTCCGAGATGCAAGGGAGGGGGAAGTTAACCGCTCCACCTACCCTTGTCGCTGGTTTCCAAGAGTCTCGAGACCCTTCTCCTTCCAGTTCTCCTCCGCAACGTCTTCCTGTGGAGTCTCCTGTAGTTTCAGGCACCCTTCCTTCCGACCCTCACCCAATCTATGTTTCTCTGCTAGCTTATTTTTTTCTCTTTCTTCTAAAATTTGTCTTTTTTGCAGAGACACTCTGACTGGCGGCTTTTCTCGTCCGCCATCTTGGCTCCTCCCCCAAATTTTCATTGTTATTGCATTAAATCTTTAGATCAATTTTGAATCTTTTGACCCACTATCTAGGTAAATCTCCACTTATTTAGTTTTTCTTTATTTCCTATCAGCAACATATTATAATTTTCCATAGTCTTGCAGCTCTTCTGTCAGGTTTATCTATAAGTACTTCGCATTTTTCACACCTTTGTAAATGGTATTTTAAAAAAGTTAACTTCTGATTATTCATTGTTAGTATTTAATAAATAGAAATACAATTAATTTTTGTAAGTTGAACTTGCATATAATTAGTTATAGTAGTTTTGTTTTGTGAAATCTGTTTGATTTTCTATATTGATGATTATGCTATCTGAAAATAAAGTATTCTTTATTCCTTTGAAGACTGGAATAAAGAGTTACCTCTTATTTTTCTTGTCATTGCTTTGTCTGCAAACTCCAGTGAGGCAGCATTAAAAAAATCACATTTATTTTCTTCCACTTTCTGTAGGTCCAGAGTCTGGGCATGGCTTAGTGAGATTCTCTGCTCTGGGTTTCATGAGGCTACAATCAAGGTTTTGGTTGACTGTATTTTCACCTGGAGAATCACCTAGGGAAGAATATGCTTCCAAGATCATTGAGTTTATTGGCATAATTCATTTCCTTGCAATTGTATGGCTAAGGGCCTTTGTTTCATAGTGGTTGTCAACCAGAGGTGGTCCCCAGGTCTTAGAGGCCACCTGCAGTTTTTTACCATGTGCCTATCTCCATAGGCAGTTGGTAACATGTCTGTCTGCTTCTTTAAAGCTATCAGGAGAATCTCACCCGTCTGGTAAGACAGAGACTTTTACAGCACAATGTAATAATAGGAATGGCAGCCCATCATCTTTGCCATATAACATGACCTGATCAAAGGAGTAATATCCCATTGCCCTTGTCATATTCTATCGGCTAGAAGAATATCATGTGTTCCATCCACACTCAAGGGCAGAGGATTATAAAGGACATAAAAACAAGGAGTAGAGAACATGGGAACTGTATTAAAATTTTCTCTGCCACATAAAAATCCTAAAATAGTGTACTGCCATTTTCCCCTCTTGATCTTTTTGCAAATGTTATGTATTTTACTTTTTATATGGTAGAAACCTCATGCTACATTGTAATTATTTTTGTTTAAAGAGTCTACTTTTAGAAATAATAAACTAGTAAGAAATAAATATATAATACATGTACCCACACAGTTACTATTTCCAGTGCTTTTCATTCTTTAGTACATATCCATATTTACAGACAGACAGATACACACACACTCTTGAAGGACTTCCTGTAAAATTTGTTTAGTGCAGGTTTGATGATGATTAATTCTTTCAGCTTTCCTGTGTCCTAAAATGTTATTTATCCTTCTTTTTTGAAATATATTTTGGTGGTTGGGTATAGAATTCTAGATTCACTTTGTTTTTATTTCAATACTTTAAAGGTGTTGCTTTACTGTCTGCTAGATTTCCTGGTTTCCGACGGGAAATTATTTATCATCCTTATCTGTCTTCCTCTACAATAATGTGTTATTTTCCCCTGTGGCTCATTTTGAGAGTTTCTTTTTATCATTTACTTTGATTGATTTTATTATTATGTGCCTTAGTGTGTTTTTTTTCATGTTCCTTGTGCTAGGTGTGTTGAGATTCTTGTATGTGTGGGTTTATAGTTTTCACCAATTCTGGAAAGTTTTCCACCATTATTTCTTCAGATATTTTGTTTTTTTGTCTCTCCTCCTCTTCCAAAACACCAATTACATGTATATAGGCTTCTTTAAATTATCCCACAACTCAATGATATTTCTCATTTTATTTCCATTTTTTCCTATCTGCATTTCATTTTGGAAAGTTTTGATTTCTGTATTTTTGTGTTGAGTTATCTTTTATTTTGAGATGTCTAATCTGTTGTTAGTCCCATGCACTTTATTTTTTAACGCAGACATTGTAGTTTACATTTCTGGAATTTAGACTTGTGCCTTTTTTATATCTTCCATTTCTCTAGCTAACATGTTCAGTCTCTCCTTTATCTTCTTGAACATATGAAATACAAGCAAATTGATTGTTTTAATGTTCTTATCTACTAATTTTACCATCTCTGTCAGTTTTGTATCTGTTCTGTTTGGCTGCGTTTTCTCCTTATTATGGGTAGTATTTTCCTGCTACATTTTTCTTCTTGTAATTTTTTGATTGGATGCCAAGTGTGAATTTTGACCTGTAGGTGCTGTATATTTTGCATTGCTATAAATATTCTTGAGCTTTGTTCTAGGATGCAGCTAAATTACTTGGAAAAAGGATGGTGCTTACGGATTTTGCTTTTAAACATTGTTAGGTGGACCAGAGCAATATTTAGCCTAGGGTTCATTTTTTTCATTACTGAGGCAAGACCCTTCTGAATATTTCTCTCTATGTCCCATGAATTATGAGGTTTTCCACTCTGGCTGGTAGGTACAGGAATTATTTCTTGTCCTGTGTGAATATCAGGTACTATTTTCTATAATCCCTTCAGGTCCTTATATGCACAAATCCATCAGCTCTGAGCTAAACAATGGATAAGGACTCTCTGTAGATCTCAGTTCTTTTATCTGTAGAGCTCTCTCTTTTCAGGTACACTGCCCTGTGAACTTTAGCTACCTTGGCTTCCCAGGACTTCCATCTCCATCTCCTCAACTCAGGGAGAATGCTTGGATACTGGGAAATACCTGAATTTCTATCCCTTGCAGTTCACCCTAGTACCTTTTCTGGGCAGCAAGATGGAGCAATTGTTGGGCTCATCTCATATGTTTTTCAACTTTCAGGGATCAGTATCCTTTGTTGCATGATATCTAACATCTTGAGAAACATTATTTCATATATTTTGATGGTTTTTTAAGTTGTGTCAAGCAGGATGATAAATTTGGTCTCTGTTACTCTTTCCTGTTCAAAAGGAAAATCAGAAGTATTGATTAATTTCACACTGTTTAGGGATTTTCTAGATATCTTTCAGTTATTTATTTCTAATTTAATTCTGCTTGGTCATAGAACATGTTTTGTCTGATTTATTCAAATCTTAAATTTGTTGAAGTTTGACTTACTACCAGAAATATGGTAGTATATCTTGATAAATGTTGCATGTGTACCTGAAAATGTTTATTCTGCTGTTGTTGGGTAGCGTATTCTCTATAAATCAATTAAGATAAGCTGGCTAATAGTATCACTCAAGTCATCTATGTACTGTACGTATTTATTTCTCTGTACTTGTGGAAGGAAACTGAAATCTCCAACTATAAATATGGATTTGTTTATTTCATTTTAAGTTCTATATTTGCTTCATCTATTTTGAATCTCTGCTGTTAGGTACATACACATTTAGGATTTTTGTCTCCTTGGTGAAGTGACCCTTGCATAATTATGTAATGGCCCTTTTCATCCTTATTAATATTGCTTGTTTTAAAGTTTACATTCTCTGATGTTAATACAGTCATTACAGTTTTCTTTTTTCATTTTTGAAAATAACTTTATAAAGGTATGATTTACATACCACAAAATGTATCCATTCAAAGTGTACAATTCGATGGTTTAGTATTAATATAGTTGTGTAGCCTTCACCATTACCTAATTTTAGAATATTTACCTCCCTCTTAAAAGTCACACACCTTAGCGGTCATTCCCCATTCCTTCTTATCAATAACCCTAGGAAAACACTACTGTAAGTTTTGTCTCTATAAATTTGCCTATCGTGACATTTCCTATAAAGGGAATCTTAGGATTTTTGTGAATGGATTCTTTTACTAACGTGTTTTCAAGATTCATCTTTATTGTAGTATGCATACATACTGGATTCACTTTTTATTGGCAATAAATATTTTATTTTATGGACATATATTTTATTTATCCCATTATCAGTTGATTGGCATCTGGACTGTTTCCGCTTTGGGCTGTTGTGAATAATGCTACTACGAACATTTTTGTGCAAATTTTTGTGCAGATGTATGTTTGATTTCTGTTGGGTAGATAACTAGCAGGGGAATTTCTGGGTCAAATAGAACTACATGGGTAATATTTGGAGAAATGTCACACTGTTTCTAAAGTAGCTGCACCATTTCCCCATCCCGCTAGCCCTGTATAAGGGACTCAATTTCTCCATATCCTTGTCAATGTTCATTATTTTCTGTCTTTTTGATTATAGCCATTCCGGTGTGTGAAGTGGTATCTCATTTATTATTTAATGACTCATGGTATTGAGATCTTTTCATGTGTTTATTGGACATTTGTGTATCTTCTTTAGGGAAATGTCTATTTAAAGCCTTTGTTCATTTTTATATTACATTGATTTGTCTTTTTATTATTGAAGTATGTGTTCTTTATAAATATTGGGTACAAGTCTCTGATCAGATACAGTTTTCAAATATTTTCTCCCTTTCTGTGTGCTGTCTTTTCACTTTCTTAATGATATCCTTTACAATACAAAGGTTTTTTTTTTTAATTTTGACGAAGTTCAATTTATCTTTTTTCTTTCGTCACTTGTACTTGGTTTCATATTAAAGACACTACCAGTTAATACCAAAGTTATGATTTACTCTTAAGTTTTCTTCTTAAAGTTTTATAGTTTCAACTCTTATGTTTATGTGTATGATTCATTTTGAGTTAATTTGTGTGTGTGGTGTGAGGTAGAGGCCCAATTTCATTCTTTTGCATGTGGATATTCAGTTGTCTGAGCACCATTTGTTGAAGAGACTATTCTATTCCCATTACTTTGTCTTGACACTCTTGTTGAAATCAATTGACCATACATGTAGGGTTTATTCTTGGAGTCTCAATTCTATTCAATTGATTCATATATTTATCCCTATACAAGAACCAAACTCAAGGCCATGAATATATCCATCACCTCCTAAAGTTTCATTCTGCTTCTTTTATTATTACTTTTTTGTGGTAAAAACACTTAATATAAGATCTACCCTCTTTGCAAATTTTAAATATACAATATATTATTGTTAGCTATAGGCACTATGCTATGTACTAGATTCCCAGATATATTTATCTTGAATAACTGAACCTTTGTACCCTTTGACTAACATCTTTTCATCCCACCTCCTCCAGCCCCTGGCAATCACCATTCTACTTCATGATTCTGTGAATTTTACTATTTTAGAGTCCATGTATAAGTGAGATCATACAGTATAAGTCTTTCTGTGTCTGGCTTATTTCACTTAACATAATGCCCTCTAAATCCACCTGTGCTGTTATAAGTGACAGGATTTCCTTCTTGTTAAGACTGAATAGTATTCCATTGTAAATGTATACCATGATTTCTTTATTCATTTATCCATTGTTGGACAATTAGATTTGGTTCAAAATCTTGGTTATTGTAAACAATGTTGCAATGAACATGGGAGTGCAAATGCCTCTTTGATATTCTGATTTCAATATCTTTGGATATATACCCAGAAGTAGGATTGCTGGATCCTATGATACTTCTATTTTTGACCTTTTGAGGAACTTCCATACTGTTTTCTTTAATGGCTCTGCAAATTTACATTCCTGCCAATAGTGTATAGGAGTTGCCTTTTTTTCTACATCGTCACCAACACTCATTAATCTTTTTTTTGTTTTTTTAATAATAGCCATTGTAACAGATATGAGATGATATCTCATTGTGGTTTTAATTTGCACCTCTGTGATGATTAGATTTCCCTGATGATTAGTGATGTCAAGCATCTTTTCATATACCTGTTTGTCATTTCTGTGTCTTCTTTTGAGAAATGTCTATTTAGGTGCTTTGTCCATTTGCTCTCTACACATCTGACAAAGGGCTGATAACCAGAATCTATCTAGAACTCAAAAAAATCAACAAGAAAAAATCAAACAACCCCATCAACAAATGGGCAAG
>NW_012149952.1:7218747-7226139 GCF_000956105.1 Propithecus coquereli
GGTCATCCGATTGTGAGTCATGAAGTTTCCCTCACAGTGTTGTCTTTTGCTAGGTAGTGATATATAAATACCATCAGGTTATTATCATTTTTATAATTTGCCATTCAGTTGTATGGGTTCCTCGTATATTTTAAATATTAACCTTTTATCAGATATTGGTTTGCAAATATTTTCTCCCATTTTGTAGGTTTCCTTTTCATTTTGTTGGTTTTCTTTTTTATTACTGTGCAGAGGTTTTTACTTTGATGTAATCCTGCTTGTTTATTTTTGCTTTTGTTGCCTGTGCTTTTGGTATCATATTCAAAAAATAATTGCCAAGACCAATGTTAAGGAGCTTTTTCCTTATGTTTTCTTTTAATAATTTTATAGTTTCTGATCTCATGTTTAAGTCTTTAATCCATCTTGAGTTTATTTTTCTGTATGGTATAAGATATGGGTCCAATTTAATTCTTTTGCATGTGGATATTCACTTTTTCCAACACTATTTATTGAAGAGAGTATCTTCTCCCCATTTCATATTTTTGGTACCTTTGTCAAAAATCAGTTGACCATATATGTGTGGGTTCATTTCTGGGACCTCTATTCTGTTCCACTCTATTCTATATGTTTATTTTTATGCTAGTACCATATTGTTTTTATTACTATAGCTTAGTAATATAATTTGAAATCAGGAGATGTGATGATGCCTCTTGCTTTGTTCTTCTTGTTCCAGTTTGCTTTGGCTATTTGGGATCTTTTGTGGTCCAAATGAGTTTTAGGATTGTTTTTTCTATGTTTTCTAAATGACATTGGAATTTTGTGATTTTTTTGCAGGGGGAGATTGTATTGAATCTGTAGATTACTCTGAGTAGTATGTACATTTAAATAATTCTAATCCATGAACACTGGATATCTTCCATTTATTTATGCCTACTTTAATTTCTTTCATCAATGTTTTATAGTTATCATTGTAGAGATCTTTCACATCTTTGGTTAAATTTATACCTAAGTATTTTATTATTTTTGATCCTATTGTAAATGGGATTCTTTTCTTAATTTCTTACTGGAATAGATTATTGTTAATGTATAGAAACATAACTGATTTTATGTTGATTTTTTATTCTACAACTTTACAGAGTTTGTTTATTAGTTCTAAGAGTATTTAGTGAAGTCTTAAGAGTTTTCTATATAAAGGATCACGACATCTGCAAATAGAGACAATTTCAGTTCTTCATTTCTGATGTGGATGACTTTTATTTATTTTTTCTTGCTTAATTATTCCACCTAGGGCTTCCAGTACTTTGTTAAACAGAAGTGGCATCTTTGTCTTGTTCCTGATCTTAGAGGAAAAGCTTTTAGCTTTTCAATGTTGAGTATGCTGTTACCTGTGGGCTTGTTATAAATGGCCTTTATTATGTCAAGGTACATTTCTTCTACACCTAATTTGTTGAGAATTTTTATCAAGAAAGGATATTGAATTTTTCCAAATGTTTTTTTCTGCATCTGTTGAGATGATCATATGATTTGTTTCCTTCATTTTCTTGATTTGGTGTGTCATGTTTGTTGGTTTGTGTATGCTGAACTATCCTTGCATCCCAGGGATAAATCCCACTTGATATATGGTGTATAATCCTTTTAATGCGTTGTTGAATTTGGTTTGCTAGTATTTTGTTGAGGGTATTCACATCTGTGTTCATCAAGATATTGGCCTGTAACTTTCTTTTCTTGTAGTGCCCTTGTCTGCCTTTGGTATCAGGGTAATGCTGGCCCTGTAAAATGAGCTCGGAAGTATTCCCTCTTCTTCATTGTTTTGGGAGAATTTGAAAAAGATTGATATTAATTTTTTTTAAATGTTTGGTGGACTTTACCATTGAAGCCATGTGGTCCTGGGCTTTTCTTTGTTGGGAAATTTTTGATTACTGATTCAAGCTCCTTATGTGTTATTGGTCTGTTCAGATTTTCTATTTCTTCATGGTTCAGTCTTTGTATGTTGTATATTTCTAGGCATTTATCCATTTCTTCTAGGTTAAACAATTTGTTGGTGTAAAATTTTTCATAGTAATATTTTCCTCCTTTGTATTTCTGTGATATCAGTTGTAATGTCTCCTTTTTCATTTGTGATTTTATTTATTTGAGTGATCTCTTTTTCTTAGTCTAGTTAAAGGTTTGTCAATTTCATTTTCTTTTCAAAAAAGCAAATTTTAGTTTTTTTGATCTTTTCTATTGTTTTTCTAGTTTCTATTTCATTTATTTCTGCTCTAATCTTTATTATTTCCTTCCTTCTGCTAACTTTGCTCAAGAAGATTGAAATTATATTAAGTATTTTTTCGGACCACAATGGTATGTTTTTCAAAGCCTCTTATGGGCATCTCATCCTACAACTTTTCCTTTTAAATTACAGTTGGCTCTCCATATCCATGGGTTCCATAGCTGTGGATACAACCAACTGCAGATCAAAAATATTAGGGGAAAAAAAAAGTTCTATAAGTTTCCCAAAAGCAAAATTTGGATTTGCCATATGTCAAGTACTACATTAAATCCACATGAATTAAGTGATAGGTAGGCATTGTATCAGTTATTGTAAGTAATCTGGGGATGATTTAAAGTATATGAGAGGATGTTCATAGGTTATATGCAAATACTCTGCCATTTTATATAAGGGACTTGAGTATCTGCGAATTTTGATATCAGCAGGGGTCCAATCCCCTATGGATATGAGGAAGGATTGTATTTGGTCTTCTCTGTCTGTTCTCACCATCTCAGGAAGCCGTAATATTAAACAATTGTCACTGACAGCTTTTGAGAGATGTCCCTGGAGGGAAACCTGTTTGCATTGGGTGAGCCCTGAGTTAGGCAGGTCACATGAAGACAAGTACTGTGAGTAAATGTCCCGGGGAGCTACCAGACAGATGAAACAATGACAATTCTCTGGGAATAGTTCTTTTAGGGTCCACCAAATCTGTTCTGCCACCTCCAAAGTAGTTGATAGCTCGTTGCTTTTTATCCTGTGTGCAGGGCTGTTGGTTTGCAGAATTATTGCATAGTTGGGGAGAGGGGGATGGGATTAGGTCAAGTTAAAACCCCCACAGAATTGCTGTTCTTACCGAGAGTCACTCAGTTTCATTAAATAAATGGTTTTTGAATTGTTGTACACCTTAGCTTAATTTACAAATTATCAATTCTGAATTCAATATTGATTCTGAATTCAGAAAATTTTGATGCTGACTATGTTTGCTTGTGTTCTCGTTGTTTTATGAAGGATTGGATGTTTAAAGGTCCTAACTCCACCACTCTGTCTGACCCATACTATTATTAGCTTTTGGACATCGTTCCATTCTGATTTAATTTTCGTGTATGGTGTGAGGCAAGGATCTTTTTTTTTTTTCATCCACACTGCTATTCAGTTGACTTTGAATATATATATATATATATATATATTCTTTAAAATCATCTTTACTGAAGTATAATTTATATAGAGTCAAATGATCCCACTTTACACGTCCAGTTTCATGGTATGAAATAATCTATTCATTTAACTACTATCATAGAAAGGGTTTCCATCACCCCCAAAAGTTTCCTTATGTCCTTTTGCAGTGAATCTTCTCTCATATCCAGTTACAGGCAGCCACTGATCTGCTTTCTATCATGATAGATTCATTTTCTCTGTTCTGGAAATTCATGCAAATGGAATCAGACAGTATATACTTTTTTGTGTGAGTACGGTTTTTGTTCAGCATATATTTTGAAATTTATTCTTTTTTTGTTGAGTGTATCAATAGTTTATTCCTCCTTATTGCTGAATGACATTTTATTGTATAAAGATACCACGACTTATGTACTAATTTACCAGTTGGTTGACTTTTGACTTGCTTTCGGTTTTTGGCTATTATGAACAAAGCTCCCTTAAATATTTATGTACAGGTCTTTTTGTGGTCATTAGCTTTCATTTATTTAGGGTAAATACTTAATAAAGGAATTGCTGGCTCTTATGATAAGTAGTATGACTAACTACCCAGTCTGCCTGGAATTGCTCCAGATTTAGCATTGAAAGTATCATGTCCCAGGGAACCTCTAAGTCCTAAGAAAACTGGGACAGTTGGTGACAGTAATAAATGTATTTTGACCTTACCAGAAACTGCCAAACTCTTTTCCCAAGCGGCAGCACCATTTTGCATTTTCATAAGGAATGTATGAGAATTCCTGTTATTCCATATCCTGGAAAACACAAGGTGTTTGTTGCAAGTTTTTGTTTGTTTTTGTTTTGCTTTGTTTTTAAATTAAAGCCATTCTGGCAGGTGTGCAGTGGATGTCATTACAGTTTTAACTTGCATTCCACTGAGAAGTAATGATTTTGAGAATCTCTGCTTACTAATCATTCACATACATTCTTTTGTGAAGTGTTTGTTCAAATGTTTTGCCTATTTAAAAACATGAATTTTCCTCCAATTATTGATTTGTAAGATTTTTAAATGTATTCTTTTTTTTCTTTTTTATTTCAACATATTATGGGGGTACAAATGTTTAGGTTATGTATATTGCCTTTTCCTATATGTGCACTTAATAAAAGTCTTTTGTCAGATCCATGTATTGAAAATATTTTCTTCCTATTTGTGTCTTTCATTTTATTAACATTTTTCAGAGAACAAAGTTTTCATTTTTAATAAACTTCTAAGGTTTCACTTTTAAAATTTATTGTTTTGTTTTCTTATCTAAGAATGCTTTTCCTACCCTGAAGTTGAATATATACACTATTTTGTTTTTTTGTAAGTGTTTCATAGTTTTAGCACTCATCTTTAGGTCTACGATGCATTTTGAGTAAACTTTGTTTATAGTATTAGTTAAGGCTTAATGTTTACTGGTTTTCTAAGGACATCTGGTTGTTCAATCACTATTTGATGAAAAGACTACTTTTCCTCCATTGAAATTGCTTGGCGATTTTGTCCAAAGTCAGTTGACCATGCATGTGTGGGTCTATTTTTTTCTATTTTCTTCAATTCATCTATGTCTCTATGGTCAAATTAATACCATAATGTCTTGCTGACCATAGATTTGAAATTATGTTGTGTATATTTTCCAACTTTGTTCTCCTTTTGAAAGATTGTTTTGGCTATTCTAAATTCTTTGCTTTTCTACATAAATTTGAGAATAAAAGTGCCGATTTCTACATGGAATATGCTGGTAGTTAGACTGGGGTTGCATTAAATACATAGATTAATTTTATGACATAATTAAACTGACACCCTAAAAATATTGAATCTTTCAGTATAGAAATATGGTATATCTCTCCAACAATTTCAGTCTTCTTTACTTTTAGTCAGCAATATTTTGTATTTTTCAGCATTTAAGTTTTTCATATATTTGGATAAATTTATCTATACATACACTATGGTTTTTGATACTATTGGAAAATTTTTAAAAATTACAATTTCCAGTTCTGCATTGCTAATATATAGATACTCATTTCATCTTTGAATATTAATACTATGTTCTGTGACTTTTCTAAAATTTACTTATTTGTTCTTTTAACATTTTAAAGGCTTCATATGATTATCTGTAAACAAAGGCATGTCTTCCCAAAAAGAAGACTATTTTACTTCTTTATTTAGTAATACAATAGTATATCTTTTATTAAGTATGTTTTATTGTCTTATTGCACTGGATAGAACTCCAAAAAATTATGCATAGAAATAGTGAAAGCAGACATCATTGCCTTGTTCTCAACTTTAGGAAGAAAGATTTCAGCACTTCACCATTAAGTGTGATAGTAGCTATCAGTTTTTCTTAGATTTCCTTCATTAGATTGAGGAAAATCTCTTCTCTTCCTAGCTAACTGAAATTTTTTTAAAAATCACAAAATTATTGTATTTTTCACATATTTTCCTGTACTTGTTGAGATGATAACTTATTTCATTTATTATGTAAATATGCTCAATTGCTTGCACTGATTAGTTTCCAAAGTTTAAACCAACATTATATACCCAGAATAAACCCCATTTTTTCATGATTTATCACCCTTTTTACATATTTTTGAGTTGAATTTCCTAATGTTATGTTAAAAATTCTTTTGAAAAATTCCTTTGAATATGTATATGTGAAATATTGATGTATATTTTTCTTCTGTTGTAATATGCTTTGTCTGGTATTTGCTTCAGAATAATTTGTCTTCATAAGAGAATTGGAAAGTGCTCCTCCCCTCCCTATTTCCTGAAAGAATTTGAATAAACTTGGTATTTTTTATATTAAGTTTTGAGAAAATAAACAATTGAAGACACAAGGGCCTGAAGTTTTCTTTGGGAAAGAATTTTAATTATAAATTCAATTTCTTAAGTAAATATAGACCTATTGATATTTTTCTTTTGTATTAACTTTTAAAATTTGTGTCTTTCAACAAATTTGTCCAATTCATTTCAGTTGCTGAATTTACTGAAATAAAGTTGTTCTTAACATTCTCTTATTATCCATCTAATGTCTGTGTTATTTGTAATTACATACAGTTTTTTAGTCCTGACATTTGTAATGTGTGTCTTCTTTTTCTTTCTACTCAACTAGTCTTGTAAGGATTTTATCAGTGTCATTAATATTTCCAAAGAAACAAATTTTGCGGTTCCTTTTTGACATTGTTGATTGTTATTGGTTGTTCATTTTCTATTTCATTGATTTCTAATCTTATTTTTATTATTTCCATCTTTCTACTCAATTTGGGCTTAAAGTGCTGTGTTTATCTTAGCCTTTTAAGTTATAAGACCAGATAGTTGATTCTAAACATTTCTTTCCAATTTAAACATTTAAAGCAATACCTTTCTCTCTGAGATCTGCTTAAGTTATAGCCTACAAACTTTGATATTTTGCTTGTTTTTACCATTCCTTTCAAAACATTTTCCAATTTCCCTTGTGA
The DNA here is from genome assembly GCF_000956105.1 of Propithecus coquereli. Lineage (NCBI taxonomy): Eukaryota > Metazoa > Chordata > Mammalia > Primates > Indriidae > Propithecus > Propithecus coquereli. The sequence goes on from NW_012149952.1 coordinate 7,225,622, forward strand.
TTTCCTTTTTGACTTATAAAATATTTAGCAGTGTGTTTTTTCCAAATATTCAGGGATTTTTGAGATTTCGTTGCATAATTGATTTCTAATTTAATTCCACCATGATTAGATAACAAGCCACTATAATTTTAATACTCTATAAATTTATTGAGGCCTTTTAAATATTGCTGAGCATATGGTCTATATTGGGAAACGTTTCATGTGCATTTGAAAAGAATATGTATTCTATAGTTCTAGGGTACAGTGTTCTCTGAATGTCAATTAGAACAAGTTGGTTGATAGTGTTGTTCAGATCTTCCATAACATTACTGATTTTATGTCTACTTGTTCTGTCAATTACTGAGAGTAATGTTGAAATCTCAATATGTGTTTAAAGTTTGTCTAGTCTTCTCTTTAGTTCTTTAATTATCGCGTCATATATATATATATATATATATATATATATATTCTTTAAAATCATCTTTACTGAAGTATAATTTATATAGAGTCAAATGATCCCACTTTACACGTCCAGTTTC
>NW_012149952.1:7226854-7256732 GCF_000956105.1 Propithecus coquereli
AGTATTGAATTTGGTCACCGTTGTTGGCTTATTAACTTCTAAAAAAATATTTTTATGTTGTGATCTAGGATTTGTAACAGATATCTTTAATTTATCATAGTCTATTTCAAACAATTTTGTATCATTCTATAGATAATGTAAAGACCTTAGAATGATGCACTACTATTCTCCTCTCCATTCTTCGTGCTATTTCCATATAATTTATTTTTACATATGCAACAAACTTTATGAGATTCTATTATTAATTTTGAGTTAAACAGGCAATTATCTTTATTAAAAACAGAGAAAAGTCTTTTGTGTATATCACATATTTACCCTTTCCAGTGCTCTTCATTTTTCAAAATGTAGATTTTAGTTTCACAGTGGTTCTACTTTCTTTTAGTCTAAAGAACTTCATTTGTTCTGTTCTGTAGTGCAGGTGTGCTGGTAATAAATGTTCTCACATTTGTTTTGTGTTAAAATGTCTTGATTTCGTCTTCATCATTAAATGATATTTTCACTGGATATTGAATTTTGCTTTGAGTGTGTTATTTTCTTCTAACACCTTATTCCATTCTGGCTTCCATTGTTTTAAATTATATTTCAAAAGTCATTTCTCTTTTTTTTCTCATGGTTATGTTGTCTTTTTCCATGACTGAATTTAAAATTTTCTCTTTATCACTGCTTTTCAGTAATTTGATTATTATTTATCTTCATTTGGTTTTCTTTATTTTTTCCTTTCTTTGTGTTTTTGAGCTTTGATAGGTTTATATTTTCAACAAATTTTGAACACTTCAGGCCATTATTTATTCAAATATTTTTCTGCCCAGCCCCCTTTTCGGAGTTCAAATTTCGCATAAAGTATATTGCTTGATATTTTCCCACAAGTCATTGAGGTTTTATTCTTAGCCCTTCTTTAAGAATTATCTCACTAGATTCTCTTTTCTCTGAAATCAAAATTCATCACTGACCATTGTCCTATATCTGAAGAGTTGCTTCCTATATTTTTATCTAGTTTTCTAGTTTTTCCATGGTGGGAGTACTAGTCTTCTACAACTTACTCCTTACAGCTGTAACAGATATTCAATTTTCTCTTTTTTTCTTAATGGTATCTTTTAATGAGCAGAAATATTTCATTTTGATCAAGTCCCATATGTCATTTGAGAAATTTTATTATTGCTTTTTTTTGTCTCCTGTCTATATAATATAATTTTTTCCTACTCAGTGTTTAAGAAGTTATTTTCCTATACTTTCTTCCATGAGCTTTATAATTTTAACTTTTCCATATTTAGGTCTGTACTTCATCTTGAATTAACTTTTTGCTTGGTGTCATATGGGGTAATGGTTCATTTTCTTTTCCTATGCAGACGTCCAGCATAATTTGTTGAAAACTTTGTTTTTCTCATTGAATTGCCTTTGTGCCATTTTGGAAAACAATTGCTTTTATATATGTGGGTTTATTTATGTACTTTCTATTCTAATTTGTTGATACACTTGTTTATTCTTAGGCCTATACTACACTGTCTTATTTTCTGTAACTTTGTAGTTAAACTTGAAATCTGGTAGACTGAATCCTTCAAACTTCAGAGTTTTGACTATTTTAGTTCCTTTACTTTTCAATATAAATTTTAAATCAGCTTATCACTTTCTGCAACAAAATCTGATGGGCTTTTGATTGTAATTACATCATATTGATAGATGAATTTGAAAAGAATTATAATCTTAATATTGGGACATACAGTCAATGACAATTGTTTGTCTTTTCATTTATTTTCATTTTTTAAAAAAATTATCTCATGAATGTGTTAAAATTTTTAAGGGTAATAAAGGTCTTGAATGCTTTTTATTAAACTTATTCCTAAGTATTATATGATTTCTTTATCGCATTGTAGATGACATTTTAAATTTTCTTTTTCTAATATTTGGAAAAATCTGTTTTATGGCTTATATATAGAAATGTAATTAAGTTTTATATATTGATCTTACATCCTACTCCCTTGTAAATTCACTTAGTAGTTCTAGGGGTTTTTTTTTGTAGATTCCTTGGGAATTTCTGTATACATAATCATCTTATCTGTGAATTATGACAGTTTTTCTATTTCCTCTTCAATCTTTATGATTTCTACTAATTTTTCTTCCCTTCTTGAACTGGTTAGGACAGTGTTGAATATAAGTGGTGAGAATTAATTTCATTGTGTTTTTCTCAAACCTAGTTAAGAAAGCAATGAAGATATCATCATTAACGTGATGTTAACTTTAAGTTTTTGATAGATGCCCTTTATCACATTGAGAAAGTTCCCTTCTACCTTCATGTATCACTTAGCAACAGAGAAACATTCTTGATGGGGATACATCTTGAGAAATGTGTCATTAGGCAATTTTGTCATTGTGTGTACATCGTAGAATGTACTTAACACAAACCGAGATGGTATAGCCTACTACATACCGAGCCTATATGGTATAGCCTATTGCTCCTAGGCTGCAAACCTGTACAGTGTGTTACTGTACTGAATACTGTAGGCAATTGTAAATCAATGCTAAGTATTTGTGCATTTAAACATAGAAAAGGCACAGTAAAAATGCAGCATAAAAGATTTTTAAAAGGTACACCTGTATAGGGCACTTACCATGAATGGAGTTTGCAGGACTAGAATTTGCTCTAGTGTGTCAGTGAGTGAGTGATGAGTGAATGTGAAGGCCTAGGACATTACTATACACTACTATAGACTTTATAAACGCTGTACACTTGGACTACACTAAATTTATAAGAAAATTTCTTTCTTCAACAATAAATTAATATTAGTTTACTGTAACACTTTTATTTTCTAAACTTCTAATTTTTTTAACTTTTAGATGGTTTTGCAATAACATTTAGTGTAAAACACAAATATTTTTAAATCCTTAGTCTATAAGATTTTTACTATTTTTAAATTCTTTAGTTTTTACTTTTTAAACTTTTTGGTTAAAAACAAAGACACAAACACACAGATTACCTTAGGCCTACACAGGGCCAATGTCATCAACATCACTGTCTTCCACCTCCACATCTTGTCCCACTGGAAGGTCTTCAAGGGCAATAATACTCATGGAGCTGTAATAGCTTGTATTATAACAACGTCTTCTTCTGGAATACCTCATGGAGGACCTGTCTGAGGTTGTTTTATAGTTAACTTTTTTTATAAGTAGGACCATAATAAATAATAACAATAAAAAGTATAATATAGTAAATACATAAACCAGTAACATAGTCATTTATTGTCATTATCAAGGGTTGTGTACTGTGTGCATTACTGTATGTGCTATGCTTTTATATGACTGGCAGAGCAGTGGGTTTATTTACACCAGCATCACACAACCATGTGAGTAATGTACTGTGTGATGACGTTACAACTGCTATGATGCCACTAGATGACAGGAATTTTTCAGCTCCATTATAAGCTTATGGGACCACTGATGTATAGTCAGTCCATCGTTGACCAAAACGTCATTATGGGGCACATGACTGTGTTTACTAGTTTTCTGATTTTATAATGAGTAGATTTTGAATTTTGTCAAATACTTTTTTCCTGCACCTTTTATGTATTCTTTTTTCATTTTTTCTGTTAATATAGTGAATTGAAACTGACATTGATACAATCCACTGATCTTACTCAGATATTCTCAACATTATTTACAGTCACTTGTGTGTGTATTTAGTTCTGTATAATTTTATCTTGTGTGTATCATGTGTGTTATGTATCTTGACTCCATCTGGTAGTGGAGTCAAGATACATAACAGTTTCATTCACAAGGGTACCTTCTTCCTTCCTTCCTTTCTTTCTTTCTTTATTTTATTTATTTATTTATTTATTTATTTATTTAGTAGCGATGGGGTCTCGCTCTTGCTCAGGCTGCTCTCGAACTCTTGAGCTCAAGCGATCCTCCTGCCTCAGGCTCCCAGAGTGCTAGGATTACAGGTATGAGCCACCGCGCCTGGCCAAGGGTACCTTCTATAATAGCCATAGCTGTCTTCCTCCTGCTATTTCCCTTGTCCCCAACCCCCAGAAACTACTAATGTGTTCTTCATTTCAAAACGTTTTATAAGTGGAATCATATGTATGCAACCTCATGGGGTTGTCAAGTTGTATGTATCAATAGTCTGTGCCTTTTTATTGCTGAATATATTATACCACAATTTGTTTAACCATTCACCTGTTGAATAACATTTGGGCTGTTTTCAGTTTTTGGCTATTATGAATAAAACCGGTATGAATATTATGTACTGGATTTTGAGCAGGAATATGTTTTCATTTCTCTGAATTAAATGCCCAGAAGTTCAGTTGCTGGGTTGTATAGTAGTTGCATGTTTAGTTTTATAAGAAACTGCCAAACTATTTCCCAGAGTGGCTGTTATGGGTTGGTGTCCTCTCAAAATTTATATGCTGAAGTCCTTACCCTCCGTACCTCAAAATGTGACCTTACTTGGAGATAGGGTCTTTACAGAGAAAATCAAGTTTAAATGAAATCTTTAAGGTGGGCCCTAATCGAATATGACCGGTGTCCTTATCAAAAGGGGAAATTTGGACACAGAGACACGCATAGAGGGAAGATGATATGCAGAGACACATGAAGAAAATGACCACCCACAAGCTGAGGAGAGAGGCATGGATAGATTCTTCCCTCCACACCACTGAGAAGGAACAAATCCTACTGACATCTTAATTTTGGACTCCTAGCTTCCAGAACTGTGAGACAATAAATTTCTGTAATTTAAGCCACCCAGTTTCTGGCAGTTTATTACAGCAGCCTAGCAAACTTATAGAAGCTGTGCCATTTTACCTTTTCACCAACAGTGTATGAGTGATCCAGTTGTTTCACATCCTCATCAGAATTTGCTGTTGTCACAGTATCTTTATTTTTGCCATTCTCATAGGTGTGTAGTGATAGATATCTCATTGTAATTTTAACTTGCATTTCACTGATGGCTAATGATGGTAAATGGCTATTTGCCATCTTTACATTCTCTTCAGTGAGATGTTTGTTCATGTCCTCTGCCAATTTTCTCATTTGATTTTTCTAATGTTGAGTTTCAAAAATTCTTTGTATATTCTAGCATATCCGGATAGAATTCTAGAATATCTAGAATATTCTGTATATTCTAGCTATTGTCAAATAGCTGGTTTACAAATATTTTCTCCAAATCTGCACCTTATATTTCATCCTCTTCACCTGAACTTTTGCAAAACAGTAGTTTTTAATTTTTATGGTGTTTAGTTTATCAATTTATTATTTTATGGATAATGCTTTTGGTATTAAGTCTAAGAATTCATTCCCTAGCCTTAGGTCTTCAAGTTTTCTCTTATGATTATTTTCTAAGTGTCTTATAGTTTTATGTTTTACATTTAAGTTAATGTTTGAATAAATTTTTGTGCAAGGTACGAGGTGTGAATTTCCAGTTGAGGGTGTGTTTGTGTGTGTGTGTGTATTTCCAATTGCTCCAACGCTATTTGCTAGAAGGACTATCCTTGCTTCATCGAATTTCTTTTGCATCTTTGTCAAAAATCAACTGAGCATATTTGTGTGGATATAATTCTGAGTTTTTTTTATTTTATTCCATTAGCCTAGAAAAAAAACCTCAACAAATCTAACTATATGCTATCTACAGGTGACATAATTTAGACTCAAAGATTCAAATAAGTTGAAGTAAAAGGATGGACAATAATATACCTACAAATAGCAATCATAAAAGAACTAGAGTGGTGATACTAATACCAGAATTTAAATAGACTTCATAACAAAAAAGTGTCACTTAGAGATAAAGATGAATATTTTGTAACACTAAAATGGTCAATCCCTCAGAAAGATATAAGAATTATAAATTTATATGTATCTGAACAAACAGCCCCAAAATAGACAAAGCAAAAACAGAATTGAAAGGACAAATAGACAATTCACCAATAATAGTGGAAGACTTCAATGCCCAACTTTCAATAATGGATAGACCAATCAGACCTAAGAGACATCTATGCGAAACTCCATCCAACAATACCAGATGCCTATATTTCTCTAGTGCACATAAAACATTCTCTAGAATAGACCTAATATACTAGCCTAATAAAACATGCCTCTATATATCTAAAATGACAGTAACCATACAAAATATAAACTATGACCAAAATAAAATGAAATTAGAAATCTGTAACAGAATTAAATTTGGTAAATTTACATATACGTATTTCTAGCTGGTCTACCTGGTAAGTATCATGGAGTTACCAGCCTTCTCTTAATTGGTCGCCACCAAAATTTGAATTGTTTTCAGCAATGCCTTAGGCTTGAAATTCTCCACACAGTTTTCAAAATAAAACTAGTCTCCTTAGTCTGAGCTGTTGAGCTGTGTTCTTATGTCTTGCCTTTTCCCATGGGCAGAATGTCTGTGCTACTGCAAGGGAGCAGAAGGTAAAGACAGCAGCATGTTTCTCCTAGAGTGACATCCCAGCTCTAGGAGCAAAGCTCTGGGTGCAAACATAGCTCCTGGTCTTCTGTACTTGGCTCTCTTAGTGTGTGACCTCTGCTTTTCTAGAGACCTGAGTCAAGTGTGTTCAAGGCAGAGTATACTATACCTGCTATACCTGGAGTCGACCTTCCACCCTATGATTAGGCATTGGGTGAAGGAAGGAAGACTGGCCCACTCTAACTGCCAAGAATAAAGCTTCTGCATTATGTAACTTGGGCCAATGAGTGCTGCTGGTGGCCTGCCTCACCCAGGTAAAACTGTAACCCTAGACTGGGAGGCTAGGTGGAGAGGGAATCCATCTTAACTGCAGATAACTGGAGTAGAATTTCCATCACAGTGAACTGGTAGGGGTGGAAATAGAAACATGCCAAGGCTCAAATGCCACAAACTCTCATTTTTCTGACTGAGATGTACTAATAGATGAATTTATTGATTAGATGTTTCTCCATTTGCTTTAGGCTCTCAGGACGATTTCTAGACACTTTAAATATTTTTTTTGAAAAACAATGTGTAGCAGTTAGGTAACTGTTTTGCTGGGAAGAATGTCCACCGTGCTCTCAAACTATCATTCTAGAAGTTCATCAAAGGTTGATTTCTTTCCATAAGGATATTCCCTTGACTCAGAACTATTTATTGAACAAACCATTCTTTCTCCAAATTACTAGTGTCTTCTTGTCATAAATCAGATGACAGTATATGTGTGGGTTTGATTCTGGACTCTAGATTTTGTTCCATTAATTAGCTTGCTTACTCTTTTGCCAATACTATACCCTCTTAATTACTATCTCTTTATATTTAATAATAGGGATTTTTATCTGGTAGTGAATTCCTCCTGTTTGCTCCTGTTCTACAAGATACCCATTATTGGCCTTTTGCATTTCCTCATAAATTTTAGGATCACCTAATAAATTCTCCAAAAATGTACTTGGATTTTCATTGGGATTATGTGGAATCTTTATTAGTTAGGGGAGATTTTAAATCGCTTTTTTGACACCTTAGCAATATTTAGTGGTGTGATACATAATATAGACTCTTTCTCCATTTATTTATGTCTTTAATTTTTTTCTCAAAATGTGATAATTTTCAGTGTAAGAGTCTTTCACATTTGCCATCCAATCTATTTCTAGGCATTTGCTGTCTTATGCAATTGTTAATAATGCTTGTATCAGTCAGGGTTCCACCATAGAAATGGAACCAGTTTATATATATATCTCACATCTCAGGCTGGTGCAAAAGTAATTGCGGTTTTAGCATTGTGAAATTTGCTGTTTGCTATTGGAACGCGTTCTTAAATAAATGTGGTTATGTTATACATGATTTTAATGTGCATTTCTCACTTTATGTTTTTTTGCTAATGACTTGTTACTTGCTGTTTATTTTATATTTATTTCAGACTATGGAAATGATGTTAGACAAAAAGCAAATTTGAGTGATTTTCTATTCAAATTCAAAATGGGTCATAAAGCAGTGGAGACAACTTGCAACATCAACAATGCATTTGGCCCAGGAACTGCTAACGAATATACAGTGCAGTGGTGGTTCAAGAAGTTTTGCAAAGGAGACGAGAGCCTTGAAGGTGAGGAGCGCAGTGGCCGGCCATTGGAAGTTAACAACGACCAATTGAGAGCCATCATCGAAGCTGATCCTCTTTCAGCTACATGAGAAGTTGCTGAAGAACTCGACATCGACCATTCTACAGTAGTTTGGCATTTGAAGCAAATCGGAAAGGTGAAAAAACTCGTTAAGTGGGTGCCTCATGAGCTGACCGAAAATCAAAAAAATTGTCATTTTGAAGTGTTGTCTTATCTTATTGTATGCAACAACAACGAACCATTTCTCGATTGGACTGTGACATGCGAGGAAAAGTGTACTGTATATGACAACCAGCCAGGACCAGCTCAGTGGTTGGACCGAGAATAAGCTCCAAAGCACTTTCCAAAGCCAAACTTGCACCAAAAAAAAGGTCATGGTCACTATTTGGTGGTCTGATGCTGGTCTGATCCACTACAACTTTGTGAATCCAGACAAAACCATTACATCTGAGAAGTATGCTCAGCAAATTGATAAGATGCACCAAAAACTACAACACCTGCAGCTGGCATTGGTCAACAAGAAAGGGCCCAAGTCTTCTCCACGACAATGCCTGACCTCACGTCGCACAACCAATGCTTCAAAAATTGAATGAATTGGGCTACGAAGTTTTGCCTGATCCGCCATATTCACCCCTGACCTCTTGCCAACCCACTACCACTTCTTCAAGCATCTCAACAACTTTTTGCAGGGAAAACACTTCCACAACCAGCAGGATGCAGAAAATACTTTCACAACCAGCAGGATGCAGAAAATGCTTTCCAAGAGTTCGTTGAATCCCAAAGCACGGATTTTTATGCTACAGGAATAAACAAACATTTCTTGTTGGCAAAAATGTGTTTATTGTAATGGTTCCTATTTTGATTAATAAAGATGTGCTTTAGCCTAGTTATAATGAGTTAAAATTCATGGTCCAAAACCGCAATTACTTTTGCACCAACCTCATTTATATGTGTATATATATACACACATGTATATATACTGTATATATACTCTTTATATTTATATTTATGGATCTATCTATCTATGTATCATCTATCGAGAGAGAGAGAGAGAGAGAGAGAGAGAGAGTTTGGCTTATGTGAATATGGGGGGTAAACAAGTCTGAAAACTACAGAGCAGGCTGACAGACAGGCTGAAACTCTTGAGCACCAGCTAAAGTTGCAGACCACAGGCAGAATATCTTCCTAAGGGAAACCTCAGTTCTGCTCTTAATGCCTTTTAGCTGACTCAGTCAGGCCCGCTCCTGTTATCTAGGACATGGACCCATGTATCTAGGATATTCTTCTTTACTTAAAGCCAATTAATTATAAATGTTAATCACATCTACAAAACACATTCACAGTAACACCTAGATTTGTGTTTGATTAAATAATGGGAGCTATAACCTAGCTAAAGTGGACACATAGAACTGGCCATCATAATGTTATTATTTTTTTTTCAATTTAAACTTTTGTTGCTGAAATAAATAAAATTTATTTTTGTATCTTGACATGTTAAATCCACTTCTTAATTCCTATCGCTTGACCATAAATTCATTGAGCTAATTGAGTATTCAGTCCTGTTGTCTACAAATAATGAAAATTTTATTTCAACCTTTCTAATCCTTATGCATTAATTTCTTTTTCTATTGCACTGGTTTGGATCTGGAGTACAAATTTGATTAAAAGTGGTAATAGAAGTTCTCTTTGATTTTTTAACCAGTCATGGTAAAATAGTTCATTGAATATGGTGTTTGCTTAAGTTTTCTGGTAATTTATTTTCTTACAATGAACAAGTTCCCTTCTTTACATATTTTGCTAAAAGTTTTTATTATGGATAGGTTTTGAATTTTTTCAAACAATTTCTGCTACTACTGAGATACTCATATGATTCTTCTCTTTTATATTTTGGTAATATGATGAATTACATTGAATGATTTTTGAATGATAAACCACCATGCATACCTGGAATGAATGTCACCTAATTGTGATATATTCTATCATTTTATTGTTAGATTTGAAATGTTAAATTTTTAGTAAAGATTTTTTTTGCATCCATGTTAGTGAGAGGAATTTGTATGTGATTTTTATTGTTTGCACTGTCCCTGTCAGATTTTAGAATCAAAATTATGTTGGCTTCTTAAAAATAATTGGGGTGTCTTTATTATTATTTAACTCTATGTCTAAATTTTGTTACTTTTTTCTTAAATGTTGGGTATGGGGTTTTCTTTAGGGAAAGGTTCTTTAATAATGGAGTAAATTTCTTTATAGGTATTGGACTATTCAGATTTCCTATATATTATTATTTCCTTATAGTATTCTAAGGTTAAATTTTACTGTAATTTTTCTAACTTCTTGAAATGTATAAGCTTAAATTATTGATTTTCGGTCTTTCCTCAGTTATACAAATGAAAATTTACAACTATAAATTTCCTTCTAATATCTGCTAAAGCTGCATACCACAAATTTTAGTATATTCATTGTATCCAAAATATTTTCTCCTTTTATGTGTGATTTCTTCCTTGATCCATTGGCTATTTAATAGTATATTGTATAATTAACAGGAAATTTAGAATTTTCTATTTATTGTTTTGTCGTTGGTTTCTAGGTTACTACCACAGAGTTAAGAAGATGCTCTGAATGATTTCAACCTTTTTAAACTTGTTGAGGCTTTTTTTGTTGTCAAGCTTGTGATCAATTTTGTTAGATGTTCCCCATACACTTTAAAGGGAAATGAATCTTGTCGTTGTTGTGTACATTACAATTAGGTCATGCTGTTTCATTATGTTGATCAGATTTTCTTTGCCCTTACTCATTTGTGTGTGTGTGTCAGTGTTTTATTCATTTTTTCTCTAGTGTCTTTGGCAAGAGTGCTTGTCCATCCCACTAGGAAGCAGAAGGCCCTCTATTCAGCAGAATCAAATACCATACATGCATTGTCAACTCCAAATATATCTTCAAGCCCAGACTTTTCACTTGAATCTGGGCTCATATATCTAAGTGTCCACTAAATATTTATACATCTCTCAGACACTTCACATTTATGTTAAAACTAAATCGTTATCTTCTACTCCAAACTGCCCTCCTCCCTCCCTCGATCTTTCCATCTTACTGAAAGAAATACCACTAATTAAGTTGTTCATGGAGGAGAAAAATGAAAGTATTATCATTAGACTTCATTTTTGATGTCTCCAGAAAATCACTAAGTCCTTAGATCCTACCTTTTTGACATCTCTTTGATCTGATCCATCTCTTCTCCATCCCCGCTGATACTGCTCCATCAGCTCCTGTTTGAACCTTTTCAGAAGCTTCTAATTGGCCTTCCTGCCTTCAATCGTACTCTCTCTAATTTTTCCTCCACATAACTGCCAGAGTTATCTTTATAAATCATAAATATGACTTATTACTTGTGTTCTTAACATCGTTAAGTTGCTTCTTATTACCTTCAAGATACATTTCAGGCATCTAAGCTTTGCAGCAATGTCCTTTTGTGTTCCAGGAGTGTCCTCTTGTATTTCATCTCACTCTTTTGTCCACTTGGAAAACATCTTTTTCATTTTGCAAGAATGAGTTCAAGCATCAAGTTCTTTGCCCACCCTCCACTAGAATGGAATGCTTCCACTGTTGTTCCCTTACTATGTGCAATATGGCCTTCTATCACAGAGCCTTTAAAAATTCATTTTACTTAATTTTACACAATTGTGACACTGACCCTCACCCAGACTCTGAACAATTCTACATCAAGAACTCTGACTGGCTCATCTTTGTAGAATTAAGTATTGAACTTGGTAGATACTGGGCACGCAACAAATATTGGTTGACTGTGTAAATGGCAATAAAAAAAAACTCCATACAATTTGTTATATTTTCAACCCTTCGCATTAAAATCTTATCAATGCTAACAATCTTAATCAATTAATCTGATCATTTCCTATATTTGATCAGAAAAAGCCTTATTTTGTGAATTGAACAGTTATGTTCTGTCTGAAAAGTCCTGACTGCTGTAGGCTATGTCTGGTATTTCAGTTAATCAATTAAGCTACCACAGGAATAAGTGAGAAGATAAATGATTTAGACAGAATCTTTAATGTGACATCCCTCACGAGAACTGCTTCTTCATTGTACAATGTAGCAGAGCAGAAAGACTAGTAACAACCACACAGGGTGATCTTGAGAATGACTGTCTTTAGAAATCCCACAGGCTAAACTCATCATCTTCATAAAACCCATTCCTTTTTTTCATTCTCCGTTACAGTGAATGGCATTACCATTCACACAACCGCAAAGTCAAATACCTTAGGGTCATTTTAAAACTTTCCCCTTTTGTCACCCTGCATCCCCTGATCCATCACTAAGTCCTATTGATCTTTCTTCAAAATATATCCCAAATCTATTTCATTTCATTTTCACTGTCAAAATCCTTGTTCAAGATACCACCATCTTATAGCATTATGTAATTCCTTACCATAATATCCATTGTAGATTTCATTCTCTCTTGTATCTCAGCAATAGACTATGAGTTCCCTGAGGGCAATGCATATTTCTGATGCACTATCTTTCCAGGAACATGTTGACATCAAATATGAAAGTAGGTACTAATAGTTTATATATTACTTTCTCTCAAGTATTGTATTTGCCTTTTAATAGGGGCCTTCCAGAGATAATGCTTTAGGGCAATGTTTCCCAAATGGTGGTTTATGGAACACTAGTTAGACATTCCAGATTAAATAACCAGGGAAGCTGCAAACTTTACCTCCTAAGATAATTATAGTATACATTTACTATATTAAAAGTTTGAAACATGCTGCAATAAAACATACAGTTTAACCTAATATAGCCCGGCATTTTCCACGTTTATTTGACCAGAGAATCTCCTTTTCATGGCACATTTATTAATTTCCTGCTGAATGATGTGTTTTGGACACAGTCTATAAAATGACTCATAAGACCAACTTCACACACCAACCGTCCAATTTAGGACAGCTATACAGGGCAGGAGGGGCTTGAGTTAGCCCTGGCATCATCTTAGAAGGTTAAAGATGTCCCTCAACAACTCCTTAATATTAAATAACTTGGTATGGATATGACCTCCAAGGACCAATTCCCTAATCTGACTTCTGGCCTGCTCAGTATTGTTTCATTCCAGAGTGGCTGAGTGCCCTCAGTAACTTACACTACAATGTATCCTTGGGAATGCCAGGTTTTCCATCCTGTTTCTTTTTATCCCATAAAAATAAAGTCTTTTTTTTTTGACACAGGTTCTTGCTCTGGGCTAGAGTGCAGTAGTATCATCATAGCTCACTGCAACCTCCAACTCCTGGGCTCAAGCTATCCAACCGCCTCAGCCTCTGGAGTAACTGGGACTATAGGCATGTACCACCATGCCCAGCTAATTTTTTTCTATTTTTTTGTGGAGATGAAGTCTCACTCTTGCTCAGACTGGTCTTGAACTCCTGAGCTCAAGAAATCCTCCTTCCTAGGCCTCCCAGAGTGGTAGGATTACAGGAACGAGCCACTGCACCTGGCCTTCATGCTAATCCTTGATGTCCTCATCTTATCTCTCTCTGAGTGCTCATTTGTTCATTCCCTCATTTATCGAACACCTACTATGTACCAGGACTTGGAGACAAGCTGTTTGTCCTAGAATCCTATGCCTTCCCCTAACTACCCCCCACCCCACTTTCACTCCCTCGCTTCCTTCTTTGATTTTTTTTTTTCTTTTTGAGACAGGGTCTTACTCTGTTGCCCAGGCTAGAGTGCAGCGGCATTATCACAGCTCGCTACAACCTCAAACTCCTGGGCTCAAGCGACCCTCCTGCCTCAGCCTCCCAAATAGCTGGGACTACAGGCATGTGCCATCACACCCAGCTATTTTTTTCTATTTTTAGTAGAGATGTGGTCTCCCTCTAGCTCAGGCTGGTCTCAAACTCTTGAGCTCAAGCGATTCTCTTGCCTCAGCCTCCCAGAGTGCTAGGGTTACAGGCATGAGCCACCATGCCCAGCCTTCATGTTAATCCTTGATGTCCTCACCTTATCTCTGAGTGCTGAAGTCCTTTTAAAATTGCTAGTCTCACTCTCGCTCATTTGTCCTGTTTGATTATTTTTCCCTGGATAAAATGAGACACTTTTTAGTTGCACTACTTTTCTTTCTTCAACTTTGCATTCCTTAGAGAAGAGCATTCCTTACCATTACAAGAGGGCTGTGGTTCACGTGTATGTGTGTGTGTGTGTGTGTGTGTGTGTGTGTGAGAGAGAGAGAGAGAGAGAGAGAGAGAGAGAGAGGTGGGGGAAGATATTGATATATGAATTTAGCTTTTTTAGCTTCTGTGAAAGTCACATTGCTTTAACAGGTTGGGAGTGTCCCTGGCCCATGGAAAACACTTAGAGATCATGTGTCTCTTTGGCCAAGCCTTACAAATCATCCTACCACTGACCCAATGCCATGTATATCTTGCTACACTGTTTTCCAGCCTCCTGTCTTACAACTGTCTTCTATAACCCCTTAGAAGACCATTGGCACCACATCTGTCTTCATGGTGGAGCTCTCCTTGCAGCTTTGTTAGCTTCTCCTCCTAAGACAGTGATGTCCCTTTTACATACAAGACAAACATTCCTCCCCTAAAAATCTCTTGTCTTCCAGATCCTGAGGGACTTTGCTTCTAGTCCATTGCCTTAACCACTCGGTCACGACTACAGGTGGGACTTTGCTTCTATATTTTCCATATATTCATGTATACATTCACAAATAATTATTAAACACCTCCTATGTCCAAGCACTGTCCATGGTACTGGGATTTACAACTGTGAATGAAGTAGTACCTATCCCTGCCTTCATGGAGCTCATCCAGTTCAGATCTTGAATGTTTCTCTCTCCACTGCCTCTTTCTTCAAAAATGCACAAGAGTCTCCCATATTGAGAAAACCATCTGTCTTCTCAATGGCCATCTCATCTCCTATCTTAGGCTGCCCCCACTCCTTTTCTCACAGTTTGTAAAATGATCTTTCTAAAGCACAGATTTGACCAGTTCTCATTCTAGCTTAAAAACCTCTTATGATTTCCCACCACCTTCAAGCTCAAGTCCCAACTTCTCAGTAAGGTACACAAGACCCTTCATAATATGGCCCTAGTCTGGTCTCTTGATCTATTTCCCCAAATCCTCATTACAGACCCTAAGCTCAGAGCTGGGACTGGAGTCAGGTATCTAGAGCATGGCACTAAGAGTGAGTACCTCCTTAAGTTTTTGTGCCTGAGTGCTTCCTGTAGCCTGCCCTGTCCTGATCCTGTATTGAAGCCACACATGATGGACCCTGCATCCCCAAACACGTGTTGTGCTTTTATATTTCTGTATCTTTGCAATATTTTCTTCGATTTCACCACCCCCTCCTTTTCTCTCATGATTAAAAACAATTTGTAATTTTTTAGTTATGTTTGTTTATTTGAGTCACTCTTAAGCAGAGTATAAGCCCCAAGGGAGCAGGGGTCATGTCTGTGTTGCTCACTGTTGTATCTCTAGCAGTTAGGGAAAGGAATAAAATAATTAATCCAACTCAAAAGCCATGTCCTTCATGGAACCCTCCCACTCTTCTTGTCTCTCTGAAAATTCAGTTGCTTCTGTTTTTGTGCTTACATAAGGCTCCATGGATATAACTCAGTCATAGATTTATCACATTGTGTGATATTTACTCTAAATATTTCCCTCTAGGTATTCTTTTGTTTTTAATAATCCTTTTAAATTTTAAGACAGTTTTAAATTTACAAAATGATTACAAGGAAAGTACAGAGAGTTCCTATACATCTGACACTAACTAAGTTCACCTATCATTAACATTTTACACTAGTGTGGCCCATTTTTCACAATTAATGAACTAATACTGATACATTTTTTATTGCTAAGTGTTTTTTTTATTTCAGAATATTATGGGGGTACAAATGTTTTGGTTACATGCCAATTTGCCTGATACATTGTTATTAACTGAAGTCTATACCGTATTCAAATTTCCTCAGTTTTCCCCTAATGTTCTTTTTCTGTCCCTCAATACTCCATCCAGAATACCACATTACATTCAGTCGCTGCGTCTCCTTAGGCTCCTTTGGGTTGTGACAGTTTTTCAGACTTCCCTTGTTTTTGATGACCTTGACATTTTTGAGGGTTACTGGTCAGATATTTTAAGGAATGTATTTCAATTGTTTTCTTGTTGATGTTTTTTATCACGATTAGACTGGGGTAATATGTTTTTTAGAGGAAGACCTCAGAAGTAAAGTGCCATTCTCACCACATCTTATCAAAAGTATGTTATCAATAGATGTTAACCTTTATCATCTGACTTGAGGTAATCTTTGTCAGCTTTTACCATTGTGAAGCTACTCTTTTTTTCCTTCCTATTCCATACTCTACTCTTTGAAAGAAAGTTGCTATGTGCAGCCCACACTTAAGTAGGGAGTTAATACTTCGCCTCCTTAAGGGTGAATCATCTGCATAAATTATTTGAAATTCTTCCGTATCTAAGATTTGTCTATTTTCCCTCATTCATTTATTTATTAAAGAATTGATTTATACCACCATACTCTAAGATCATCTTGCATAATTTCTGCTTCAATGTTTGAATCAGCCATTTCTCTGAGGCTCCCTGTTTTTTTGGTTGTTGTTGCTGTTATTTGTTTTTTGTTTGTTTGTTTAATTGGAGAATGGTATTAAAAACCAAGATCTGTGTTCTAGGTATGATTGTGCCATTGCTTCTTGGCCCTCTCAGCTGACAGAACAAGGAGATACATGTGTGATACTTGACCCATGTGTACAGATGTATCTATAAATATTTCTATATGTAATCATCTGAATTGATATTAAGCTAAATGAGAGTTCTTTTTATATGATGTGTCTTATTCTAATTCTTACCACATGGATCATTCTAGCCTCCTTCCCTTATCTGTAAACTCCATTCCTACAGTGAGAAACCTGGCTCCCACCATTCACTCACTATCCATTTATTTAATTCTTCAATTCCAGTATACATGAATGGCAGAATCAATGTTGTTAATTCATACTTCCATGGGAACCAACTATATTACTAGATCAGAATGCTTATGTTCAATTCCTTTTGCCTTTAGTCTTATAGATTCCATTCATTTCCAAAGGTACTCAGGTCAGCGCCTTATTCCCCCTACCCCTACTGCTTCAGTGAGGTTGTCCAATACACTTATAATACATTTAGATCTAGTTATCCTGCATTCCATTGTGGGATTCTGTGGCCTCCTAAATATTTTTAATTTACATACATTTAAGGTTTACTCTTTGTGTTATAAGTTCTATAGGTTTTTACTTTTTTTTTATTTATTTTTTATTTTTATTTTTTTTTTTTATTTCAGCAAATTATGGGTGTACATATGTTTAGGTTACGTGTGTTGCCCTTGGTTCCCCCCCACCACCGAAGTCCGTGTTTCAAATATGTCCATCCTTCGGGTAGTGCGCATTGCCCTCCTTGTGTATACAAATACCCCTCCCCTCCTCCCTCTTCCCACCTCCACCCACCACCCTCCCCCTTCCCCAGCATCCAATAGATGTTGTTCTGATATGTGCATTTATGTGTTGATTAGTTAATACCAATTTGATGGTGAGTACAAATGGGTCCCGTTCTGCTGCTCTTGTGGTGCTCCACTTTGGATAATGGGCTTAAGTTTAATCCAGGAAAGTGTAAGAGGTGCTAGATCACTGTCATTTCTTATGATTGAGTAATATTCCATTGTGAACATATACCAAATTTTGATAATCCACTCATGGATTGACGGGCACTTGGGTTGTTTCCACATTCTTGCAATAGTGAATTGTGCTGCCATAAACATTCGGGTGCAGATGTCCTTCTCGTAGAATGTTTTGTGCTCCTTTGGGTAGATGCCTAATAGTGCTATTGCTGGATCGAATGGTATTTCTATTTTTAGCTCTCTGAG
The DNA here is from genome assembly GCF_000956105.1 of Propithecus coquereli. Lineage (NCBI taxonomy): Eukaryota > Metazoa > Chordata > Mammalia > Primates > Indriidae > Propithecus > Propithecus coquereli. Next base: position 7,244,841 of record NW_012149952.1, read on the forward strand.
GTATCTCCAAATTCTTTTCCACAGAGGCTGCACTAACTTACAGTCCCACCAGCAGTGTAGAAGTGTTCCTGTCTCTCCACATCCTCGCCAACATTGTTGTTTTGTGTTTTTTTGATAGAGGCCAATCTCACTGGGGTTAGGTGATACCTCATTGTGGTTTTGATTTGCATTTCTCTAATGATTAGAGATGTTGAGCATTTTTTTATATGTTTGCTGGCCATTATTCTGTCTTCTTTTGAAAAGTTTCTGTTCATTTCGCTTGCCCATTTGTTGATGGGGTTGTTTGATTTTTTCTTGTTGATTTTTTTGAGTTCTAGATAGATTCTAGTTATCAGCCCTCCTTTATCAGATGTGTAGAGAGCAAATATTTTTTCCCATTCTGTGGGCTGTCTATTCACTCTAATGATAGTTTCCTTGGCAGTGCAGAAGCTTTTTAATTTGATTAGATCCCACTTATTTATTTTTGTTGCTGCGGCGATTGCTTTGGGGGTCTTCTTCAAGAATTCCTTACCTAGGCCGATGTCTGAAAGGGTCTTCCCAACATCTTCATTTAGAATTCTTAAGGTTTCGTGCCTTAGGTTTAAGTCTGTTATCCACCTTGAATTGATTTTTGTGAGAGGTGAGAGGTAGGGGTCTAGTTTCAGTCTTCTGCATGTAGCTATCCAGTTTTCCCAGCACCACTTATTGAAAAGAGATTCTTTTCCCCAGTGTATGTTTTTGTCAGCTTTGTCAAAGATTAGATTACCATATGCAGAATGACAATGCATAATTAATGTCTTATTCACCATTACAGTATAATATAGAATAATATCACCTCCCTAAAAATTTCGCTGTGCTTTACCTATTCAACCCTCCTTCCCTTGAAACCCTGGTAACCTCTAATCTTTTCACTATCTCTACAGTTTTGACTTTACCAGGATGTCACATAAATGCAATCATGCAGTAAGTAGCTTTTTAAGACTGGCCTCTTTCACTTAGCAATATGTATTTAATACTCATCCATGTCTTCTTGTGGCTTTATAGAATGCTGAATAATATTTTATTTTGTGAATATGCCACAGTTTGTTTATTCATTCACCTATTAAAGGACACCTTGGTCCAATTTTTGGTGGTTATGAATGAAAGAGCTATAAACATTCATATGCAGGTTTTTGTGTGGACACAGCTTTTCAAATCAGTTGGGTAAACTCCTAGGAGTGTAATTGCTGGATCATATGGTTAGATTTTGTTTAGCTTTGTAAGAAATTGTCAAATTATCTTCCAAGGAGGCTGTACTGTCTTTCATTCTCACCTGCAATGAATGAGAGTTCTTACTATACTGTTTACTTGCCAGCAGTTGGTATTGTGAATTTTTTTTGGTGGTAGTGGTGGGGGAAGATTTTAGCCAATCTAATACATGTGAACTGGTTTTTCATTGTTGTTTGAATTTTCAAGTCTTTAATAACAAATTATGTTAAGCATCTTACATGCTTATTTGCCATCTGTATATCTTTTTTGGTGAGGTGTCTGTTCAGGTCTTTTGTATATTTTCCTCTGCTATTTGGAAAAGTTTTAATGAAATATATACATGCATGTACAAAAATCATAAATGGCCAGTCTTTCAACTTTCATAATCTAAATATAGCCATGTAACAAGCATCCAGAAAAAGAACATAATTGACACCCCAGAAACTTCCTTTGTGCCTCTTTGCATTCATTGTCCCCTGACATGTAACAGAATGTTTTCTCTATTTTTAAAACTTTGCTATAAATGGAATCATATAGTCTATATTTCTTTCTTTTTTACATCTTTCACTCAAAAGTGAATGATTCATTCACATTGTTACATGTAGTTTTAGTTTGTTCATTCTCATTGCTATATGGCATTTTTTTTGCTTTTTGTATTTCAATCCATTAAGGGGGTACAGTATTTTTTGTTACATGGATGAATTGCATAATGCTGAAGTCAGGGATTTTAGTGTACCCATCAATGGAATAATGTATATTTTACACAATAAGCAATTTTTTATCCCTTACCCCCTATCATCCACCCACCTTCTTAGTTTCCAATGTTCATCGCTTCTTGGCAACACCATTTTATTACCCTACATACCCATTGTTTAATTCCCACTTATAAGTGAGAACATGTGGTATTTGTTTTTCCATTCCTTTTTTATTTATCTATTTCAGAATATTACTGGGATACAGACGTTTTGGTTACATAAACTGCTTCTGTACCATTTGAGTCAAAGTTATAAGTGTGCCCATCCCCCAGATAGTGTGCATTGTACCCATTAAGTGTGTATTTACCCATCCCCTCCTCCCCATCTCCACTTGATTTCCTATGAATGTTATTTCCATATGTGCACATAAGTGTTGACTGATTAGTTCCAATTTAATGGTGAGTACATGTGGTGTTTGTTTTTCCATTCCTGTGATACTTCACTTAGAAGAATGGTCTCCAGTTCTATCCAGTTAATACAAGAGGTATTAGTTCACCAATTTTTATGGCTGATTAGTACTCCGTGGTATACATATACCACATTTTATTAATCCACTCACTTATTGATGGACACTTGGGTTGTTTCCACATCTTTGCAATTGTGAATTGTGCTGCTACAAACATTCAAGTGCAGGTATCTTCTATAGAATGTATTTTTTTTTCCCTTTGGGTAAATACCCAGTAGTGAGATTGCTGGGTCAAATGGTAGTTCTGCTTTTAGTTCTTTGAGGAATCTCCATACTGCTTTCCATAGAGGTTGTACTAGTTTGCAGTCCCACCAACAGTGTGAGTGTGCCTATCTCTCTGCATCCATGCCAGCATTTGTTGTTTTGGGACTTTTTGATAAAAGCCATTTTCCCTGGAGTTAAGTGATAGAGGCCAATCTCACTGGGGTTAGGTGATACCTCATTGTGGTTTTGATTTGCATTTCCCTGATGATTAGAGATGTTGAACATTTTTTCATGTTTGTTGGCCATCAGTCTAGCTTCTTTTGAAAAGTTTCTGTTCATGTCCTTTGCCCATTTATTGATGGCGTTGTTTGATTTTTTCTTGCTGATTTTCTTGAGTTATTTATAGTTGCTAGTTATCAGCCCTTTATTAGATGTATAGCATGCAGATATTTTCTTCCATTCTGTAGCTTGTCTATTAGCTCTAATGATTGATTCCTGAGATACTTCACTTAGGATTATGGCTTCTGGTTCCATCCAAGTTGCTGCAAAAGACATTATTTCATTCTTTTTTATGGTTGAGTGGTACTCCATGGAAAATACACACACACACACACACACACACACACACACACATACCCGTGTGTGTGTGTGTATCACATTTTCTTTATCCGCTCATCAGTTGATAGGCATTTTGGTTGATTCCATATCTTTGCGATTGTGAATTGTGCTGCGATAAACATTTAGGTGCAAGTGTCTTTTTGATAAAATAACTTCTTTTCCTTTGGGTAGATACCCAGTGGTGGGATTTCTGGATCAAACGGTAGATCTGCTTTTAGTTCTTTGAGAAATCTCCATACTGTTTTCCATAGAGGAATGTAAATATACTAATTTACATTCCCACCAATAGTGTATAAGCATCTGTGCCAATATCTATTGCTTTTTGACTTCTCCATAATGGCCATTCTGACCTGTGTAAGGTGATATCTCATTGTGGTTTTAATGTGCATTTCCCTGAGGAATAGTGATGTTGAGCATTTTTTATATGTTTCTTGGCCATTTGTATATCTTCTTTTGAAAAAAAAATCTGTTCGTGTTATTTGCCCACTTTTTGATGGGGTTATTTGTATTTTTCTTGCTGATTTCTTTGAGTTCTTTGTAGATTCTGAATATTAGTCCTTTGTCAGATGTGTAGTTTGCACATATTTTTCCCCAGTCTTTAGGTTGTCTATTTGTTAATTATTTCCTTTGCTGTGCAGAAACTTTTTAGTTTAATTAAGTCCCATGGATTTATTTTTGCTGCTGTTGTATTTGCTTTTGGGGTCTTAGTCATAAATTCTTTGCCTAGGTGCGAGAAAGGGATCTAGTTTCATTCTTCTGCATGTGGCTATCTAATTTTCCCAGCACCATTTATAGAATAGGGCATCTTTTTCCTAGTGTGTGTTTTTGTTTGCTTTGTTGAAAATCAGTTGGTCATAGCTACCTGGTTTTATTCCTGGGTTCTTTATTCTGTCCCATTAATCTATGTGTCTACCTTTAAACCAGTACTGATTTTCATTACTATAGCCTTGTATTACATATAATTTGAAGTCAGGTAACGTGATGCCTGCAGATTTGTTTTTTGTTTAAGATTGCTTTGGCTCTTTGGGGTCCTTTTTGGTTCCATGTGAAATTTAGGATTGTTTTTTCTTTTTTTATTAATTTATTTATTTTTATTTCAGCATATTATGGGGGTACAAATGTTTAGGTTACATATATTGCCTTTGCCCTGCCCAAGTCAGAGCTTCAAGTGTGTTTTTTCTTGTTTGGTGAAAAATGATGTTAGTGTTTTGATGGGAATTGCATTGAATCTGTAAATTACTTTGGGCAGTATGGATATTTTAACAATATTGATTCTTCCAATCAGTGAGCATGAGATGTTTTTCCGTTAGTTTGTGTCATCTATGATTTCTTTCATCAGTGTTTTGTGTTCTCTTTGTAAAGATCTTTCACCTCCTTGGCTAAGTATATTTGTAGGTGTTTTATTTTCTTTGCAGCTATTGTAAATGGCATTGAGTCCTTGATTTGACTCTCAGCTTGACTGTTATTAGTATATAGAAATGCTACTGATTTGTGTATATTAATTTTCTAACCTAAGACTTTATTGATTTTCTTGATCAATTCTAGGGGTCTTTTGGAGGAGTCTTTAGGATTTTTTAGATATAAGATCATATGGTTGGCAACAGGGATAGTTTGATCTCCTCTTTTCCGATGTAGATTCCTTTTATTTCTTTCTCTTGCCTGACTACTCTGGCTAGGACTTCCAGTACTATATTGAATAGAAGTGGTGAAAGTAGGAATCCTTGTCTTATTCCGGTTCTCAGGGGGAATGCTTTCAACTTTTCCCATTCAGTATGATGTTGGTCGTGTCTTTGTCATATATGGCTTTTATAATTTTAAGGTATGTTCCTTCTATGCCTAGTTTGTTAAGCGTTTTTTTTTTTTATCATGAATGGTGCTGGATTTTTTTTCGAATGCTTTTTCTGCATCTATTGAGATGATTATACAGTTTTTGTTCTTAATTTTGTTTATCTGGTGAATCACATTTACTGATTTGCATATGTCAAATCACCCTTGCATCCCTAGGATGAAACCCCCTTGATCATGGTGAATGAGCTTTTTGCTAGTGTTTTTTTTTTTTCTTTAGGATTTTTGCATCTATGTTCATGAGGGATATTGATCTGCAGTTTTCTTTTTTTGTTGTATCTTTTCCTGGTTTTGATATCAGGGTCATACTGGCTTGGTAGAATGAGTTAGGGAGGATTCTGTCCTTCTTGATGTTATGGAATACTTTCAGTAGGATAGGTGCCAGTTCTTTGTAATTCTGGTAGCATTCGGCTATGAATCCATCTGGTCCTGAGCTTTTGGGGTGGGGGGGGGGTTGGGAGATTTTTTATTAGTGTTTCTATCTCACTACTTGTTATTGGTCTATTCAGGATTTCTATTTATTTCTGATTCAAGCTTGGGAGGTTGTGTGTTTTCTCTAGATTTTCTAGTTTGTGTACATAAAGGTTTTCATAGTAGTTTCAGATGATATTTTATTTTTTATTTCTGGGGTATCAGTTATAATGTCTCTTTTTTCAATTTTGATTGAGCTTATTTGAATCTTTTCTCTTCTATTCCTGGTTAATCTGGTTAGTGGTCTATTGATTTTGTTTATCTTTTTAAAGAGCCAACTTTTTATTTCATTGATCCTTTGTATTTTTTTTGTTTCAATTTCATTTAGTTCTGCTGTGATCTAATTTTTTTTTTTTTTTTTTGAGACAGAGTCTCACTCTATTGCCCTAGCTAGAGTGAGTGCCGTGGCATTAGCCTAGCTCACAGCAACCTGAAACTCCTGGGCTCAAGCAATCCTAGTGCCTCAGCCTCCCGAGTAGCTGGGACTACAGGCATGCGCCACCATCCCTGGCTAATTTTTCTATATATATTTTTAGTTGTCCAGATAATTTCTTTCTATTTTTTTTGGTAGAGACAGGGTCTCGCTCTTGCTCAGGCTGGTCTTGAACTCCTGAGCTCAAACGATCCTCCCGCCTCAGCCTCCCAGAGTGCTAGGATTACAGGCGTGAGCCACCACGCTCGGCCCTGCTGTGATCTTTGTTATTTCTTGTCTTCTGCTAAATTTGGGTTTGATTTGTTATTCTTTTTCTAGTACCTTGAGGTGTGACATTAGGTTGTTAATTTGTCATATTTCTGTCTTTTTGTTTTTTAAAGGGGTGTTAGAAGCACATACCAGATCTGCTCAAGAAGTTGGATGATTCAGTGGTGAAGGAAATCTTATACTCATAGGTAAGTGGAAACAAGATTTATGGTGTTTGAATATGGCTGTATTGATATTTCTGTCTTTTTGATGTAGGCATTTAGTGCTATGAACTTCTCTTTTAGCACTGCTTTTTCTATATCCCAGAGATTTTGGTAGCTTGTGTTGCCATTGTCATTCAATTCAAAACCATTTTTTTATTTCCATCTTGACTTTGTCATTGTCCCAAAGATCAGTCAGCAGCAGGTTGTTTAATTTCTATGTATTTTTGTAGTTTTAAGAGCTCCTCTTGGAGTTGATTTCTAGTTTTATTTCACTGTGATCTGAGAAGATATATGGTATGATTTCAATTTTTTTAAATTTGCTGAGACTTGTTCTGTGGCCTTACCTATGGTCTATCTCGGAAAATGTTCCATGTGCTGATAAGAAGAGTGTATATTCTGTAGTTTTGGGGTAGAATGTCCTATAAATGTCTGCGTAGTTTGAAGCTATTGTAAAGAGTACTACCATGAATATTCTTGTACATGTGTGTTGGTACACATATGTATGTATTTCTATTTGGTGTATACCTAGGAAGACATTGCTAGATTTTAGGGCAAGTATATATGCAGGTTTAGTAGATACTGCTGAACAGTATTTCAAAATGGTTGTATCAGTTTTCTCTCCCACTAGAGTAAAAGAGTTTCTCCACATCTTTGACAACACTTGGTATTATCAGACTTTTAAATTTTAGTTAGTTTGGTGGGTGTTTACTCTTTATGGTTTTAATTTTTATTTTTCTGATGGCTAATGAAGTTGCACATCTTTTCATGTGTTTGTTGAATACTTGGATATACTCTATTGTGAAGTGTCTATTTAGGTCTTTTGCTCATTTTTATATTCGATGGTCTGCTTTTTTTTGTGGATCTGCATTGTACTTATATGTTCTTGATTTAAGTATTTTGTTGAATATATTTATTACAAGTATTTTTCCCCAATCTATGTATGGATTGCCATTTCACTTTCTTAATAGTGTCTTCTCACAAATGGATTTCTTAACTTTAATATAATCTAATTTATCAAAATTTTGTCTTACAGTTAGCACTTTTTCTGTCCTATTTAAAAAATATTTTTGTCAACCACAAGGTCATAAGGAATTCTCTAATGCTTTCTTCCAAAAGCCGTATTGCTTGACTTTTTTATATGATATGAGAAATAGGTCAATATTCATTTTTAGTAGATGGATAGCCGATTGGCACAGCAATATTTATTGAAAAGATTCTTTCTCCACTATATTGCAGTGTCACCATTGTTATAATAAGATGACTTTATATATGTGGATCTATTTCTAGATTTTCTATTTTCTTGGTGTATTTGTCAATCCTGGCACATTATCTTAATTATTATATCTTTATAATCAGCCTTAACACATGGTAGTGTAACTCTTTTAGCTGCTTCAAATAGGTTTTGTGCTTCCAAGTGTAGGTATATATTTTATTTTTCTCTCTTCTCAGGCCCTAACTAGGTGTCTGGCTCTGGGTAAGTAACCTAGCTTTCTTTTTACTACAAAACTTTTGAGGTAAATGATTTACATACGCCTTTTTACTTCCTTACTACCCACCTCTCTCCTATACCCTGGCAATCAACCTCTGCACTTCCATGCCAACAAAATACTGTTTTCCAAGATCACCATTTGGAGCAGACAATGTTGATGTTCCAACCAGATCTCCTTTGGTGAGACCTGGTTTTGTGTGTCTCCCCTGATTTTGGTATGATTTTTGGTTAATCAGTGAGCACTCACATGTCTTTTGCTGGTAACTGTCTTTGTATTATCAGAACTCTTTTGCCAACATGCATAGAGAGGCAGAAGTGCTTGGAAATTTATGTACCCTTCAGACCTTAAGCAGCGACTAATCAGTGAAGGAATATTGAAGTCCCAGCTCTCTTCCCTCAGACCAGGACAACCCTAGGACATAATATACCCCAAAGTTCCCCTGTGGGATCAGATCAAAGCTACATTTGGGGGACTTTGCCTGTTATCATGCTCTTGTTTGGCTTCTATCCCCTCCTTGTCTTGCATCCCCAATCTCTTATTAGTTTTCTTTGGGGGCACTACCTTAGTAAATGATATGGATGCTTGATACTTGTCCCAGGTCCTGCTTCTGAAGAAATTTACCTAGGACAATTGTGACCAAAAATGATCCTAGGAAGTGGACTCCAGTGATGAAATTCTGGAATCGTATCACTTACCAACTGGAGTGCAACAGTGGCTTTTTTTGCATTACAATGCTAAAATTTTTACCTGTGGTTAATTGGAATGGATTCACAAGTAGAAGAGGATGTAATGTCTCATGTGATATTTCTAGCATATTGAGAGATGTCGGGTAAATGGCATGTAGAATTGGCTGTTTCTCAGGAATATTGATGCATCTGAAGGGAGAAAATGACAGGTTCAGGTCAACCAATTACCAACTTAACCCACTGTGCAAAAATTAGAAGGCCTCCATGGCAGCATATAAAGAGAAGGCAAACCATGCCAAAGACGAAGCTCAATACATGATTTTTAAATTTCAAAATATTAAGGGGGTATGAATGTTTTTGTTACATGGATACATTTTATAATGCTCAAGTCAGAGCTTTTAGTGTGTCAATCACCAGAATAGTGTTCACCGTACCTAAATAGGTAGGTGTTTTTTTTTATTTGTTTATTTATTATTCCAGGGTTTTGTGAGGGTACAAACATTGTAGTTACACTTTATGTCTTTGCCTCGCCCAAAGGCATGCCTAAATAGGTAGGTTTTTACCCTTTTTATCCTCCCTCTTTCCCCTTTTGATTTCCAATGACCTTTACATCTCTCTGTGTCCACATGTGCCCATCAATTAGTTCCCAATTATTACCTGATTTTTACGAGTAGGAGAGTGTCAGAGAAGGCTGAATTCACATGCTCCACAAGTCCTCTATGCTAAAATCATGGCTCTGATAGGGAATGAGTCACAAGCTGAGATTTGGGATAGGGTCACATAAGTTTATACACTGGCAAATATTGAACCTTCATGTCCCCCAATGTGGGCCTACATAAAAATAGTCCACTTCTGCTTCCTAGTAGATAACAGCATCCCCTTGTCTGAAGACTATGCAGAGATTTTAACTGAGGCAGATGCCTTGTAAGATAATACATGCCCTTCTCAAAGTCTGCCCCCACATTCCCTTCTGGCCACTGGACCAATAACTAGGTCAATTTAGCACCACCCATCTGGGGAAGGTCTGGCTTTTCTAAGGGAGGAAACATGTTATTAATCAATGGAGTTGCAGAACCTAACAATATATACCATCAAGAATGGGTGCAACGTGCCTGGGTATGTATCTTGAGGCTACACACCTAGAGGAAAGTAGAATAAAAAGCAGGATCAGAGAAAGGACATTTTTTGTTTTCAATATGTGAGCATTCTACTGTGACAAAATATTTAACATATGTCATAAAGGTACCTGGAGCCAGGCCTAATATTGAGATGACTGGAATAATTCCTAGAAATTTTGGGGAAAATGTGAATTACATTAAATTAGATGAGATGCTTGAACTGCTTTGTTTCAGTGTTAAGAAAGGTATCAAAAGGGTCTTATAAGTGGAAATGTTAGAATGCATCTATGTCATAAAACCCGATAACCTACCAGACGACTGTGTTTTTGGGAAGGTCCAGAGGACATTCCCTTGAGTAAGATAAAAAGAAATGAACTAGTGAAGGGTGATTCCAAAATATTTGCTCAGAAATGGATGTTCTCTGCTATGCTAGGCTGGAGCTGACTTTCGGAGATATGGTTATGTAATTGAACCCTCTAACGTAAGTGGAAATTATAAGATTCTAGAAAAGCAGAGGTCAGGTGGCAGTGCATAACCATCAGAGGCAAGGTGAATATAAAGGACTTCAAAAAGTTCATGGAAAAATAAAAATAAAAAATATAAACTTTATTTCTCAACATAGGCTCCATCGAGTTCAGGACATTTTTGTAGGTGATGATACCAGCCACTACCATGTCAATACAGTCTTTGTTACATTATTAACTGAAGAAAAATGGGTGCTCTTTATAATTTTTTTTAGATTAGCAAACAAAAAGAATTTAGAAGGAGACAAATCAGGACTGTAAGGTGGATGCCCAATAATTTTCCACTGAAACTCTTGCATAATTGCCCTTGTTTTGTGAGAGGAATGAGCAGAGGCATTGTCATGGTGGAGAAGGACTCTCTGGTAACTCTCCCAGGAGTTTTTCTGCTAAAACTTTGGCCAACTTTCTCAAAACACTCTTATAATAAGCAGATATTATCATTCTTTGGCCCTTCAAAAAGTCAACAAGCAAAATGCCTTGAGCATCCCAAAAAACTGCTGTCATGCCCTTTGCTCTTGACCGGTCCACTTTTGCTTTGACTGGACCACTTCCACCTCTTAGTAGCCATTGCTTTGGTTGTGTTTTATCTTCAGGATCTCACCGGTAAAAGCACATTTCATCTCATTACAATTCTTGGAAGACATACTTCAGGATCTTGATCCCACTTGTTTTCAATTTCCATTGAAAGCTCTGCTCTTGTCTATAGTTGATCTGTGTGCAACGGTTTTGGCACCCATTGAGGGGAAAGTTTACTCAACTTGAATTTTCCAGTCAGAACTGTGTAAGCTGAACCAACTGAGATGTCCATGGTGTTGGATAATGTTTCTGCAGTTGATTTTCAGTCCTCTTCAATTAGGGCACAAACAAGATGATTTTTTTCCTTGAAAATTGATGTGGATGGTCTTCCACTGTGGACTTCATCTTCAATATCGTCTTATCCCTTCTTAAAATGAGACATTCATTTGTAAACTGCTGATTTCTTTGGGAGCATTGTCTCCATCAAATTTTCCTATAGTATCAATGATTTCACCATTTTTCCACCCAAGGTTCACCATAAATTTAATATTTGTTCTTCCTTCAATTTTACCAGAATTTCTGTTTTTTTGATAGGGGCTCTTTTCAAACTGATATCTTATCATTCTTAGTGCCTCAAACTAGACCCTGTTCAGACATGTTTTATAACAAGTGAGTAGAGGTTTATTCTGGTGCAAAAATTTTTGAAATTCATGAATTTTTTTTTATAATAGGCATTTTCCATGAACTTTTTGAAGACCCCTTGTGTAATTATTATAATGGTCAAGAAGGTCCAGGGGGTTCTGCCATGTAGGAATCTATGATGATGACTAATAGATCCTGGTGTTTCCAGAGACAAGATAGTTGGCAAACAAAGGTATTGCTTGAGACATATAACTTAAAAATTATAAATGGATGAATGAATGGAATTGATCTATACTACTACAATGAAAATTCAAAATATTTGCCTGGTTTTCATACCTGAGATGATTCTCAGTCTCAGAACTCATCAGTTGAAAGAGAGGTTGGGTACCCTTAAAGAAAGACCTTGTAATGCAAAAGCAAGTATATA
>NW_012149952.1:7256782-7309750 GCF_000956105.1 Propithecus coquereli
CTTTTCCAAAACGTACTTAATGGCCTTTATCAGTATAAGTGTACACTAAGAAAAAAGGGGATTTCTCATATCTTTGGAGGGCTGTTAGATGCAGAGTTTGAGCCGAAGCTGATATTAAGGAACCCAAAGCACAATAATACCTTCCCTCCATTAGAATAGGTACAATGGAATTCAGTCTCTGGCTTCGTCCACCTTACAGTGGGTCCAACGGATCCACAGATATACTCAGTGGGAGTTTCTGGCTGCTTAATCAAAAGGATATACTTAACAGGTGGAAGAAGCCTGATGTTTACCCAGACCTGTGGATTAAGAGCTATTGTAGTAGGCAAGCACAAGTGAACATCACGAAAGTGCTCCCTCCCCCAGGCCAAGATAGTAAATCAAAAACAACACATTTTTTTTTAAGTGTGACAATGATATATATAACATTTCTAAAAAACATCTGATTTCCATGTATTATTTGTGATTCAAAAATCACATATACCATGACAGATTATGATGAATGAACACAAACTTCAACAAGTAATAACCCTGATTAAAGCTTCTATGCCAGATATGGTATTCTCATTATCATGGATCGTTATCAATACAGCCTCTAGTATTTGTTAAGTGGGTTTGATGTGCCTAATGGATTTGTTTCAACATCTACTGGGAAAGAAGACTAGAAACTGTTCATATTCACCCGAATAAGCAGCATTATACATTCATGGTCTTGATTCAGGTCTATTTTAACTCTCCTGCTCTTTGTCATAATATAGTCCAAAGAGATCATGATAGTCTGGAAATTCTGTAGGATCTCATGATGGTCCACTATATTAATAACATCAATTTAATGGGCTCTGATAAAGTGGCAAGTACTCTGGATTCATGAGCTCCAGAGGATAAAAAGTAAACCTTATAAAGATGAAGGGACTTGTCACATTGGTGAAAACTTTATGAATCAAATTATTTGGGCCATGCCAGTATGTCCTTTCCATGTAAAAGGGCACATGATTACACCTTGACCCTTCTATTACTGAGAAAACATCACAGTGCTTGGTAGGTCTTTTTGGATATTGGAGACTACATATGCTGCAATTAAAAATACTGACCTGACCTATTTATGAGATGACTTTGAAATCTTCCAGTTTTAAGTGGGGCTAAAAGCAAGAAAGGGCATTGAGGAATGTCCAGGCTATAGTACAAGTGACACTGCTGCTTGGGATAAATGACCTGGAAAATTCTATGGAGCTAGAGGTATTTATGGTAGATATGGGTGCCAGATGGAGTTTTTGGTGAATCCCAAAAAAAGAGGTGAAGCACAGATCTCTAGGGTTTTGAACCAAGTCCATACCGTCTGCAGCAGAGAAATATAAAAATAAGCTCCAAAAATCATCAGGGAAATGCAAATTAAAACCACAATGAGATATCACCTTACCCCTGTTAGAATGGCTTTTATTAAAAAGTCCAAAAACAATTGATGCTGGCATAGATGCAGAGAGAAAGGAATCCTTATACATTGTTGGTGGGACTGCAAATTAGTACAACCTCTATGGAAAACAGTATGGAGATTACTCAAAGAACTAAGAGTAGACATACCATTCAATCCAGCAATCCCACTACTGGGTATCTATCCAAAGGAAAAGAAGTCATTTTATCAAAAAGATGCCTGTGCTTGAATGTTTATTGCAGCACAATTCACAATTGCAAAGATGTGTAATCAACCCAAATGTCCATCAATTCATGAGTGGATTAACAAAACGTGGTATATGTATACCATGGAGTACTACTCAGCTATAAAAGGGCAACACACGTAACCTAAACATCTGTACCCCCATAATATGCTGAAATAAAAAAAAATATTTTGAAATTAAAAAAAATAAAAAGAGGAGCTCCAGATGTGCTATTAGATCCTGGTAGAGAATGAGTGAGTGTCCATCGGACGTCAGTTGACTGTACAGCCAGAGCTTCCCACACAAACTGGGTTCTGTCAGACCTACCAAGTAATAAGATTGGTCAGTCACTGCAGCAATTCACGATAGAAGTAGTATATTTGGAGTTAGATCTGAGGATGTCCAGAGGGCATGAGTAAGTTACATGAACCAGTGGCCCAATCCCCATTGTTGCAATATAGGCCTATCTCTTTCTTGGCTCACTCCTGTGGCCTCATGGGGCATTCTCTATGACCAGTTGACAGGGCAGGAAAAATCCTGGGCCTGATTCGTGTGTTGATATGAGTCAAAAATGGATAGCAGCTGCACTACAACCTCACTCAGAAGCAACTCTAAAATACAATAGTAAGGGTAAGTCCTTCAAGTGTGCAGAGCTGGTCGGTCATCCACTTTCAGTGAAAACATAAATGGCTTCAGGTAGTCATATACATGAACTCTGGGCAGTGGTAAATAGTTTGATTGGTTGGGGGAGGGGTTGGGAAGAGCAGGATTAGAGGATTGAGGCCAAAAATGAGGCATGTGGATGGACCTATAGGAGTGGGCACAAAGTATGATTGTCTTTAAGTGTAACAGTAATGTCCATGAAAGAGCATCCATAGGAGAAAAAGTACTAAACAACAGGTCAACAGGATGACTTGTTCAGTAGATGTCAGCCAGCCTTTTTGTTTGTCACACTAGTGCTTACAGAATATATCTATGAATGGAGTAATCATGATACCAGAGATAGAGGGTATGTATTGGACCAACAATATGGGCCCTTTACCAATGCTTATTAGCTACTCTTAGTTAGTATCTTGAGTAAATATATTTATGATCTTTCAGCACAAGAGACCAATACTAAATTCTCAATATGGTACTGTCTCTTAAAGAGACAAACCCGCCACTTGATGGCAAGTTGACTATATCCTGCCCCAGCAGGGGCAATGATTTGTCATAATGGGTATTTACTTGTATTCAGGGTATGGATTTGCCTTTTATACCTGAAATGCTTCAGCCAACTCTGCTATCTATGCTCTCACAGAAAATCTGATTTACCAACATCAGGTTGTGCACAATTATTACCTTTCATTCATGGTTCATGTTATGTCAAAGGCATAAAAATACTTAAATTACCATGGGATCCACTGGTTCTACGATATACATTACCCAGCAGTCACTAGCTTAGTAGAGTACAGACATGGGTTTTTGAAGGCAAAGATAAGACAACACCTTGGAGATGATGATTTGGGGACTTTGTTCTTCAAGAGGCATCTATGTCTTAAACCAGCAGTCATTATGTGATACTCTATCTCCAATAGGTAGAATATATAGACCTGAGGGAAAATGGATGGAAGTAGGAGTGACTCTACTCACCATTATTCCCAGTGATTCACTTGAAAACTTTAAGTTCTGTGGTTCTAGATGTTCTGACTTCCAGATAGTGGATACTTCCACTAGAGGACACAGTAAGATTACCACCAAACTTAAAACTATGGTAATTTTGGGTTTCTTGTTCCTCTAGAGCAGCAGGTAAAAAAAGGAGTTAACATACTGGCAAGGCTAATTGACCTTAGTCATCATAGGCAGATAGGATTGGTGCTCCCATATCCATTTTTAACTGTGAATGGGCAACGGTCCTGGGAGGAAGGGGCTGGAGAATAGGGAGGCAAGTCATCCTTCTGCCACATCCAGCCTCCCAGAGATCTTGATCACCTCAGGACTAATTCTACCTCCACAGTAATGAGCTCAGAATGTGGTGAGAAGGGAAGGCATCATCAAGGTGACCCAGGTCCATATACCACCTTCAGAAGTAACCAGCATGAAGCATTTCCCATCATGACAAGACCTGAAGATTGGCTCCATTTTCAAGGAAGGAAATGTGTTCATTAACTATGGGCTAAGAGGGAATATGACAACAGGGATCTGAATGGCAGGAAATAATGTCATAGATGGAATTGGATCATTTATCCAAAAGATAAATTGAAGGAGTTATTTGGTGCTGGCTGAAAGGACACTTCTGGGGCTTGTAAGGATTTGACTCCATCAGCCAGAGAAGGGATCAGCTTGCTATATCAGAGGGCCTATCCAAGGCTCTATTGGGATATCGCGTTCTTCCTTTGGTATATTCCTGTTTCTGTGCCCTATTACTTGACACCTAGTGTCCTTCACATTCTCTCACATTTTTTCAAAGTTCCTTATTTGCTGAGTGTCCACAGTGTGCCAGGCCCTGTGCCAAGTTCAAGCAGTGGTGGCACTGGGGGAGTGGTGGGATTGGGGAAGTAGTTTAAGATACAAAGTTGAGTTGGCTAGGCCACCTTCTCTTGAAGAGCTTGAGATTTAGCAGGACAGACAGAACTTTGATCAAAAATAGTGAAAGGTGATAAAACAGAAGTCTAAACACAATGCCATGGGACTCCAAGGGAAAAAGAAGTTGTTCAGCTGCCTGGAAATTAGGGAAGACTTCACAAAGGAGAGGATACTTGAGTAGAGGCTTGATTGATAAGTAGATGTTTGCTAGGTTGAGAAGAGGAGAAAAGTGATTCTGGGCAGAGGGAACAAAGGTACAAAAATAGGAAATATGGCTATATTCTTATGGAATGGTGACAGAGCCTTTGTAAGAATTAAATCCATTAAAAAGAGTTGTGCAGGCTACTCTCTGTAGAAGGGTGCCTGGCCAAAAGATCACATAGGGGCTGATCCTCACTTGCTTTGTGCTTGGCAAGGCACACATTCTCAGGAGGAGCGATGTTTTGCTTGAGAAAGGGTCTTATTCTACAAGCTATTATTGTCAGAGGACTCAGTCTGTCCACTACTTCTCTTCTGCCTTGGAGCTTCATCCCAGGGTAGTATAGCGAATGATCTCCCTCCCAAGATATTCTCAGCCCTAAATCAGATGCCAGTGGCAGATTTATCCCATGAATCTTTGCAAGGACCTAAGATTGATGGCCCTTACTTTTTTTCTGGAAACCCTGAGACACTCTGGAGAAGGACAAACAAGACGTCCTCTTCTGGAGGCTCCTTGTGGCTTTGGAGAGCAGAATGCCCAAGAAGTTCAGAATGATTCAGGGGAGTCAAGAAGGGAGTCGGGAGAGAGGCAGTTGGTAGACAACGCAAAGAAAAATTATTCCAATCATGAACCATTAATGCATTTAATGTCTAATTAAACTCAACCAGCAACACCTATTTCTTCCACCACCAAGTACACATACACATGAATATATGTATCCTTCTAGGGAAGAAAAGGAAAAGGAGGCAGAACTAGAAGCTGATGTTCTATCTCCCAATATCCTAAAGCTGTAAGTCAGAAAATAAGCCCTAATAGGAATGTAAAATCTCCTTCCTGCTTTCCCTCACCCACCCTACCACTTTCCTCAGGTTTTTACCAGGCGTGCTCTAGCAATATTGGGGATGACTGTCAGATATCAAAGCTTGTCATGCCCACTATAGCCATTTCCCTCTTGGTCCCAGATGTCACAACTTGTTATCGGTCTTTTACCACCAGCACCCCCAACTTGGAGGCAAGGTGACTTTGTGCCTCCTTATATCTTTGTAGAGACTCCTCAGTATTCTATATTCCAACTTCTGTGATCTTGATCTTCACTTATCAGCATGAAATCGGTTTCTTCATCTCTGAAACAATAATGATATTAATAATATATCTCTCAGAGGGTTGTTTGTAAGGATTAAATGAGATGTTTTGGGGAAAGCACCCAACACAATGCCTGGCACATAGTACAAACCCACTAAATGTTATTGATTAGTGTCTATTTCACACAGGTGCAAGTCCAGTCATACAGTTAATAAAAGACTAAGTAGGGACTTCAATCAAAGTTTTAAGACTTGGTCTAATTTATTAGCTAATGGATCTTTCCACTTATCCTAGAAGGAAACTTTGGGTTTCTTCTCAGTTTACCTTCTGAGTATCTACTCCATGTAAGGTGCTGGGGCTCAGCATTGGAAATACCAAGATGAACAAGACATTATTCCTGCCTTTGACGAGTTCATAGTCTCATGGAAGAGAATAGTGAGCAAATAGATAATTACAATGCAAAAAGATAATGCTGTTATAGTCAGATGCAAGACTCTGTGGAAGCACAGATCAGAGACAATTGGCTCAAAATGGTGATAAAGGGAAAAATTCCAACATGAGATGCCGCCTGAGATGTGTCTTGGCGAAGAAGTAAAAGTTGGTCTTGTGCAGGTGAGAGACATGAGTGTGTGGCTGGTGGGAGTGTGGATAGAGATCCAGGTCTAGGCTAACATGCTGGAATAAGTAAGATCCTAATGTAGATGCTACCTTAGGGCTGAAGCACGAGGGAAGAGGCAGGGGATGAATCTAGAGACTCTGGCAGGGTTGAGGTCATGAGAGTTCTTAGACTCCAGATTTTGGAGTCTTTTTCCTGAGAATAATGGAGAGAGTTGATTGGTTTTAAATGGGACAATGAGGTAGTTGGATATGATGTTTAAAAAGACTTGGACAGGCAGACCACATAAGAGATTATTGTAGTAGTTCAGGCTATAGATAAAGTTGGCTTTTACCAGAGTATTAGTAGTAGTGGAAATGCAGAGTATACATCTGATAGAAGATATATTTAGGAAATGGAATGTACTGGACAGGACAGAACTTATTAATGGATTGGATATGAAGGATGAGGAAAAAAGAGAAATCCAGTGTTACTCTAAGGGTTTTGGCCTAAGCAACTGTATAAATGATGGTGGCCTTCAGTAAGACTTGGAATACAGAAGAAATTTTTTCCTACTCTTTCGTTTTGCACATGATAAAACTGAGTCCCTCAGGGGGGAAGCAGTATGCCCAAGGTTGCACAAAAAATTAGCAACAAGTAGGGTAGGGGGTGAGAACTCATTTTTTATTTCGTTTTTGTCCAATACTTTTTACATTGCACCAAAAAGTTCCTCAGCTAAGCAGTCTTTGTACATTGGTAAGAGATAAATGAATCAAATTAACATCAGAAGCCCAATATCAAAGCAGGGAGGGTAGATGCTTAGGTCATAAATCTACAGTTTTGTTAACATGACTCACATTAAAAAGAATTTATTCACTAGGCATTGATTATTTTTTCTTTTAGCAGTGGACTTACAATGAGTGATTTCATATAAAGCAAAGCACACTACCCTTGGTATTTAACATGAGAAGAATCATAGCCTAGTCAGGAGGAGATGTGATTCCCAATCATGATGTAAGGTCTGGCTAAAAAGGGAGAGGTAGTTTTCATACTCTAAGGAGTCTCAGTCTTCATCAATCTCCAGTGTGGAGAAGGAAATATTCATTAACCCAAGATATATCTGTTGAGGGCCCACTGTGTTCCAGGCACTGTTTTAAGCATTGGGAATATGTTGGTGAACAAAATAGACATATGTAACTAACTTAACTGAGCTTACATTTTAGTGGAGGAAAAAGACAATAAACAGTAAACACCATGTGTAAATAAAACATGCAGTGTGTTTGATAGAGAAAAATGCTAAGGAAAAATATAAAGCAGTTGATATGGGTTTGAATTTTTCCCTCAAAAATTCTTATGTTGAAGTCCTAACTTCCAGTATTTCAGATTGTGACTGCATTTGGAGGTAAGGGCTTAAAAAGGTTAATTGATTTAAAAGGGGGTCATTAGAGTGGGCCCTAATCCAATAGGACTGATGTCCTTATAAGAAATGGAAATTCGAACTTTGACAGATACAGAAGGAAGGCCATATGAAAACACAGAGAGAAGACAACCATCTACAATCCAAGGAGAGAGGCCTCAGAAGAAACCAAGCCTGGCTGATGTCAGACTTCCAGCCTCCAGAACTGTGAGAAAGTAAATTTCTGTTTTCTTAGCCACCCAGTTTGTGATACTTTCTTATGGCAGCCCTAGCAAACTAATACAGCATGGAAAGAGCATAGAGAGTACTGGGGTGGGACTCAGGTTGCAACTTTACTTAGAAAGGTAAGGTGATATTTAAGCAAACAATTTGGAGGAAATGAAGGAGCATCACACAGAGATATCTGGGGAAGAGTGTTCCAAGCAGAAGAGATAGCAAGTGCAAAGGCCCTGAGATGGGAATGTGCCTGGTGAGTTTGAGGAACAGGAAAAAAGAGCAGCATGGATAAAGCAGAAGAATTAAGGGAAAATTTAGGAGGAGATGAGGTCAGAGAGTTAATATATAGTAGACCAGATCATGTAGGACATTTTAGATATTATACGGAATTTTGCTGTCAGTGATATTTAGATCAAGCCACTGTGGAAAATAGTAATATTAGGTTATTAAGTATGAGATGTTCAATTTCCTTAAGTACTAAGTCTGACAATTGATATCTCTGACATTTCACTTTGACACTTCTTGTTTTATTTTTATTGTGAAGGTACATCCTCATTCTTTCAAATACATGATTTGGCTTGTGATTATCTTTCAAATTTTTTAGAGCAATTTTTGTGAAACCATGGATAAATAAACAATTAGTGTTATTTTTGAATATGAGTTCTGTTGTGGAACCAATGCAGCTCAGACAGCTTGAAATATCAACGAAGTGTTTGGGAAGGGTGTGGCTAATGAATGCACAGTACATTAATGGTTTGAGAAGTTCTGTTCTGGTGATTTTAATTTTGAAAATGACCCACATGGGCCACCTAAGACCAAGGTGGATAATGATGAGCTGAAAGCTGTAGTGGAAGTGAATCCACCTCAACCTACATGTGAATTAGCAGCAAGGTTTGACATTATTATTCCACCAATATTGGACCATTTAAAACAAATGGGCAAGGTAAGGAAGCTGGATACATGGGCACCACATGAATTAAATGAGCATCAGAAGAGAAATCATCTCGAAGCTTGCATTTCTTTGTTGTCACGACATAAAGGCAAACCATTTCTACACTGTATTGTTATGTGTGATAAAAAATGGATTCTTTTTGACAATTGTAGGCATTTGGCACAATGGTTAGATAAAGAGGAAGTGCCAAAACACAGTCCAAAACTGAATATTCATCCAAAAAAACTAATGGCGTCTGTTTGGTGGTCCAGCACTGGTATTATCCACTATGGCTTCATGAAACCTGGTCAATCGATTACAGCAATGTCTACTGCAACCAGTTGGATGAAATGATGAGGATGCTATCATTATGCTGCTGAGATTGGTCAATAGAGACAGGCCTATCCTCTTGCAAGACCACATGGTGCAAAAAACAATGCTGCTCAAACTACAGAAGCTGGACTTGGAAACTGTCTGTCATCCACCATATTCACCAGACCTTGCACCAACTTACTACCACTTCTCCTAGGCTTTGGACCACTTCTTGCAAGGAAAAATATTCAATTCTCAACAAGCTGTGGAAAATGCCTTTCAAGATTTCATTCCCACTCGCTCTCCAGGCTTCTTTGCTTCTGACATAAACAAGCTACTGCTAAGATGGCAAAACTGTGTCAATAGGTTAGGTGCATGCTTTGATTAATTGCACCGCTTCTTGTTTGAGATATAGTAAACTACGCTTTTGATTTAAAATTGGACTTTTCATATTTAATGACCTAGTAGGTTTGTGAGTTCCTCAACTTGTTAAAGATAGAATTATCATATGACCCACAAATTCTGTTCATAGGTATATATCCTAAAGAATTGAAAACAGATGCTTGAACATGAATCTTCATAGTAGCATAATTCACAATAGCTAAAAAGCATAAACAACCAATATATCTAACAATGGATAACTGGATAAAACAAAATGTGTTACATCCATATAATCGAATATTATTCAGCCATAAAAAGGAATAAAGTACACTCCTGTAATTGTAGGACTGCTACAACATGGAACAGCACTAAGTGAAAGGAGCCAGTCACACAAGGCTATATATCATATGGTTCCATTAATGTGAAATGCTTAGAGTAGGGAAATCTATAGAGGCAGAAAGGAGATTTGTGATTGCCAGGGGCTGGGAAGAGGGGGAAATGGGAAATGACTGCTTAATGGGTATAGATTTTCTTTTCTGGATGATGAAAATGTTCTGGAACTAGGTAGCGGTGATAATTGCACAACTTTGTGAATGTACTAAAATTCACTAATGGGAGATTTTATGTTATGTGTATTTTACCATGTATTAGTCAGGGTTCTCCAGAGAAACAGAACCGATTGGATATATATTGGATGGGAAACAAATTCACACTTCCTTTGTCTTTTTGTTCTCTTCAGGCTCTCAGTGGATTGGATGGTGCCCACCTGCATTGGTGAGGGTGATCTCTATTCAGTCTACCAATTCAAATACTAATCTCTTTTGAAAACACCATCACAGATGCATCCATAAATAATGTTTGACCAGCTATCTGGGCATTCCTCTACCCAATCAAGTTTCAATATATACATTTTTTTTTATTTCAGGATATTAAGGGGGTACAAACATTTTGGTTACATGTTATGACTTTGCCACACCCAAACCATGATTTGAGGCTTGCCTTTTCCCCCCTACAACGCTCACCGTGTCCATTAGTTGTGAGTTTACCCCACCCCCAATCCTCTATTTCTCAAAGAATACTACTACTGTGTGAGCACCTTAGTGTTGATCAAT
The DNA here is from genome assembly GCF_000956105.1 of Propithecus coquereli. Lineage (NCBI taxonomy): Eukaryota > Metazoa > Chordata > Mammalia > Primates > Indriidae > Propithecus > Propithecus coquereli. Next base: position 7,267,246 of record NW_012149952.1, read on the forward strand.
TAGTGCCAATTTGATGGTGAGTACATGTGGTGCCTATTCTTCCATTCTTGTGATACCTCACTTTGGAGGATGGGCTCAAGCTCTATCCAGGAAAATATAAGAGGTGCTAGATCACCGTCATTTTTTACAATTGAGTAGTATTCCATTGTATACATATACCATATTTTATTAATCCACTCATGGATTGATGGGCACTTGGGTTATTTCCACATCTTTGCTATAGTGAATTGTGCTGCCATAAACATTCGAGTATAGATGTCTTTATTATAGAATGTCTTTTATTCCTTTGGGTAGATGCCTCATAGAGCTATTGTTGGATCGAATGGTATTTCTATTTTTAGCTCTTTGAGGTATCTCCAAATTCTTTTCCACAGAGGTTGCACTAATTTGCAGTCCCACCAGCAGTGTAAGAGTGTTCCTATCTCTCCACATCCTCACTAGCATTTGTTGCTTTGGGAATTTTTGATAATGGCCAGTCTCACTGGGGTTAGGTGATATCTCATTGTGATTTTGATTTGCATTTTCCTAATGATTATGAGAAGACCCCCAAAGCAATCACAGCAGCAACAAAAATAAATAAGTGGGACCTGATCAAATTAAAAAGTTTTTGCACAGTCAAGGAAACTATCATTAGAGCAAATAGCCTACAGAATGGGAGAAAATATTTGTTCTCTACACATCCAATAAAGGGCTGATAACAGGAATCTATCTAGAACTCAAAAAAATCAACAAGAAAAAAATAAAACAATCCCATCAATAAATGGGCAAAGGACATGATCAATATATAAAATTAACCATCACATACCACAATAAAAACATTGAGATACAAAGTAGTGTTTTGAACAGAGGAGTGCAATGATTTGACCTATATTTTTAAAAAACATCATTCTGGCTGCTCTGTGAAGATGGAACCAAGAGGTGAGTGGCAAGAATAGAAGCATTATAATAGTGATCTATGTAACCAAAAATATTTGTACCCCCGTAATACTTTGAAACAAAAAAAAGAAAAAATAACTTAGGCACTAAGAACAGAAGCATTTTATGGAGTAAATTGAGATGCACATCTATTAAAGTTTATGAAGACTATAAAAGTACAAATATAGGTTCCGAAAGGACTGTCCAAGCAAATGTATATTAGAAAATCAAGGAGAACCTAAATGACCAGAATGTGGATGTGAGTCAGCTAAGTTATGATGTTAACGGACAATAGGCAGCAAACATATCTTGAGATCTGTCACATAAAGGCTGGGCCACAAATTCTTTCAGTTTCAGGTTAGTCTCAAAACATGGTACCAATTTCTGTGAGCATATTCTAAAAAATTACTTGAAGAAGTTAGGAAAGGTCCATGGGATATTAACAAATAGCTCTAGAAAAATATGAAACAGTCCTAAGCAGAAAGGTTTGAAAGGAATTTGGTTTCTTAAGCCTGGAAAAAGTGAAGGTGATTTTATCTTACCTTTAAATAAATGAGAGTTTTCTGTCTCTGGTCTTTCATTGCAGTGGTAAACTAAGCAAGAAAAAATGGCCTAAATTTAAAAATAGATGTGATTTTAATTAGTTAACTATGAGGTAAAATCTTCTTTAAGGGTGATGAAACACTGGGGGCATGTCATTTTGGCTTTGGAAATTTGTAAGAAGATGCTAACAACAGTTATCCATTTTAAATGCCTTAAAGATTCCATAAAGCTCTTCCATGGTTCCTGCACCATATTGAAGCCAACTGAAGGAAAGAATTGTCATTCTATTGAAAAAGCCCAAATACCCACCCATGGGAAAGTGAATGAATAAATTGCGATATATTCACACAGTGGAATATTATGCAGCAGTCAAAATCATGGATTATAGTAAAACACAACAGTATAAGTGAATTTTATTAATATAATATTAAGTGAACAAAATCTTGGAAGATTATATGCAGTATGATACCCTTTTATAAAGTTTAAAAATACTAGGTCATTAAATATGAAATATCCGATTTTGAGTCAAAAGTTTAATTTATTATATCTCAAACAAGAAGCAGTACGATTGATCAAAGTATGCACCTAAGCTACTGACACAGTTTTGCCATCTTAACAGTAGCTTGTTTATGCCAGCAGCGAAGAAGCCTGGAGAGCGAATGGTGATGAAATCTCGAAAAGTTTTTTTCCACAGCTTGCTGAGAATTGAATATTTTTCCTTTCAACAAGTGGTCCAAAGCCTGGGAGAAGTGGTAGTCAGTTGGCGCAAGGTCTGGTGAATACAGTGGATGACAGAGTTTCCAAGTCCAGCTTCTGTAGTTTGAGCAGTGTTGTTTTTTGCGACATGTAGTCTTCCAAGAGGATTGACCTGTCTTTACTGACCAATCTCGGCTATTTAATCACAAGCATCCTCATTATTTCATCCAATTGCTTGCAGTTGACATCGCTATGATCGATTGACCAAGTTTCATGAAGCTATAGTGAATAACGCCAGCACTGGACCACCAAACAGACGCCATTGGTTTTTTGGATGAATATTTGGTTTTGGGCTGTGTTTCAGTAGTTCCTCTTTATCCAACCATTGTGCTGAATGCTTGTGATTGTCAAAAAGAATCCATTTTTCATCACATGTAACAATATGGTGTAGAAATGGTTTGCCTTTATGTCGTGACAGCAAAGAATGAAAGCTTCAAGATGACTTCTCTTCTGACGCTCATTTAATTCATACAGAACCCATCTATCCAGCATATTTACCTTGCTGAATTGTTTCAAAGGATCCAATATTATTGGAATAGTAATGTCAAACCTTGCTGCTGATTCATGCATAGGTGAGATGGATTTGCTTCCACTGCAGCTTTCAGCTCATCATTATCCACCTTGGTCTCAGGTCACCCACATGGCTCATTTTCAAGATTAAAATCACCAGAATGGAACTTTTTGAACCACTGCTGTACTGTGTGTTCATTACCCCATCCTTTCCAAACACTTCATTGATATTTCAAGCTGTCTGAGCTGCATTGGTTCCACAACAGAACTCATATTCAAAAATAACATGAATTTTTGACATATTTATGGTTTCACAAAAATTGCTCTAAAAAAATTTGAAAGATAATCACAAGCCAAAACATGTGTTTGAAAGAATGAGGATGTACCTTCACAATTAAAAAAAAAAAACAAGTGTCAAAGTGAAATGTCAGAGATATCAACTGTCAAACTTAGTACTTAAGGAAATTTGACATTCCATACTTAATAACCTAATAACTAAAGTTTTTAAAATACTTTTTAGGAATATAGGTAGATACAATATAACTATATAAATGGAAGGCAGGAGGCTGGGTGCAGTGGCTTATGCCTGTAATCCTAGCACTTTGGGAGGCCAAAGCAGGAGGAACACTTGAGGCCAGGAGTTCAAGACCAGCCTGAGCAACATAGAGAGACCATGTCTCTACAAAAAATAGAAAAATTAGCTGGGCATGGTGTCACGCACCTGTAGTCATAGCTACTCAGGGGCTGAGGCAGGAGGACTGCTTGAACCCAGGAGTTTGAGGCTTCAGGGAGCTATGATGAGGCCACTGCACGAACAGAGCAAGACCCTGTCTCAAAAAAAAAAAAAAAAGTGATGACTATGATGAAAAAGATCAACAATACGAAGGGTGGGTGAGAATATGGAATAATGGAAACTCTCATAGATTGGAGGGAAGATAAATTGGTTCAACCATTTGGAAAACATTTTGGCAGTATCTATTGAAAGTAAGGATACAAAAACTCTATGAGCCAGCAATTGCACTTCTAGGTGTATATTCAACATATATTCACCAAAAGACATGTTGAAGAATGTTTATGGCAGCAGTATTCATTAAAACCCCAAAATGTTCATTAACAGGAGAATGGATAAAGTGTGATAGAATCATATGATAGTACTATACAATAGTGAGAAAAAACAAACTCTAGTTACACATAATATAGTTGGATCTTGCAAATACCATGTTTGACAAAAGAAGCCAGATACTACATAATTCCATTTATATAAAGTTCAAAAACAGGGAAAGCCGATCTGTGGCAATAGAAATCAGGCTCCTGGTCATCTTGGGGGAAGGCGATGACTAGGGGGAAGCAGAAGGGGGGCCTCCATGGTTCTGGTTCTAGTTCTTGATTTGAATCCTGGTTACATGGATGTCTTTACATTGTGGAAATTCACATATGATTTGTGCATATGCCTTATGTCTCTTATACTTCAATTAATAGTTTAAGACCAAGAGAAAAATAAAGGAGATAGAGAAAAAAGAGTAAAAACAAATAACAAAAAAAGAATGGAAGATACAAAGAAATAAAAAGTATTCATAAGCCTATTTTTCAAAATATATTTCAAAGGATAGACTGTACGAAAAGATAGTAAAATTTTTGTCTGCAGTGTTAATAAAGAAAAAGAAGCAGGGAAACCAATAAGAGGCTATTTCAATAATACAAGTGAGAGAAAGTTGTGGCTTGGACTAGAATGGTGGTGGTGGAGATTGTGAGAAGTCAATGAATATTGGGAATATGCTCAATGTGGAGACAACAGTTTTTTCCTAACAAGATTGGATACCCAAAAAAGAGAAGAGTCAATGATGACTTTAAGGTTTTTGACTTGACCAAGTAGAAGAATGAAGTTGCCATCAGCTGAAGAAAGAGCATATTTGAAGAGAAATATCAGGAGGTGTTTGTTTATTTTTTGGACATGTTAACTTCGAAATTCCTTTTAGATATCTAAGTGTATATGTTGATTAGACAAGTGTATGGTAGGAGTCTGGAACTTACGAGAAAGGTCTGGGAAGGAGACACTAATTTGCAAGTTACCATGTAGATGATATTTAAAGCCATGAGACTTGTTTATAATCTCACGGGATTATAACAGATGGTTCTCCCATCCTATTATAGATGGTTCAGTTTCTCACATTGTGGAATCCCAATTCCGATGGAGGATATATGGTTTCTTTATGCTAAGGAGCCCTCAACTTTTAGGAAGATATGGTCTTCACCTTGGGTAGACTTATCTGTTTGAAGAAACTGTTGCTACCCTGATGTGCCCCCAGCTTGACAGAAAAGCAATTGTCTCTTTACTCTAAAGATCTACCAATATGACTAGGGAGACATTGTCCACCCACTCTAAGTAGCTCTCAGCCTGAGGAGAAAGACATTGTTCCTAACTAGGGAGTCTTCTCCAGCCAGATGAGGAAGTCATAGCCCCTATTCCAGGATCCCTGGTCCTTATGCCTGCTGCCCTGAGAAGAGGGCTCAGAAAGCACCACCATAGCCCAGGCAGCAGCACCAGCTCCCAGATTTAAAGTTAACAATGAAGAAATCCAAACATGTTACAGCTCAAAGCTGAATACCAGCTAATGCCCATGTCTGGGAAGAGCAATTAGAGTTCATTAATTGAGTTGCTGGTAACACTGCCATTCTCAAGCTTAATTATCCTTAATTGGAGTTGCCTACTTTGATAATAAGCAGTTAGTTTCCTTGCATTCAATTTAACAATGTTCCAGGCACTATGCTAGACACTTCAGGGAATACCATACTTCAGGGAGCTCAGTGTTCAGTCATAGGATCAGCCTGATGCATAGATAACTCAAACGTAAAGCAGAAGATAATGCAGTAGAGAATTATATGCTAGAGTTAGACGAGCACAAGGGTGTGGAAGATTAATTCTGCCTTGATGGAGGGAGTTGGGTGGAGCTTCATAAAAGAAGCAATATTTGCGCTAGAATTTAGGAGAATGAGTAAAATTTCCATGAGTAGGAGAAAGGCATTCCAGGTAGAGGAAATGGCATACACAAGTGATTGGAGTCCTGAAAATGCATAGTATATGTAATTACTTATCTATGCATCATTCATTTATTTCATTTATCCATTAATTAGCAACTATTCATTGAGCACCCTCCTAGGTGCCTTGGATACAGCAGTGTACAGAACAAATTCTCTGTCCTCATGGAACTTACATTCTAGAGGACTCAGATAGATTATAAATGAATAAATATGTAATTTGTTAGGTAGTAATAAATGCTTTGAAGAAAAATAAAGCAGAATAAGGGGGAGGGATGGGGGGGTTCTACTATTTTATATGGGGTGGCCAGGGAAGTCCTCTCTGCTTAGATGTCAATTGAGTAGACACTTGAATGAAATGAGGGAATGAGTCAAATATATAGCTACTGGAAGAACATTTCAGATGGAGAAAACAGCAAGTGAAGACACCCTGTGGCAAGAATGTGCTTGCTTTGTCCTAGGATCACCAAGGTGTGAGCAACAAGAAGAAAAAGTCACCATTTAGCAAGAGGGAGACGGCTTAGTAGTAGCAGACTTGGGATTTATGGAAGATCTGGGGTTTGGTTTAGAGTATGTTAAGTTTGAGATATTTATTAGACATCCAAGTGTAGCTGTCCAATAGGCAGTTGGATATATGCATCTGTAGTTTAGGGGAGATGTCCCATCTGGAGCTAAAAATTGGGGAGCTGATGATACATCAATGATATTTTACACCATGAAACTGGATACAATCGCAAAGGAGCAACTACAGATAGAGACATGGTCTAAGGATTGAACTTCGAGGTGCTCACATGTTAAGCATTTGAATCAATGAGGAGAAACCAACAAAAGAAAGTTGAAATAAATTGTGAGTGAAGGGTATTTCCCAAATGAAGGCAAGTGGTAAGGAGGCTCTGAATTATAGCCTGGCAATGCGGATGTACAAATGGGCTCAGAGTTTAGCAAGGCATCATGGGAGTAAAATCATCAGCGTTGGGTGTGCAAAGTAGGGCATGAGGGTGGGGTGGGCCAGGAAGAGAGAAGGGCATAGGAGGCCTCCTAGGCATTATTCTGTCTCAGACAACTTGGCGGATGGTGGTGCCATGAACTAATACAGGGAATATGAGCAGGGGAGGGGAGAACTGGCTTGATCAGAGGGAATTAGGAGTAGTCAGGGAAATATTGAGTTCAGTTTGGGACATCTGAGTTTGAGATTCTTGTAAGGCATTCAAGAAGAGACTTCAAATTGACAGTTGGAAACACAAGACCACTATAACAATACAAAAGCTGACATTGTTTCTTCAGCCACTAACCACTGTGTGTGTATCACTCAGTCTCATAATGTAGTATCCACTGATGAGTGAGAGTTGGAAGGTAGAGATACTTAGTGAGGAGGAGATTCAAATTTCTGAATCTGCTCTGCCACTTATTGACTGACTGTGAGACCTTGCAGTAGTCATGTCATCTCCCTGAGCCTAGGTTTCCTCATTGGTAAATGGAAACAATATTAATTGGGGTTGTTTTGAGGATTAAATGAGATACTGCATGGAAAAAATATTGAGAAGCAAGTGTTTACAAAATTTTGATTGAGTGAGACTATGAATAAACCATTAGTTTGAGCACCTCCCAGGAGCACCAGGGAACTCCAGATGGGGAGCGGCAAGCCAAACAAAGCATGCCTGGGACATGAGTGGGGAGTGGGAATAGAAAGGATCTTTCTGGAAGTTCCTAGTGGTTCCCTAGAGACCACAGATATTTGGGAGGTGACCTTCAAGAAAGGCTGCAAGATGGGCCCATCTCACCCACATGCCTGGGCTGGCTTGCATATACACAGCATGGAGCCACTTGGGACCCCTCTCTATCAGGCAGGCTTGCTGTTGGGATGTCTGTGCCAATTTCTCCAGGAATGGAGCTGTCTCTGGGGACTAAGTGGGGCTCAGAATAGGAATAAGAAGCCAGGAACTGAGGTCTTGAGGGTGCTGAGCAGATCTGAAGTGGGTTATTCAGTGACTGGGCTAGGGCAGATGGAGATACGGGAAAGGGGAGAGGATAAAAAGGGATATAAAATCATAGTAATAATGTAAGAAATGAAAGAGAGAGAGAGAGAGAGAGAGAATGAATATGATGGAGACTGGAAACAGAATGAGAAGGTAATTTGCACTACAGAAGTGCCTGTCAGAGCCTAGCAGAGGATCTGGCACTCAATAGGTAAGCAGTGAGTATTTGTTGAATGAATGTATGAATGAAACAGGGGGCAAGCTGGGAGCAGGGAGAGAGACAGGGAGAGAGAATGGTATGAGTGGTAGAAGAGTGGATCTGTAACTGAAATCAATTTGACAAACATTATTGATCCCCTATCACCTGCCAGGTGCTGAGAAAATCAGAGGCTGGAAGCACAGCACTGAGTCACAAATAGCTTCAGGCTCTAACAGGCTGATGGCTGTGTAGAAAGCATCATTGAAAAGCAGCCACTGTTTTCCATTTTCTGAAGTGTGTGAATGTCCCCCAGAAAGTCCTTACCCTGCCTGCTTTTGGGGTGCTTTAGTGCTCCTGTCCCTACTGTATGTCAAACTACAGGAAAACCAACATGCATGTTTTAATATCAGTTATTACCACATAAAATGAAGAAGAAAGCTCAATTGGAATGCCAACCTCTACCACCTAATTTATGTGCCTTGATTCTTACCAGAATCCTGAAACATAGGCATCATCTTTCCCATTTTAGATATAGAAAACCTGAGGCTCATAAGTAGAATGGCTTGCTCAAGATCACATGGTAGCAGGGCCAGGATTCAAATCAAGTTCTCCTGTTTGCTGGACAGTGCTCTGTTCTCTCACCCCTGGCTGCCTTCATGAGTTCTGTACACATTCAGCCCCATACCACCTTCCAAAGTCTGGATAAATGAAAATGCAGATATCTGAAGCCCAGCATACGCTGAACAGAAGTGTGTGCTGCACAGGAAGAATCTGGTTTTTGTATAGATCTTACATCAGGATCCCAGTGTAATTCATTCATTCATTCATTCCTCATTCACTCATTTCATCCTTATATATTCATCTATGCCTCAAACTTAGACTGATCTCATGCTATGTATCCCAAACAGTTGTGAGTATAAATAGAGGTAATTCAGAAATGGTGAGTACCTGGAGAAGTTCTCTCTCCATTCAGTGATGAGGAACCAAGGATAACAATGATGATAGCTAACATTTACACTACTCCAACTACTTCCTGTGGCTTAACTTCTTTTATCCTCAAAATCACCATGTGAGGTGTAGGAACTATTATTTTCTCTGTTTTGTGGCTGAGGAATGGAGACTCAGAGAGATGATACAACTTGCCTAAGGTCACACATCTAGTTAAGTGACAGAGATTTGAACCCAGGAAGTCTGGCTCCAGAGTGCCCAAAATGACAATTCCTGGCTGGGATAAGCACTATATTCTCCATCCTCTTCTCTCACTCATCCTCACATTCTTTCTCTTCTTGTCAAAGGAGATCTCTTGCTCCTTTTTGCATCATTCCCTTTGCCATCCTCATGCTTCTGTTTCTTCTGTTACCTTTGCCTGGGGTGCTCTCCCCACTGCCTTACCCATCCCCCCATCCAACTCTCCAAACTCTTACCATACTGAACACGGCAGTACTGATGTTGCCAACTCCTTCCCGAAGCTTCACATGAACTCACCTAACTGATATGAAGTGAGCTCTTCCTCCTCTTCTTCAGGAATTCACTACCCTTGTCTTTTCTTTTGTAGTACTTACTATGTTCTGCTTATGTTTTTGTTTTTATATTGTTATTACTTGTACACTTACCTTTCCTCCCCCACCTGCCCTGCACCAACTAGATTGCAACTTCCTTAAGATCTAGGACCATGTCTGGAGCCCTCAAAGTGTTTAGCGTGGTGCTTAGGGGTTATAGGTGTCTGCTTTTATAGAAGTAAATTATCTGGTACTTGGTTTCCCAGATTTACATGAGCTTCGTGCAGTAAGTCTTGGTTTATGAGTCTACATTACTTTTCCCCTACCTGCTTCCTAAAAGTCTTCTTCACTTCCTTATTGCAGTCTGTAGATGATGGTGTGGAGCATGGGTGTGATGATGCCATAGAGGACAACAAAAAACTTGTTTTTACCTTGGAACTCCTGTGAATGAGATTTTGATGTGTTGTGAACGGACCTGAGGAAGGAAAGCAGATAACTCAAATGCAGTTGCCTCAGTTGAAATCCCATGGTGTTTTATGACTGGAATAGCCCGTAATACTTCCAGAGAGAAAAGGGATGTTTGTGCTGGGGGATATGTAGTGCCTTTATCATTTCATAAATATCTTGACATTAAAGAACAAATGTCACCTGCAATTCTCTAACGGAGCTGGGATGAGGCAGGACATATATGCTGGTTTCTTTGGAAAATATTGGTAGTTAAAAGATCGGCATTCTTACTTCTGAAAACAAGTGGAATCACCTCCCAGCTGGTAGTTTTGAAAATAGAAATGTGGGAGGTGAGAAACTTTCCTCCAGACGCATCAAGGAAAGAGAAAATTACTGCTTTAGAAATCTGGGCACTATTTGAAGAAAGGAACTGTTTCCCCATGTTTGCCACCAAAAACTTTGCACTAGTGTAATATAGACTTGAGGAATTACAGTTATATCTGAATGTAGAATGCAGAATGTAGAGGGAAAGGTGCCTGTGCATTGAACCAATGAAAAACTGCACCTTGAATGTTATGCTCCAGAACTCTAAACCATACCTGCTACAGCCTTTGCCCTTTGAAGTAAATTAAATCAACTGCCCAGGGCCTACCTTGAGCCCTTGTCTGTCAGGTTCCTCCATCTTTGATGGAGGGAAATGCTGATGTCTGAGTTTATCTCAGGCTCTGAAGAGTGAAGATTGTTGAGTAGAGACTAATCTCTTCAAATTCTCTGGACTACTTGAGGCTAGGTTATCTGGGGGTCTGGCTTCCAAAGGAGAAATTAGAAAATAATGGGGACCTTTAAGGAAATCGTGTGAAATCACTGACAATGGCCAAAGTCAAGGTTAAAAATTCCCCTTTCTTCCTCTTCCTCTGCTATTCAACCCCTGCAGGCTACAGCCTCTCAAACTCCTGAATACCTAGTTTATTTATTTTTTTGTAATAGAGAGCTCATTAATGTACAGATGTGGTACATGTCAGAAAAGTTTTGGTTGTTTCTAGTTACCTTCTGGTGCCACACAGAATAAGTTTAAATTTCTTTGAAATGACAACTTTTCAAACATTCAAGATTGGTCTTACTGTCCCCTCATCACCTAATAACCAGATTATTCACTATCCCCCAATGGGTCTACCAAATCTCTATCCTTCTTTCTAATCTATCCTGCAAAAATGTAATAAATAAATAAAGGACCCCTTTTATCTCATCACTGTCCGGCTCCAGCGCCAATAATGCATTCCAGTCATTTATTATTTTTACCACTTTTAAATAGTCAGGGCTATTGAAGTATGATATACAGTAAAATAGACCCCCTTTTTTGGTGTACAGTTCTGAGTTTCAACAAATACACAGAATCATTTAACCAGTACCACATTGATATATGGAATATTTTCATCACCCCATAAGTCTCCACATGCTCCTTTGCAGTCAATGCCCTTCATCCATCCTCATCCCCCACAACCACTATTTTGATTTCTCTCCCTTTTCCAGAAAGTTATGTAACTGGAATCATAGACTATACAGACTTTTTTGTCTGTCTTCTTTCACATAGCTTAATGCTTTTGACATTCATCCATGTTGTGGTATGTATCAGTGGTTTGTTGCTTTCATTGATAATTATCGCTCCATTATATAAATACACCACAGTTTAGTCATCTGTTCAACAGCTGATGGAAATTTGGGTTTATCCTGTTTTGTTGACTATTTTGAGTAAACCCACTATAAGCATTTTCATATAGGTCTTTGTGGACATATGTTTTTACTTCTTTTGGATAAATACATAAGAGTGAAGTGGCTGAGTCACACATTATATGTTTAAATTTATAAGAGACTATCAAACTCTTTTGCAAAGAGGCTATATACTATTTCACTTTCCCAACAACAATGCATATAAGTTCCAGTTGCTCTGCATCTTCGTCAGGTATTGTCAGGGTATCTTTGCTTTGTTTTGTTTTTACCATTCTGGGAGATGAGTATTGCTATTTTATTGTGGTTTTAATATGAATTTCTCTAAAGAAAAATGACATCTTTCTTAAAGTGCCATTTTAAAATTTCTCAGTTTTTCATTGAGTTGTTTGTTTTATCATTATTGAGCTGTGAAAGTTATTTATGTATTCTAGATACAAGTCCTTTATCAGACATGTGTTCCGAAAATATTTCTCTCTGCCTGTGGCTTGCCTGCTTATTTCCTTAACAGTGTCATTTGGTAGCAGAAGTTTCAAATGATGATAAAGTCAAATTTATCATTTTTTGTTATTGTCTGTGTTTTCTGTGTCCTTTCTAAGAAATATTTGCCTAATCCATGTCACATTGAATTTCTCCAGAAGTTTTATAGGCTTTGTTTTTACATTTAGAACTGTAATCCATTTGAAGTTAATTTTTATTTATTTATTTATTTTTGTTTGTTTGTTTGAGACAGAGTCTCACTCTGTTGCCCGGGCTAGAGTGAGTGCCGTGGCATCATCCTAGCTCACAGCAACCTCAAACTCCTGGGCTCAAGCAATCCTGCTGCCTGAGCCTACCGAGTAACTGGGACTACAGGCATGTGCCACCACGCCCGGCTAATTTTTTCTATATATTTTTTGTTGTCCAATTAATTTCTTTCTATTTTTAGTAGAGACGGGGTCTCACTCATGCTCAGGCTGGTTTCGAACTCCTGAGCTGAAACAATCCGCCCGCCTCGGCCTCCCAGAGTGCTAGGATTACAGGCGTGAGCCACCGCGCCCGGCCCTGGAGTTAATTTTTAAATATGGTACACAGTACAGGCTAAAGCTCATTTTTATGCATATGGTGGTCCAATTTTCCCAGTGTTATTTGTTGAAGATACTGTCCTTTCTCCATTAAATACTTTATCACCTTTATAAAAAATCAATTGATCATACGTGTTTTTGGTCTCTTTCTAGATTCTATTCTGTTCCATTGATCTGTATGGCTACCCTTTAACCAATAGCACACTTTCTTGATTATTGTAGCTTTATAGCAAGTCTTGGAAGCAGGTAATGTAAGTTTTTCAATGTTGTTCTTTTTCAAAATTATTTTTGCTATTTTAGCCCTTATGGCGCAATATAAAACAGGGCCTTTAAAGATTGAAACCTATTATACAAGATCTATTGAGGAAAAGGGTAATTACCTCTACTGCTTCTCCATTTAACAGCCCAATTTGGTTTGTTCCTAAACTTGGAAAGGTTGAATGGCACCTAATGATGGATTATCTCAGCTTTAATGCTTGGTCCCAGCCACTAAGGCCCCTGTATTAATTTCATATTGCTGATGTAACATATTACCAAAAACTTAGGGGCTTAAAACAGCCCAATTCTATTATCTTGTAACTTTGTAGGTCAGAAATCTGACTCAAATCTCTCTTGGCTAAAATCAAGGTGTTGACAGGACTGTGTTTCTTTCTGGAATCTCCAGGGAAGAATTTGTTTTCTTGCCCTTTCTGGCTTCTAGAAGATGCCCACATTACTTGGCTCATGATCCCTTTCCATCTTCAAATCTAGTAATGGTCAGTTGAGTCTTTCTCATGTCACATCACTAGGACACTAGCTTTTTTTCTCATTCCCTCTTCCACTCTTCTTCTGCCTCCCTCTTCTACTTTTAAGGGCCTTGTGTTTTCATTTGAGTTCACTGAACAATCCGGAATCATCTCCTCATTTTAAGATAACTTGAATATGGAATTTAAATTCCATCTGAAACATTAATTATTCTTTTTTACCATCTAACATTTTATATATATATATATATAAAATAATGTTATATCATAATATATTCACAGGTTCTAAGGATTAGGACATGGACATCTTCTTTCTGGGGCCATTATTCTGCCTACCACAATCGTGATGTATTTTCCTTAGTATATATTGCTGGATTCAGTTTGTTAATATTTTATTAAGGCTTTCTGCATTTTTGCTCCTGAGGAATATTATTCTGTACTTTTCTTGACTTGTCATGCCCTTGTCCAGTTTGATATCAGTGAAATGATGGCGTACCAGAGTAACGTGCTTGACAGTGTTTCTTACGCTCATATTTTTCTGGAAGAGTTTGTTTGTAATTGATGTTATTCTTCCTTAAATGCTTGGAAGAATTTGCCACTGAAGACATCTGTGACAGAAGTTTTTGTTGTTTCTGTTTGTTTGGAGGTTTCCAACTACGAAATTAATTTCTGTAGTAGATACAGGATATATAGATATAGACCTATATATATGTATATAGATATAGGTTTTTTTTTTGATTGAGTAATGGTAATGCCTCTCAAGGAATTTGTCTATTTCATCTACGTGATCAAATTTATTGGCAAAAATTGTTCAAAATAGTCCCTTATTATCCTTTTTAATATCTGTAAGATCTGTAGTAATGCCCTTCCTTCCTTTATGACACTAGTAATTTGTGTCTTATTTTCTTTCTACTTGATCCATCTGGCTTAAGGTTCATAAATTTTATTGTTCTTTTCTAGGAACCAGGCTTTGGTTCCACTGATTTTTATTGTTTTGGGGTTTTTTTTATGTGTTTGTTTTCTCTGCCATTGATTTGTGTTCTTTGTATTTTCTTGCCTTCTTCTGGTTTGGGGATTTAATTTTGCTCTATTTTTCTAGTTTCTTTTTATTTATTTATTTATTTATTTTTATTTCAGCATATTATGGGGGTACAGATGTTTAGGTTACGTGTGTTGCCCTTGGTTCCCCCCCCAAGTCCGTGTTTCAAATATGTCCATCCTTCGAGTAGTGCGCATTGCACTCCTTGTGTATACAAATACCCGTCCCCTCCTCCCTCCTCCCCCCTCCTCCCGCTGCCCTCCCCCTTCCCCAACATCCAATAGATGTTGTTCTGATATGTGCATTTATGTGTTGATTAGTTAATACCAATTTGATGGTGAGTACTATTTTTCTAGTTTCTTAAGCTAGAAGTTTAGATAATTGATTTGAAAACTTTCTTCTTTTCTGATATTAGCTTTTTCAACTATAAATATTCTTCTAAGCATGTTTTATGTGACTCACATATTTTGATATGATGTGTCTTCATTTTCATTAAATTCAAAATATTTTATAATTTTCTTTGCAACTTATTCTTTGACTCGTGGATTTTTTCAGGATGGTGTTGTTTAATTTCCACATAATTAGATATTTCCCAGAATATTGATTTCTAGTTTAATTTTATTGCAGTCAGAAAATACTTCTATGACTTTATTTTAAATTTATTGTATTTCCTTTTAAGGCCAAGAAAATAGGCTATTTTTGGTGAATACACCATGTACACTTTAAACCAATGCATATTCTGTTGTTGGATGGAGTGTTCTATAAATGTCAGGTCAAGTTTGTTGATAGTATTGTATAGGTCTTATATATTCTTATTTATATTTTGTCTACTTGTTCTATTGTTAAGTGAAAAAGAAATGCTGAAATATTCAATGGTAGTATTGTATTTGTCTTTGTCTCCTTTCCTTTCTAACAGTTTTTGCTTAATATATTTTGAAATTCTGTTGATAGATACATATACATTTAGAATGATGATGTGTTCTTATCATTATGTAATGTCCCTATTCATATTTGGTGATAATATTATTTGTTCTGAAGTGCTCTTGGTTTAATACTAATATAGTCAATTTTCTTTCTTTTGGTTAAAGTTTACATGGCATATCTTATTTTCTTTATTTTACTTTTTATCTATTGATATTTCTTATAAACAGCATATAGTTGGGTCTTGCTTTTATTGTCAATATGACAAGATCTAACTTTTTTGTGGGTGTTCAGACCATTTACATTTAATGGAATTTTTGATACAGTTACATTTACATCTATATCTTGTTAGTTGCTTTTTGTTCATTTCATCTGTTCCTTGTTTATTTTTCTATTTTCCTGTTTTCTTTTGAATAAATTGAGTAATCTTTATGATTCCATTTTATCTCCTCTATTGATTTATTTATGCCTTTTAAAAAATTTTTATTTATTGGTTTTACTATGGTTTACAATATATATCTTTACTTAATCAGAGTACAACTTCAAATAATATTATGCAATTTCACATACAGTATAAGAACGTTACACCAATATGTTTTCAATTCCTCCCTCACATCTGTTGTGCTATCATTGCCATGCATTTTCTTTATACATATGTTATAAACCACACCATACATTGTTACTATTTTTCCTGAAACTATCTATTATTTTTATAGAGATTAAAATATTCAAAGGATGCCTTTCATGTTTACTTTTATTTTTACCATTTCTGGCACTCTTCATTTCTTTCCATAGATCCAAGTTTCCATCTGGTGTCACATTTGTTCTTCCTGAATAACTTCCTTTAACATTTCTTGTAGTACTGGTTTGCTAAAAGTAAATTATCTAAGCTTTTGTTTGTCCAAGAAAGTCTTCGTTTTCCCTGAATTTTTGAATAATATTTTCAATAGATGTACATTTCTGCGTTGACAGATTTTTCTTTCAATATGTTAAAGATGTCACTCAATTGTCTTCTGGATTGTCTAGTTTCTGATTAGAAATCTACTGTGATTCTAATTTCTGTTCCCCTGTATGTATTGTATCTTTTTACTATAAATATTTTTGTTTAATAGTTCATTTTCTATCTTGATGTGTGTGTGTGTGTGTGTGTGTGTGTGTGTGTGTGTGTGTGTATTTATCCACATTATGTTTGTCTGAGCTTCTTGGATCTGTGGTTTATAGTCTTTCATAATTTTTGGAAAATTCTGTCATTATGTTTTCAAATAATTTTTTTGCCCATTTTTTCAGCCTTCTTTTTCTAACACTCAAATTACTTGTATTTTAGTCAACTATATATTGTCTCACAGCTTTTGGATACTTTGGGTTTTTTAACTTTTCTTTCTTTAAATTATAGTTTGGATAATTTATAATGACCTATCCTCAAGTTTACTATTCTTTCTTTGGTAATACCCATCTATTAACGAACCCATCAAAAGCATTCTTTATCTGTGTAATTTCATTACAGCATTACTTTGTTATTGTGGATTTTTTTTATTTTTAGCATTTCCATTTCACTCTTTCATATTGTTTTGATTGTTATGCTGAAATTCCCCATCTGTTCACACATATATTTCCATCTTTTCCACTAGGTCATTTATCATATTAATTGTAGCTATTTTAAAGTCTCTAATCATGCCAATATCTGCATTGTCTCTGAGTCAGGTATGATTGATTGCTTTATTTCTTAACAATGGGTTTTTTTTCCTTGCTTTTGTGTTTGTCTCTTATTTTTTTTTATTTAAGGCCAGACAATGTGTTTAGAAAAATAGAGACTAAGGTAACTATGCCTGGAAATGGTCCTGCCTCTTTTTATATAAGGCCATTTAATTATGAAATTAAGCCAATCCACTCATGAGTTGAGCAGGCTTTGTGATTTGTGGTACCGTTACCATTAGTGCACCATAGGTTGTGAATTACTCTAGTGGAGGATTGCTGCTACCATATCCTTAGAATTGAATTGTGTTTCTGGAGGGTTTTTCTCACCATTCCTGTTTTCCCCTCAGCTTTTAGCTGCCCTTGCATGCCTGGGCCACAGAGTGGACTTTCTCTTCATGTTCTTGTCCCTTCTCCAACCGTAAAATGCTGTTGCTTGTTATTTAGCACTCACTGCTCACAGAGGCATGGTATGTTCTCTGTTGTGATGGTCCAGTCTCAATCTCAGGCAGGACCTGTGCACCTGGACTTCAGGAATGGGGCTTTCTAGTATTCCTCACAATGGCAATGAAACTTTGTCTTGTATCTGTGGTTGGTCTTAAGCAGGAGTTTTCTCTCCTTCCCCCAGTAGTAGCAGACTTATGTTTGGTATGTTTGTGGGATCCAGGGCCCAAGAAAGTTCCCTGTCCTTCCCCTGGAGATAGAGAGTTTTGCTTATATTCCACCCTCCTACCCCCAGTAGCAATAGATTTTTCTTGAGTCCTGGGTACAAGAGAGTTCCCTATCCTTACCTTAGAGACAGACGAGTTTTGATTCTACTCCTCCTCAGAAGCAATAGATCGTTGCTTGTGCCATGAAAAGTGAGAGGGTTTCCTAGTCCACCCTTAACATATAAAGGCTCTTGCTTCATAGGAGAGAAGAGTCTGAAGAAGCTGGCAAGGAAGCCCTTCCCTTCATTATGTTTAAGAACACCCAGTGTAGATGTATGGAAAATAGCATATGTGTAAATGCAAACTCCCCGTGTCAGGGAAAACTAGCTATTCCAAATGGAAATACAACTTTAAACTTCTTCCTAACTGTATCTTATGTTGAAATTAAGCCAGTCTTTTCATTGTTCCCATACATGGAATATTCAAACCTACATTTGTCTTTTCTTATGCTGTCCCTCTTGCATAAAAAGCCCTCTTTCCTTCTATATAAATTCCCAAATCCTTCCTAGCAAAGCTCAACTATTATTTCCTCATTGATACTTCTAGCCAACTTGAATTTCTTCCTTGATTTTCTCCCTTATAACTTATCTTTAATATATTATTGCCTACAATTTACAAGTGGACATTTAAATGTGTACCAGTTAGTGTTTTATTACATTGTGTTATATTATTCCCTAATTGTGTCACAGGACCTAGCCAGGTATACAGTAGGTGCCCAATGTCCTAAAATTTAGTTAGAAAAAATATATTAAGTTTCTCTTGTGTCGCATTGACTGTAATAACAAAACAAACACAGCAATTGCAGCTTCTTTTGATTAGTGTTTTTATGGTATTAGCCCATTAGCAGATTAGTAGATTAATTTGACAAATTAACTCTGAAGGCAGTGTAATGTTGAAGAAAAAGTATAAGCATTAAAACCCAATGGCTCTGAATTGCAATCTTGGCTCCACCATTTATTGGCTGTGTGACTTGTGGCAAGTTACTTAACTTCTCCTGAAGATTAAATGAGATAATATTGTCTACTTGGGCATAGGGAAGATGGTCCAGAATGAAGAGCCATAAAACAGGTTAAGTTTGCTGGGGACAAGAGAGGGCAAAATTCTGGAGTGTTGTTTCAAAAGGGTGAAGCCAGAAAAGGATATTACTGTATGTGTTGGGGGAAAGGCAGTGGCGGCATGGGGTAGGACAGCAAGGAATGCAGTGGTGTGATCTTAAAAGCATTGGCAGTAAAGTCATAAAAATCTAGGCTCGAGATCTACCTCTCGCACTAATTAGCTTTGTGGATGGATCTTAGACATGTCGCCACACCCTCTGGAACTTCAGTTTCTTCATCAGTAAAATGAAGATGGTCATTAAATCTACTTGTATAACTTCAGAGAGCTATCTTAAGGACCAAAAGAAGTAATTCTGTCGGCAAGTTATAAACTGTAAAGAGCTCCACAGAAAGGTGTGTCATTTGTAATTATGATAACTCAGAGGGTAAAGCAAACACATTCCTTGCACTTGCAACCCTGTTCTTGGCAAAATCAACATAAGTCAAATTGCTATCAGATCAATTTTGCCCAGACAAGTACTTGGGACAGTGATCGTAGATGTGGTTTAGGACTTGAGTTTTCTGATCTCTCCTTATTCCCTGTCTCAGATCTAGTGTTGCCTCAGAGAAGCTGGATATGAAGTTGCCTACTATGGTCTGAATATTTGTGTCCTTCTAAAATTCATATGTTAAACCTAATTCTTAATGTGATAGTATTGAGAGATGGGTCCCTTAGGAGGTGATTAGGTTATGAGGACTCCAGCCTCATGAATGGGATTGGTGCCTTTATAAAAGAAGCCTGATGGAGCTTGTTCATCCTTTGCCCTTCCACCGTGTAAGAACACAGTAAAAAGGTGCCATCTTTGAAGCAGATAGATAGCAAGCCCTCACCAGACACTGACAATACTGGCACCTTGATGTTGGACTTTCTGTCCTCCAGAACTGTGAGCAATAGATTCTGTTGTTTATAAATTACCCAATCTAAGGTATTTTGTTATAGCAGCCCGAATGGACTAAGACATTGCCTCAACAGGAGCAGGAATGGGGCAAAGATTTGGAAAACGCCAATTCAAAAGTGAAACTTGGTTCAAAAAATTTGAGTCTGGCCAACGTCTCCTGTGGACCATAGAGTGTGGAGTAGGGAGGATGGTTTTCCATGTAATTATATAATGAAGGAGAAAAATCTGGTTTGTGGAGGCTCTGAGTTTTATTTTATTCCAGAGAATGGTGTCTTCCAAGTAAACATTCTAGTAGACTTCAAACTCCAGCTGCCAAGGATAGGCAATAAATTATACTGGGAGTTGTTACAACAACATTTGTGTTTTAACTGAGCAAGTTAGGGAAAACCTTATGTGCTGGGGCAGGTAGAGAAATGGCTGTGAATAGTAGCAAACTACCACTTTGGGAGCATTCAGTTTGTTCAACTAGCCCAGAAACTGACTAATCTACATCTGAAAGTATATTTTCTGTGTGTGTGTGTGTGTGTGTGTGTGTGTGTCTGTGTGTGTGTGATGATTTGTATCTTTTATCTGTGTGTATTTATGGATTTGTATCTGTGCGATGGTTTGTTTTTGCCTGGTTGTTTTTGTTACTTTTTTGCATGTGTTTGATTGGTGTATGTATCCTGTGAACATTTGAGTTATGTGTATCTGTGCACGTACTTATCAGGGTACTGGGATTCTTTTAAGGCTTTGGTAATCTATGGACTCTTTCTTACAGGGTAAGCTTGTGAACAAAAAGAGGTACTTGTTGACTCTAAGAAAATTACAGGCTAGACTGGAATTTGCTCTGATACTTCAAGGCCATCTCCTTGCTTAATGCCTCCTCCCTATTCCCGCCCCCATAATCTCTGTTACCTTCTACTTGCTCTGACCCTCACTCAGGCCACTTTTCTACAAGAGATAAGGTTCTGGGGAGGAATTATTGGGACCATACCATACCTTTCCTTTGAGTGAGTGGCAGATGAGGTGTTACCAGAACAGGGGGATTTGCTCCCCCTTCCTGCTCCTCTTCTGTAATTGAAGAATTGTAATTCAGGCCTCAGTTCTTTTATGTTTGCCTGCCTGGAGGTCTGCTTTCCATCCTTTTAGGGAAATTTGAGGGTGGGACACAGAGGCTGGACTTGTTCACTTTTGGAGAAAGGCTTTGCCTCCTTCAGAGAAAGCCTCTGGCTATAGGTTAGGAGGCAAGAAATTGAACTAGTCAACAATGCTTGCTTACTGCTTTAAGAAACTCAGCCCTACTCCTGTGTTCCAGTGAGAGGGCAAGGGAACCTCTGTAGGCAGGCCTTGACTCTGATTCATTCATTCAGCAAATATTTGTGAGGTACTTGCTATGCATAGGTATAGCTTCAGAAACAGAATTCTACCTCGCCAGACTATCCCTTTTGACATGGGCCTTTGGGAGAGAATGTGGTAGGAATGGCAAATCAGCCCATGAGGAGAGCAGTGGACTTCAGGATGCCACAGGGAAGGAGTAACCCTGTACAATTCCCTAATCCCCAAAGTTGGGGTTGTCTACTGGTCATGGTTCTGCTTTTGTTTCTGCCTTTGTTTCCAAGTTGGCTACTCCATCATGGTGAATTCTGTGGACCCTAGTTTCCCTTTCTTCCTTGTTTCCCTCCTATGCCTCAAAGGCATTTTTTGAATCTCCTAGGGAACAGCAGTCCTTGAACCCCAAGGTGTTTCTATGCACTATAGCCACCCAGAGTCTGAATTCTGCCCTTCACTTCAGCTAATGCAGGGTTGGGAGTGGCTTTTTCTGAGCCAGTACCTGAAGTACACACACTTGAGAGGGAGAACACATTGGTTCTGGTCTAGTGTTTTCTGCAGGGCCAGTAACAAATAAATATCTCCCTGCTGTAGCCCTTGAGGAGTTAGATGTGAACAATATCTAAGGTCCCTTCTATTCAGAAATTCTATGATTACTTCTAAAGTGATTGCCTCAAGCCTCTTCAAACTGCATTACCAAGCAGTAGGGACAATGTAGAATAGATGTCTTCTCTGAGAACTGGAGTCCTTGTCTTTTCCTTACAAGTTTGAAAAGGAAGGGAGCTGACATTTATTAAGTGTGCTATGAGCCAGGCACTCTCTTATATTGTCCATTATTATTTCAATAATAGTTCATAACTTGAAGAAATTTGGGGAAAATGAAGTAAGCGTATATATGAAGTACTAAGTACAATGTTTAGCAGAAAGTCTGTATTCGATAAATGTGATCCTCTGGCTCCTGCTTTGGCTCTTCTCCCCCAGCTCACCATCCACTGAAAAGATTAAGAAACGAAACTTCAGAAGGTTTAAGTAACTGCCCAAAGTCACCCAGGTTTCCAGCTCCAGAGGCCATGTGTATCCTCTTACATTACGCTACCACTGCAGGGTAAAGTCTGCAGTCATTGCCCCTGTGCCCCTGGTCCAAGCTGGATTTGTGTGGACACCTACCTTCTGGCCCAGTTCCTCTTTGTGATCCAGGCCTGTGTTTGGGAGGTGTAAACCCAGGGGTTTCAGGTGTCACACAGATTTCCCTCTGCAGGATTATAACTGGTCCCTCAGAACTTGAACCCTCCATCTGGACATCGTTAACATTAGATACTTATTCTGGTACAACCATCCCTCAGGGCAGTCTTCTGGTCACCCAGACAAGGGTTCCCTAGAACCCTTGATTTCCAGCTGTGTTCTCCTGATGCAGGTATGGGAAGATGGTCTTATGGGAAAAGAGCCAAAGGGGCCATTTTCAAATAAAAAGAAAGGTAAGTTTGTTTGCTCAGGATTGATTTCAAAATTATATTCTTGACTGGCGGAATATTGAGCACTGGAGGTAAGAGTGGAAAATATGGGAGTAGCTACAATCAGAGATAAGAATGAACATTGATCATAGGTAAGGAAAGAGGTAGGCTGGGACTTTCCTACCAATAGGTATGGTCATTGACCCACATGTTAGTAGGGCCAAACAGGGGAAGTTGCTGAGGTGAATGACAGAGAACTGATCTTAAAAATAATCATCTTACAAGATCATCATTTGTTCTACAGTAGCTCATGCTGTCCTTTACTTAGTAGAAAGGGCCATGGAGTTCTGTTTCTAGTAGTGGAGATGGTTTTGCATGGAGCAAGTCCCACTCTACTCTGGTACCCACAGTATACATAGAACAATCCTGGGTTTAGGATGGCATCAATATATCTTTAGTATGAGATTAGACAGATAATCTGGGGTTCAGAAATGCTATTGCATGATAGCTAGACTTAATGGTTTCTTGTGATTGCTTTCATCTCCAGGGTAACCACCATTATTGAGTGTGCTCTCTCTCTCTCTCCCCCCCAGCCTCTATCTCCAGATTATAGTGGACACTTTCTCCCTTAGGCTACAGAGGTCAGCTCATCTAATGGAGCCTTAGTGCTGGAGATGAGCAATCTGGGCTTCCTAGTGGTGTCCAAGATGATTAAAAATACATTGCTTTGCACACAGGGAAGCATAATTTGCCTTCTAGAAGTAGCACAATAGTTTGGAAAGACTGCAGGCTTTGAAGACAGGCAAACTTAATTTTGAATCTAGATTCTGCCATTTCCTAGCTCTACAATGGCGAAAAAATCAGTTTAACCTCCTTGAGCTCCATTTTCCTTATCTTTAAAATTGGAATAATTCTGGTACCCATCTCCTAGAGGTATAGTGAAGATTTACTTAGACAATTTATGGAAAGAATTTAGCACAGTGCCTGGCACAGAATATGTGTTAAAGGCATATCTGTAGTATAAATGAATGAATGAGTCCATATTTGTATCATTCTTTCCCTCTCTCCCTATGATAAAGTCTATTAAAAGGTTTCCGCTATCCTTTAATTAAGTGACAAGAGCATGGATGTAGAATTCAGTCAACTCAGGATCCTTAGTGAGTAGTTAAAAAATTGTCTGAGCTTTAGTCTCCTTATGCATAAAATCTGGAGAGCAAAGCCAAGTGTGCAGGGCTGTTGTGAAGATTAAAGGAAATAATGTATGTGATAGCACAGCACTTGGAACATGGTATGCGGTTGATAATGTTACGTCCCTTTCTCTGCCTCCCCCTGGACAAGTTCATGTATGTGGGCTCATTTAATTTTCAGAACCATGTGAAATATATGTTATCGTCATAATGAGAAAATATATGTGGAAGGCACCTAGTACAATATGATGCAGGTGGTCAATAAATGTTTGTTTCCTTCCCCTTCTTTTCTTTGATTAAGCCAAATATTATCTTGCCAACAATTGCGCTTCTGCATGAACTATGTGGATATTTTAAAGAATGAGGTGCTAATCTTATATTGTTATCAATTTAGATGGCAGTCTGGACACCTGACCTACTATCAAAATTATGTTGATTTTAATAAGATGACAAAAGATCACAGAGTTTATAGATGTAAAGTGCTTGCCTAATTCCTGCCTTATTATAGTGAGTTATGAATAATGAATTTGGTATTTCAAAATGTAACAGTCATTAAGAAAACATTTTCATATAAACTATAATTTGAGATATTAATGCCATGTTTTCCTCAGCATCTAAAAATTCTCTTCTTTACTTGTCATGAGAAGGAGAAATTTTTGGATCTATGTTTGTAGAACTCGGGATTGCTTGGGATTGAGTTTCTCTGATTTTAACCTGGTCTTTTATCTGGTTTCCTACCTTACTCTCTAATATCTACTAAGTTGTTTGTTAGAATATGATTTGGAGAGGGCCAAAGAGTGGGTTATATTTGTGGGGCAGAGAGCTTCGTGGTGAAATAAAATCTGATCTGTGGACAAGTTACTTAACATCTTTTTACTTTAGTTTCATGATATGCAAAATAAATATAATATTAGAACCTATCTGATAGGGTTGTTTTGAAGATTAAATAAGATAACTTATGAATAAATAAGTTAATCCATTTAAAGACTATAGCAAAGAATTCACCATGTAGTGAGGGTTTGATGAATGTTAACAGCTGCCACTGCTACAACCACCACCACTACCACCTCTACCACTACAGTGATAAGGATGTGACAAAACCATTGCAGAATGGTTAAAGAATTGGGTGTTCCATCACATGAGGTAGTCCAGACCTCTGAAGGATGGGCTGAGAACTTTCTTAATTTCAACCTACATTTTTGATATCTTTCCAAGGGCTGTGTGTCCACATTGAGTTACTGTGAAAAATCTAGGGTCACCATTGATTCTCGATGCATTCGAGTTCTTTCAGGGCCATAGGGGGATCATTCATACCCTTCATCACCATTGTGCAAACTTCAGCTGTAGAATGCATAGGAAATTGGGCTGAATTCCTGAAAGGAAGGAAGGCTTTTGAAAAATTTTTGTAATTTGAATTGTGACAGCTTCTATTTTAATTTTTTCCCCACCAAGTAGAGTATATTAAACTTTCTTAATTTTGTTGAGTCTCAACCAATCAGAATTTTACAAGAACCTTTTTCTTGTCTCTAAATAAACCAGAGAGCCTATTATATAGAGAGATTTATCCAGGTGCCATGCATATTCAAGGAAGTACAGAGAAGGGAATACAACTAGGTTTATTGAATTCTTTCTTTTGAAAACTGACCAGTTGTTTGGCTGCTCTGGAGACTAAATTCATCCAGATGTATTTCCTAAGTAGCACATTGATAGCCCAGGCGGGAATAATGAACATGGATGTGTCGTGTGGAAATTTTCAATAACTTACAGACTAGTGTGTGAGCATGACTTTACTGGCGATAAAAATGGGAGACAAAGAGAGCCATGGAGGCTTTTATCCTATGAATTCTCAAAAATAAAATGATGAGTGGTTCAGATAATCTGTGTGAATGGAGAGGGTTGGACACCAGTGGTCTCTCTACCTCCAGGGCCTTAGGATTCTAGAATTTCTTACTCTAGCACTACTCTTCTTTAGGTGGTTTTCTTAGAAATCTACTTCCTCCCTTCCTCCCTTTATATTTCTTATAGTCTTCCTTCCCAACATATTTTACTGAGTGTGCACTAAATGCCTAGGCACTGTTCTAGGCATTGGGGTATGGCATAATCAAGGAAGACACCACTCCTGCTCTCATTGGGTTGACAATTTATAATGTTCTGGGATGTTACCCTACCTGATGGTGGGAAAAAGCTACTCAGTCATGCTTGAGCTTTGTCTCATGTATACACAATTCCTTATGAGTGAGTTTTTCTCCCTTTTCTTTAACTTGAAGGATTTGAGATCTTAGACAAAAGGAGCATTTTTAGCCTTGAGATGACCAGTTGAAGTGGCAGAGAACTAGGCTGGGGTGTCTCTGATAAGCCTCATAGGTTAAGCAGCTAAGGACTCTTCTGCTCTATAGAGAGGGCCTGAGGTATGCATAATTAAAGCAAATGAGCAAGCAATACATGAGTGGATTAATAAACTGTGGTATATGTATACCATGGAGTACTATTAAGCTTTAAGAAACAATGGTGACATAGCACCTCTTATATACTCCTGGAAAGCGCTGGAACACATTCTACTAAGTGAGGTATCCCAAGAATGGAAAAACAAGCACCACATGCACTCACCATCAAACTGGTATTAGCTGATCAACATTTAAGTGCACATATAAGAATAACATGTATTGGATGTTGGGCAGGGGGAGGGGGAGGGGGGAGGAGGGGACGGGCATATGCACACACAATGAGTGCGATGCGCACCTCCGGGGGAATGGACACACTTGAAGCTTGGACTTGGTGGGGAGGGAGGGTAAGGGCATCATACGTAACCTAATCATCTGTACCCCCATAACATGCTGAAATAAAAATTAAAAAAAAAAATGAGCAAGCAAACAACCAAAGGGGATCACAAAGAAAAGCAAAACACCAAACCAAACTAAGAAACAAAAAGAAAATAAACACACAAAACTCTCATTTCTAGTTTACCCCACAGAATATTTTTTTCTTTGGCTTTGAAGGGCTCAATCCATTTTTCTTTTAGTCATCTAATTTGAGATTGAGGCTGCAGCATTAACATCTAGGAAGCAAATAAGTGTCCAATTCACTTGCTTTGTCTAAAAGAGAACTTAGGACGAGGCTGCCTGATACCCACCAGCTCCCTTCCTTGCAAAAACAAAAAAGCAAAAAGCAAAACAGAAAAGAAAAGACTCATCTTGGCATCAGTTACTCACACTGGCTCCCAAAAGTTTGTGAAATACCCTCCTGGAAGAATAGAGGGACAAAGCCAGATGTTCTGTCAGTGCAGGCTGGAATCAAGGCTCTGGGTCCTAGGGCTCATCGTGCCGCAACCATGGGGTAGGACTTGGGAACTCCAGGCTGTCGTGCTTAGAAAAAATAAAATCTGTGACAGATTTTCATCCACTTATTCATGAGTACATCAAAAGGGTATTAAGCACTGACTAGAATTGGGAATAAAAAAGCAAACCCGAACATCTTCTTTCACTTTTCCAGACTCATCAAGCATCATTTCCATGTGTTAACAACCTCCAAATGGGACAGTAGCCATCAGTCAAGTAAATAACTATGTTGAGAACAGAAGTGTGAGTTGACTGATACTGCACTTTTCCTCTTCTTTAAGATCTTCTCAATTGATTGGTTTTCTTTTAGCCCAGAGAAGAGAAAACCTAGGTGTGGGGTTGTAATGGGACCATAATATCTCTCTTCAATTATCTGAAAGGCTATGCACAAGAAACATTTAGGTCTGTGTTATACAGAATCAGTGAGCAGATAAGGGATGAATGAGCAGAATTTAGAGAGATTCTGATTTTGGTTTATTTCTAATACTTCGAGCTTATCAAATGTAGAATATGCAGTCTTGGGAGCTAACAATAACAACAATAATACTAATACTAATAATTGTTATTGTTATTTTTACTGTTTTTTGTATAGCTCTTTAAATAACTTTTTAAAACACTGTGTCTCATTTAATCCTCAGTACTCATTTTGTACATCAGTCAAGGTAGATGGCATTCTCCCTATTTTAGAGAAGAAACTATATCTCAGAGAGGTTAAGAATATCACTCAAGGTCACACAGCTAAGAAGGGATTAGCTGGAACTCAATACCTGTTGACTGGTCTTGAGGGAGTGCTTAAGGAAGGATTCCTTTCCTTGGCTTGTTTCAATGTGTAAAGAAGCTGTCTTCAGACAGGGAAGAACTGAATGGCAGCTCAGACTTCCAGTGAAGCAAGAGACATTTACCAGACCAGAATTCAGTGTAGAACTATGCTTTGCAAACCGATCTGGATGAAAGTGAATTATTTTGTTTATTGCCATTTCTATTTTAAGGTTGGGTTCTCTGATTTCAATGTGAAAGTGTAGGTCTGGGCTGGTGGATGACATCACGTATATCCTTCTCTGCTCATCACAGCCACAGTCACAGCGTCTCCTTTGTGTAGTGTGGGCGTATGTTTGTGTGCACGTAGAAAATGACTTTCCTGGGCCTGTGAACACACACCAGTTTCACAATTTGCCTAAAACAATAAAGGTTGCAAAAAGAAGCAGGTTTTAGCCTTTCTTGCATAAAAGCCAATAAACAGAATTTATTCATTTGATTGACTTGTCCATTTTCCCAGTGGTTTTCTTGACATGGGGAAGACAACATAGAGAGCTTCTCTGTGAGTGCAGACTGTATGTGTAGTGTGTGTGTGTGTGCGTGTGTGTGTGTGTGTGTGTGTGTTTGTGTGTGTCGCCCTATAGCAAGCACTGCTCTAAAACTTTTCCTTTAATTTTTATGTTTTTCAAAGTTCTTCCTGATAATCATGGATTGTATCTGGAGGCCCACTCACTGAAAGCAGGTTGAGTCATAAGCGCGTTGTAAGAGTCCAGAAGACCTGCAGCGATGACTAAGAGAGTCATTATTTGATAAAAAGGGAAAAAATAGGTATTAGTTTGAAAGGAAGGCTGAGGGAGCATGAAGAACTTCTTGAACAAGGAAAGAAAAAAAAAAACCACTTGGAAGCTAGCTGGCAGGGTGAGTGGGGACCGGAGAAAACCGGTCTTGTGCGGTAGGACTTGCTGCTGCATTTTAATCACATCTCTATGTGACTGGTTTTTTTCCTCTTTCTGTTTTTTCATCAAGCGAGAAAGGACACAGAGGGGATTCAACAGTAACCTAGCTCTTTGTACTGTGCTCTTGTACATTTTTGAATTGACGTATAGAAATTTGTCATCGTAAGTTAAAATAGATGCAAACACAATATCCTTTCTGTCACCTTGTAAATATTGGCAGTTTAAATTTAAGCTCTTGCATCATTCTTTTAACTTCTTCAGTAGATTCTAAGTGCTATAGTATTTTGATGTCCACTGTCACCTATTAAAATATAAATGGACAAGCTCTCTAACAGTTGGACATTTAACACCGTTACCTTTCTTCTTGAAGTCACATTTCTATTCACTTTCCCCACAGAATTTTATCCTAATGTCATACATATTTTTATACTCAAAGGTCTTCTCTTGATCATCCTGTCATACATCTCAATGAAAATATGTATGTAAAATGACATGTTAAAGCAAAAAAGAAGAAAATAATCCTGTGACTAGAAGTCTCCAAAGTGTTAAAGTAAATAAGTAAATAAATAAATGTTGCACAGTCTTTAAGTGACAGAGTAGTAATTAGAACCTGAGACTATGCTCCGACTTCTAGATCTTATCCACTCTGCTCTACTCTACCCTGGGACCTCAGGAAAGAAAGTGACTGCAGCCATAGTCAGATTCGAGATGCCTGATAGGTAGGCCTTTTCTCTTATAAAGTGGGAGAAAGGAAATTCTGAAAAGAGAGGTGAGATGGGAGAATGAGAACAACTCCTCAAATTCAGGCACATTCACAGTAGATCAGTTTTGCAGAACAGTCCATATATAAATTGTAAATTAATTATCTTAGTACTCTTTTTGTCTGCATATCTCCTTGGGAAGTACCCTGTGACTTTAGGGCAGGGTCCCTTAACAGCAATGCTATTAATATTTTAGGCCAGATAATTCTAGGTTGTGAGGGCTGTCTTGTACATTGTAGGGTGTTTAGCAGCATCCTTGGACTCTACACACTAGATGCCAGTAGGAGCTCCTCCTCTATTTGTGATAACCAGAAATATCTGCAGATATTGTTCAATAATCCCTGGGGAGGAGAGGCAAAATCATCCACATTTGAGAACCACTGATCCTGGCCTCTTCATAACCTAGTTTGAAGATTGATTATTTATCTAGCTTGTTAGGAATGTGGAAAAGACCCAAATCAGTCAAATGGGTTATTTGTGCTTGATTTGAGAAAAGGGCAAAATCTGGTTGTGTTTAAATTCTCTTCCCACATGAATGGGGAGTTGTTGAGCCCATGAGGATAGGGGGTTGTTCAATCCATCTCAAAGATTTTTGGGCCTCATCAAACATTGGGTCTTGAGGCAAGCAAAATAGGTTAGAATAAACTATTAAAAGAAACCAAAGAAGGGGAAGAATGGAGAAGAGGAATGATGTCACCAACAATAAAAACCATAATGAAAACTGCCATTTTACTTTTTGCCAGCTACTGTACTAACTAAGTACTTTACACGGAGTACCTTGTTGAATAATCATGATAATCTGGGAGGCAGTTGTAATCATTTGTGAGTTAGGATACATATTAGGCTGCAGTAACAAAGAGACTGAAAAAAATTCAGTGATGTAGACAAAATGGAAATCATATTTATTTCTATGAAAAGGCTGGGTAGGCTCTTTAGGGTTCCAGTGGCCTGCCATGTTGAGAATCCAGGCTGCTTCTGTGTCGTTGCTCTGGTCCAAGATTGCAGGGCCAGATTCTGCTGCCAGGTCTGCATTCCAGCCGGTGGGAAGAATGAAAAGGGGAAGGTGAGGATATGTACTTTTCTTTTAAGGGTACAATCTAAAAGTTGCACACCTCTAGGTTCTGTTCACAATCTATTCGCTTGATCCAGCTGCAAAGGAAATGGGTGCTTTAGCTAAGGAGACATGTATTCAGCGACAGGGGTCAGCGAACTGTAGTCTGAGGTTCAACACATTTTTTTAGTGAATAAATTTTTCGTGGAACATTGCCACTCCGATTCATTTATGTATTATCTACGCTGCTTTCTCAATACAATGGCATTGTTGAATAGTTGTGACAAAGACTAAATGGCCTACAAAGCTTAAGATATTACTCTCTGATCTTTAAGAAAACGTTTGCCAATCTCTGATTTGGAAAGAAGGAGAGATTGGAAAATTGGGGACATCTAAGGAGCTCTGTTAAGATGCTTATTTAACGAAAGCACATAGAGGGCAAATAAATGACCCAAGGTCACATTCTGATAAGCAGCAGAGCTAAGATCTGCATGTGGTTCTGTTTGACTCCAAAGGTAAAGCATTTCTCACTATATCTATCATACTGCCTCACTAATTCATCCGGCAAAAATTTATCACGTCTATTCTGTGCCAAACAATATTCTAGGTGCTGAGAATTCAGTAGTAGTGAATTCCTCTCTTCAGAAAAGAGAGGAAATCCCTGCTCTCATGAAGCCCACATTAAAGGGGACAGACTATTAGAGAGAATTAGTAAAATATATTCTGTTGGAAGTGATAGCTACTATAAATAGAAATGAATCAGGAAAGAAGGGAAGGAAGTATCAGAGTGGGGATAGGAATTCATTTTTAAAGGAAATGGTTAATGATGGCCTCAATATTGGGGAAACCCAGGAGAATGAGTCTGAGCCAAAGCTCTTGAGCAGGAGGTGGGAGCCTGAGCTGAGAACACCCAATAAAAACCCTGAGTTCTCCCTCAAAGAGGAGGTCGAACCAAAGGTCAGGAGCTGGACAGAAACTGGAGCCAAAAGAACAAAGAGAGCAGTGTGGGTACCCACGGCTTGTGTGTGGTGGGTACACAGTGGCCACTGGCACAAAGTCGGTGTGTAGGAAGAAGGCTGGCTTAAAGGTACATGATGATTATGGAGAAGTTGCCTTTAACCCTTTTAGGCAGAATACTAAAAACCCTTTACATACAGAGAAGAATATGCATGCACATATACACATACATGTAAATAACAGCAGGCAGTGAGTCAGTTTGTGTGGTGGAGAGATCACAACTCACAACTATTGGAGTCACAGAGAACTATGAATCTCAGCTCTGCTACATACTCATTTGACAACTTCAAGCAAATTGTTAGTACTGTTATTAGCCACGATTTATTGAGCATTTTCTGTGTGGCAGGTACTTTATAGACAAGATCTCACCTAATCCTTACCTAACTCTATAGATAGATATTAGCATTATCTTAAATTATCTTCAAGTTAAATTAAATGGTAAAATTAAGTAATATTGGGTAACAGTTAAGAAGTAATGAGAAATGTACAATTTTATTCCTGTGCATTTATATTGCTTTATCTTAAGTATAGTGATTAGTAATGTTGGTTAATACTTCTGTGGGGCTTTTTCTGTAAAGAACTTTATTTTGTAAACAAAAATCTTTAATGCTTATTTAGTGAATACTATGTGTCAGGTACTGCTCTAATTACTTTACATATGTTCCTCAAAACAATACTGTGAGGAGATACTTTTATCAGTCTCATTTTTTTTTCAGATGAGAAAACAGAGGCACAGAGAGGTTAAATAACTTTCCAAGGTCACACAGCCAGTAAATGGAGACACAGGGATTTGACCCCAGGTAGTCTGGCTCTGGAGTTCATGTGTTTAATCATGTGTTTAATTACAACTTCACAAGACAGACCAACTAAGCAAACTGAATGAGAAAACACACTAGTTTTTCTCCCACTGCTTATGATGCATGTGGAAAGCCTGGTTATTTAGACCTTGTGACCCAACCCAGGGTCACTACCTCTCTAGTGTCAGCATATCTGAATGGTAGACAAAGTCCCATGGAACAAATATTCTACTTCTAGAAGAGTGATCTGGGAAACCCAAATTTAAAGAGTGATGGCAAAGATGATAACATATGTATCCTTTTTCTTTGTAGGCATGACTACCTATAAATGTGTGTGTATTTATGTGTTTAGATGATGCATGTGAGTCTAACCAGTAGTTTTAGATGTCAGCTGCTAAGCTTTCTCCCCAGAAGCCTAAAATCCAGCCTTTTATGGAGCAAGATTTTAAAATAAGAAATCTTTATTCTGTTTTAGGATGTACACTTGGTTTTCTAGAATCTACTTTCTCTCTCCAGAGACTGCTGTTCTGCTACCTCCATGATGTAACTGCCAAACAAGCATGGATAGTCCAGTAACATCAATGAAGTAATTCTCTGCTTCAGTCTTGGCCCTCATTTCATGTTCTGATCAAGAAGGCCAAATATGATTTGCTATCTGGCCTGCCTTTTATTTGAATTGTCAACATTTAGTAAGGATTTTTGAGGTAATTTCTTCTGTCCAAAATGGCATAAAAGATTCCAAGCATGAACTCTACACATCTCCTTTGAATATAAATTTTGGGGTCTTAACTTGCTGCCAGTATAGTTGTACTACAGATTGTTTCCCTAGGGATGGGGATAGATA
The DNA here is from genome assembly GCF_000956105.1 of Propithecus coquereli. Lineage (NCBI taxonomy): Eukaryota > Metazoa > Chordata > Mammalia > Primates > Indriidae > Propithecus > Propithecus coquereli. Next base: position 7,300,480 of record NW_012149952.1, read on the forward strand.
TTCAGTGAGCCATTCCTTCTCCCAGTTAGTCTCCTCTTTCCTATTCTGCTTCCTGACTGAATGACAGGTTCAGCTGATTTCTACATACAGTTTTCGAAGGGCAAATTTAACTGGCTATGATGAAGACCAGTCCCCAAGAAATATGCTTATCAGTGCAGAGTTCTAAATACTGATAGAACTTGACTATTTGGGAAATCTAAGGGATAGAGTGATCTGACATATTAGTATGGAGAAGTTGACACTTCCTCAGGAACTTTTGACTTCTGTAGGGCCAGGAAATACCACTATGATGGTGATTGAGTTTATCTTATTAGGATTTGGAGACCTCAAGGAACTGAGTCCCTTGTTCTTGTTGGAGTTGTCTACCTAGCCACCATTTCTGGGAATCTTCTCCTTGTGGTCCTGGTGAGCACTCAGCAGGGACTCCAGACTCTAGTGTACTTCTTTTTAGTGAACCTCTCATGGCTTGAGGTCTTCTAGACATCCTACATTGTGCCCAGGATGCTAGTGGACCTGTCAAGAGAAAACAAAATAATCTCCATGGTAGGTTATATTATTCAGCTCTATTTCTTTGGGGCTCTGGGTATCACTGAATGTTATCTACTAGCAGTGATGCCATATGACCAGTACCCGGCTATCTGGCTCTTGCACTATCAAACATTAATGCATGGAACCCTGTGTGTGAGGCAAGTAATTGGAGTAATTGGCTCCTGGGTTAGTGATTTCACAGTGGCAGCTGCATTCCAGGCTGCTATGGTATCCAGCTTGAAGTTCTGTGGTGTCAATGAGATTGACCATTTCTTCTGTGACTTGAAACCTCTGCAGAAGCTCTCCTGCTCAGATCCCCACTTGGTCAATTTGTTCTGCATGAGTCTAACAGCGCTGGAGACCCTGGCCCCCTTTGGACTAACCCTAATCTCTTACTGGAGGAGTCTTTCAATTATCTTGCACCTTGACTGGTAGGAAGAAGGCGTTCTACGCTTGCTTCTCTCATCTAGCGGTTGTGAACTTGTTCTATGGGACCTTGACCCTGGCCTAGGCTATGCCCTTGGCTGGGCAGGTGTCAGCTCTCAATAGAGCCTTCTCCTTGCTCTATACTATTGTCACTCCCATGTGTAATCCCCTTATCTACAGCCTCAAAAACAAAGATGTCAATGAGGCACTGAGGAAGCTGAAGATTTGATCCCTCAAGGATGAGCTTCATACAACCAACAAAAATGATGGCAGTCTGAAGGTCAAGGCACTGTTTCCATCCTCAGGGAACTCTCAATCTTATTAGAAAAATAAAAGATATATTATAATTTTTGTAACCCCAAATATTGGCTAATCCCCAAATATTCTGATTTTAGGGAGAAAGTTGGCCCCAATCTCCTTGAAATGATCTAGGTTTTCTTGAGCATATATTACTGCAAGAGGGGAGAAGTACTTCCTAGTTAATAGGAGGGAGACCATTCTGGGATAGGTAATAAATAATTGCTGCATACAATCCCCCAAAAAGCTCGATCTTGGAAGTAAGAATTGGCAGGTATGCTTCAGTTGTGCTCAATTTCCTCTTTTAAAAAAATAAAATAAATCAGACGTGGAGATTCTAGATTTGGAGGAGAAGTGATGGCTATATTACCCCCATAACAATGGGGAAGCTCCCTAAATGAAGAGGCCACATTTATTTCTTTCACTTAGACTAAGGTTCTGACTGTAAGGCTGTGTTAAATGGCTAATAATAACACTGCACCTCTACTTGGCCTGGGATTAAAAAAATAAAGATGGAATTTAACAAAATATATGGAAACCCAAGAGTACACTAGCTTTGGAGAAATATGCATTAAGCACTTACAGCATTTTGTTAGACACGTGGATTGCCTCAGGCACTTTTGTTCAGATTGCATTTTCTCTGGCATTTACAGCTACCCATTGTGTTTTTATTTCTTTCTTTCTGTTCCCCTCCCAGATCCTTCTTCTGCTGTGTACCTGGGTTTGTTTTGCTGGCCTCACTTATGCTTCTGTTTGTTATTTTTCTCTTACCAGCTACCTAACATTATCAACTGGTATATTCAAGCTACACTCCAAGAGAGAGGGAAAGCAAAAAGATTCTGCTCTGAAAAGTGAGATGATACACATATTCATTTATTCAATCAAATATATTCTTTGAGAGCTTAATATTATCCAGGCATTGTGCTAGGTGCTAGGAGTACAATAATGAACAATATAGATACAGCTTCTGACCTCAAAGGTAGTACAGTCTGGTGGTCTGGGTTGTTCAAATTTCTCAGAATTTATATTTTTACATTTTGTTTAGAATATATGTATCTTGAAAGAATTTCCTCTTAAGAGAGTCTCTGCATGTCAAATCCCAGTATTTTTATTTACCTTAATTTTAAGAGTAATTATATCATTAATGTGAAACAATCTAATGTAAAGACCTAACAAAACTTTTGGTGGAACACATGAACAAACAGAAATGCTCAAAATGTCCGTAGTTCAGCTAAGTTCATCCTATTTTGTCCTTTAAGACCTAACTTAAGTCCTATAGTCTCTTGGAACGCTCCATGACTGTTCTGTTCATGTCATTTCTCCCCCTGAGAAGTGCTTTATTCCTCTTCATTTCACACGTAGCTTGTATTGCTCTACACGTTCTGTGTATGTGTCGCATCTTCCCGTGAGATTGTAAGCCCTTCAAAGCAGAGGCAGAAAGTCATTTCTAGCTGTACCCTCAAGTACCCAGCATAGTGCCCTGCACACAGTAGATGTTTGATATCTATTTTGACAGTTTAAAATCCAAGCTTCTCAGTATGAGAATCAAGGCCTTCCATGACCCTGCTAATGCCCCCTTCTCCAATCTCATCTCCCACCAGGCTCTATTTCACTACTTGCCATGTCACACCTGTGCATCCTTAGGCATGCCCTTTGTTTAGAAAATCTTGCCCATATTTATATTTTACCTGGCTAATGCCCCATCATCCTTTAATACTTAGATCCATCATTATTGTCACTAGGAAGCCTTGCTTGATTATTTTCTCTCATCCAATATATTGAACCAAATCATGCTCTCCTGTGTCTCCATGGGATTCATTGTAGACCTAGATTTAATAAATTATCAAATTATCTGGTGGTTTGCCACTGTGTCTTCAGTACCTAGAAGAATGCTTGGGATATAAGAGCCACTCAATGAATATTTTTTGAGTGAATGGCTGAATGGTTACATGTCTTCCTCCCTTACTAAACTATTATTATTTCCTTCACTACAAGGACCACCTATATCCTGACAATCCCTCTATAATTTAAAACTGTGATAAATGTTATGAAGGAAAAGTACAGACTGCTTGGAGGGCATAGAACGAGGGTACCTAACTTGGATTGGGTTGGGAATATCAGAGAAGGCTTATCTGAAGATATGACATTTGAACGGAGACCTGAAGGATAAACAGAATAATCCAGGGAAAGATAGGTTATAAGGTGGAGTGGGATAGGGGAGGATTTCAATGGAGGGACTAGCTAGCAACAGAGTCTGCAATGTTAAAGACCTTGGAGTGTTTGAGAATCCAGAAAAGGCTAATGTGGTTAGAATGTAGTGATCAACAGAGAGAGCACCCCAGATGGGACTGGGAAGGCAGGCAGGAACCAGATAATACGAGACTTCATTAGTGAGATTAGAATTCTTGAACAATTTTTAATCAAGTGACACAGTCCATTTTATGTTTTAAGATCACTCTGGCTGCTATGTTGAGAATTACTTTTGATGAGAGTGGAAGGTTAATAGATGTTGGGAAATCAATTAGAACACTATTACAATGTTACCAGTGTGAGACATTAGGAGAGTAGTGTTAGAGATGGAGAGAAATGAATTGAACTCGATATATTCAGAGGTAGAATTAATAGAGCTTATAGGGGGAAGCATCAATAATAACTTTCCGATTACTGGTTTGTGAACTGCATATGTACTGAGCCACTCATTGAGATGGGAGAACCTTGGAACAGGGTCAGGTTTGGGGGAGAGGAGAAATGATGAGATCAATTTTGTAGAAGAGTATTCTGATATGGCAGTGGATGTTAAGTAGGTAGTTGAATATACTGATCTGGAACTCATAAGAGATATCTGGGCTAGAAATACAAACTTGGAAGCCATCAGCATGTATGTGGCATTTAAAAGCAAAAAAGGGGGTGAAATCATGTAGGAAACAGTTTAGAGGGAGAATAGAGCCCAGAATGGAGTCCTGGGAATTCCATCATTTAGAGATCATGTAGAGAAAGAATAGTCAGCAAATGGGGAGGAGACAGAGAGGTAGGAGAACAACCATGAGTGTTTAGGTTCATGTAAGTAGAGAAAAGAGAATATTTTAAGATGGAGAGCTGGATAAACTATGCTGAAGGCTGTCAAGGGAGGAATAAACTAAGGACAGAGAAGAGTCCACCGTATCTGATAACATGGAGGACATTGATGACCTCAGTAAAGACACTTTTGGTAGAGTGATAAATGCAGAAGCCATATTGGAGTGAGATAAAGGAATGAATGAAAGGTGAAGAAGAGAAGACATCATGTGTAGATAATTCTTCGGAGAAGTCTGGCTCTGAAAGGAAATAGATTTGGTGAGAGCTGGAACAGGAAGCTTAAGGGAAGATGTTTGTTTTACAATGTAAAATAATAGTAAATGTTTGAATACTATTAGGAAGAAGGATCCATTAGAGAGGGAGAAGTTAAAGATGCAGGAGACTGGAGGGATATGGTCCCTGAAAAGGTAGTAAGTTCCAAGGTCCAGAGCAGATGTGAAGAGAGTGGCCTCTGATCAAAGGAGTGACAGACTGTAACAAATATGTACTGAACGCCTACTATGTTCTTGGTTTTGTTTCAAGTACTAGAGATATGACAATGAGTAAAGCATGATTCCTGTTCCCATGGAGCTCAGAGTCTGATGAGAGTGACAGGCAAATAAACAGACTATTATCATTATATTGATTAATGGTATGATAAGTACAGGGTCCTGTGGAAGCACTGGGAAGAGGCATTGTTCTGGGTTGAATTGTGTCTCCCCAAGAAAGATATGTTGGAGTCCTAATGCCTAGTATCTCAAAATGTGATCTTATTTGGAGGTAGAGTCTTTCCAGAGATAATCAAGTTAAAATGAAGTTATCAAGGTGGGCCCTAATTCAATATAACTGGTGTCCTTATAAAAGGGGAAATTTGGACACAGACACAGGCATGCACACAGGGAGAATGCCATGAACACAAAAGTAGAGATTGGGGAGATGCATCTAACAAGCCATGGGACACCGAAGACTGCCAACAAACCACCAGAAGCTAGGAGAGAATCATAGAACAGATTTTTCCTCACTGGAACCAACCCTGCCTTGATGTCAGACATCCAGCTTCCAGAACTGTGCAAAAATAAATTTCTGTTGTTTAAGCCACTCACTTTGTGATATTTTGTTACCACAACTAAAACAGACACCCAAACCAATCATGGTGGGGGGAAGTGGTCAGGTTAAGAGAAGACTTCCCAGAGTAGGTGTTATCTGAGCCGAATCAGAATAAATAAGTAGTATTTCATGGATGGAACCTGGGGAGGACATTCCATGTAAAGTGATCACCATCTGCAATGGCTTGGAAGTGAAAGAGTGTATGCATGTCCAAACTGTTGCATGTAATTCAATGTGCCTGAATGTAGAGTGTGTGGGCAACGGTGGTGACAACTGAGACCTGAGAAGGTGGTCATGAAGGGCCTTCTATTCCAAGCTAAGGAATTTGGACTTTATCCTGAAGCCAAGAGGGTGGCCTTTAAATGTTCATTCCCCCTCCACTATTCACCCGGCTAACTCCATCTTTCCAGGAAGCCTTCTATTACATCGATTATGACACTTCTCACACAGAATTGTAAACAAGAACTTGCTTCTTGGTTTCTCTAAATACACAGTGAGCTCCTTGAGAACAGGGGCAATGTCCTGTTTACTGAGATAGACGTGCTCAGTGCCTGGCGAGTGCTTGGCATTATAGTAGGCTCTCAATAAATGATGGTCTGGATGTTCTTTGGGAAAGCATTGGGATTTCCTGGCTCACTTTGGAGTGATATTCCAGGACATGTCATATTTTCCCTTGACTCTCCTCTCCTCTTCCTTCCTCTCACTAATGACCCAGGGTTCTCCACACTTGGCTCTCATTTCACTTTTCTGCTTGGTTTTCCCTGTGGACCAAAGCCCCTGGGAGCTTTGAGTATGCTTCTCCTCCACCCCAAATCAACAGTTCTCACTTTGGGCAGCCTCTCATACATCCAGGTTCCTACTGTCCCTAAGGGAGCCAGGTTTGCACCATGCAAAGCTCTGCAGTCCAACCTTGTCACTTTGTTCCTCTCCCTGGTTCTGCCAGGGCTAGTGCTTAACTTAGCCTAAGCAGGGTCATTAGGTCAGTTTCAAGGAAGTAGCTCAGGCCAGAATGGACCAAAGAACAGGTGGCAGTTTTGGCAAGAAGATGCAGTTGAGGCTACAGGATGGGGCAACGAGGTTACTGGGCTCAACAGGTGGGCAGGGTCAGATAATCCGAGCAATCTCCAACTGAGCCAAATTTGACCCATGGGATCCCTATTGAAGAAAGCAAAACAGGGGGCTGGAACAGGAAACCAAGAATGATGGTCAAAGCAAGATTCTGCGCAGAAATCATGTGTTTGCCTTAGACTGATTTAATTTTTAAAATGTACATCCTTTCATGCCTGCCATTTCTACATGCATAAACACAACCTAACTTGAGCAATCACACATACACATACACACACACACACACACACACACCACACAGACACAAAATGATGACACACGGACCTATACCCACAGTGGCAGAACCTAGTGTGACATGCTTTGGTTGACAAATACTGTCACACCTGATCCGTTTGCGATTGACAGGGAAGAAGTTGCTCTATACATGTTCACATATCAAATAATAGAAGCATCCCTTCAAGTGGCCAAGTCCTTTTCACTGTAATTGTTTCAAATGGATAGCTTCTGTATTCTTATACCAGGTCAATGTGATACAATTTAACTTTTTCTGGATGATTCCAGGCCGTTTTTATGGATATTATTTACTGAAGGCTCGGCCGAAATACGGGTATCCTTAGGTGCTGTCTTGAGGTGTTTTGGACTCTACTTCTCCACTAAATGGTTCCTTATCTATTCATTGAGCCAGGCTGGCAGAATCTGGTGTGGCAAGCGTTGGTTGGCAGATACTGTAATGCCTGATCTTGTTTGCCATTGGCTAGAAAGGAGATGTTTGGAAGTGCATGTCCCAAATAATAGTTACTTAGAAGTTACCTGTATACGCTGCTTGCAGCTGGGTTTGTAAGTAGCTCCTTTCTTACAACCAATAGCCTGCTTCTTTTGGCATTTTCTTTCTTTCCTTTGCACACTAATTATTGGGATTAAAGAGTTAGCACCTCATTCACTGCAGAGTTGATGCTCTTAATTGGCCGCACCTAATGTAGTTAAAGAAGGCATTTTAACCACAAAGAACTTCACTGGGAGATGGGCTCAAGGGGAGTTATTAAAAGCAAGTACATAACAGCTCCTATGGAGGTCATTATTTTGCGCTTCACCCCCCTCCTCCCAGAAGTCATGTTTATTATTGATAACAAGGTGAAAGGAAATTCCCTGACTTCATTAAAAAAACTGGAAAAATAACTTTTATTTGCCAATACCTTACTTTCTTGCTGGAAGACATTTCTTCTGGAAGTGCTATGGCAAAATGGCCTGCCCTAAGCATTCTTTTTGTCTAAAGAGAGACTTAATAAACTCCCCGGAGCTTCAGGGCTCATCCTGGACAACAACCACCCACCCCCCCACACACACACATACACAACAAAACAGCCATCTCATTAACTCAAAGTTGGAAATAACTCAGACGCCATCTAGACTAGCGGTATTTACGTGTGCCACCTCAGGGAGGGGAGAGAAAAAGTTTCATAAACATTTGACTAGTGTCTGTTTCGTACACATATAAAACAATGTGCTCATCACAAACCTTTATCTGTTCATTGAGCCAGGCTGGCAGAACCTAGCGTGACATGCCATGCTTGGCAGATACTGTAACATCGGATCTGTTTGGCATGGGCCAGGAAGGAGATGTTTGCGGGTGCATGTCCCAAATAATAGCAGAGTCCCTTGCAGTAGCCAATTGTTTTAAATGGATAGATCTTTTTATGCCAAGTGTACCTGACACAATTTGACCTTTTCAGGTCAATTCCAAACCATCTTGATGGACACTAATCATTGACTTGGTCTGAGATGTAGAAGTGTCTTTAGGAGCTATCTTGAGGTGTATCAGACTGTTTAATCATCCACTAAATGGCCCCAGGCTGTCTGGTTCTTTTAGAAGTACTCTGTCTTGTTTCTAAAGTCTTTGCTTGCTGATAACATTGTTTATGCCTCCAGTAGTCCTTTGACATTTTCTATTTTACCCTAGGCTCAGAAACTAAGCTGAGTTACAATTGTATAAGAAGTAGGATTGAGAGCCTTAGGGGTTTTTCTATAAGTAGTCTGCATGAGTTTTGGTGCATAGATTTTGTATCATCTCTTTTGGCTGCCTTAAGGTTTTTAAAGGTTAATTCTTAGTTTTTAGCTCTGTGAAGGATACTAGACAATTATGATTTCCAGGAAGGGGACCTTTAGAACAGTGATATATCATTGTAGTTAGGGTTAATATAGATAAAGTAAACCTCATTAATTTGGACTTCACTAGTTCATGATATGGGACTGCCTTATTTACAGACTAGGCTTTCGAGTTTACCATTTCACCAGCTACAAAAAGAAAGAATGTTTGGTAAACTAATACCTTAAACAAAATTACAGGGGTAATGCAGGTTTTATTTACATATGAAACATTGTTTGTACCTATATGTTTATTAATATGGATACCATTAAGCCATCTACTTGCTAATACAATTCATTGTTTATATTTGGAAATAACAATAGCAAATAATAATACTTCAATCAATTCATTGAGAAGAAAGTTCATTTGAATAAAGTCAGCCTGGGGACATAGAGACATAAAGGGTTAATGGAGGCTCTCAGTCCTTGACCAGCTGCAGTTGCTGCTGAAGGAGAGAGTCAAGTCCTTTTTAGTGGGAGAAGTCAAAGGTCTTTTGTGTCTTCAGCTCAGGCATAACTGGTGTGGAGTCATATCCCAAGGAAATTGAAATACATCTTGCAAGCTTGAGCGAGCCACAGCCTCCCCTTGGAGTATGCCTGGAATGGAATATTGTTTCTGACATTACTCTGTGAAGGAAGTTTTTTTTTT
>NW_012149952.1:7310050-7339420 GCF_000956105.1 Propithecus coquereli
TCGAACTCCTGAGCTCAAACAATCCACCCGCCTCGGCCTCCCAGAGAGCTAGGATTACAGGCGTGAGCCACCGCCCCCAGCCTGAAGGAAGTTTTTGAATAAGAAGAATCAATGTTAAGAAAGGTGTTACTTTATAACTTTGAAAGATGTCTTGACTTTTCAATAAGTCAGGATAGTCTTCCCACTGATTAATAGTAGATAAGCTCAGTATGTGCCAGGTACCATGCTAAGTGTTTTATATGTATCATTTCATTTAATCCTCATGAACTTTACAGGTAGATATTATTTCTGTCATGTGGATAAAGAAACTTCAGCTCAGTGAAAGTAAGTGATTCACTTGAACACATTAGTGAATGGTCAAATTGAGTTTTAAACCTAATTCTAACTTCAAAGCTTGCTATCTTAGCTACTACCATATACTGTAATTACTCAAGAGATAGAATAAGATAAATAGTATAGAGTTCTATAACAGGTACATGTCTGCAACTAAGCTGACTCAGGCTGAGAGGCCCTCACAATCCCTACTTACCTACCTTCTAAGCCCATGTGGCAATGACCTTCGGCTAGACCTGGCTGGGATGATGATTACAAAATATATGAAAGAGAAAGAACAACGTAAGTGTCCTAATTTCTAAAAGAATCATCCTTGAGGTTACATCTACACTGCCCAAAGGGAAGTTGTTACTCAGTGTGTGGAACTGTGACCAAGGCCAAACTGGCAACATACTTTAACTTTCAGGAATAAAATTTTCAAAGTCAGCCAATCAGTCTTGCTCTAGCCAGCATTGTTGGGGAAATACATGGTATTTTCATGTCACCTCAAAGGTGAGTGGCTATTGTTTAGAGCAAAGGATTGAGATTAAATATTGTGTGAAATGAATTTGCAAGTAAAGTACCTTATGTGTTAAGAGATGCTTAGGGAACGAATAATATCAAGAGCAAAAATTGGGACTGCCATGAAAACTTTAAGGAAGGTGTCCATGATGTTGCATGAATTGGTCATCTAGTCGTCCACAGAACCAATGAAAATATTGAAAAGGTCAAACATATGCTTCATGAAATGACTTTATGTCTTGCAACTATAAGAATGATAGCTGAAGAATCCAATTTGGATGAAGACGCTGACTTGTTCTGGAAGAAACCCTAAACACAAGCAAAGTTTCTGTAAAGATGTCAATGCATTTTAAGTGATGAATGAAAATAGAGATTTGACATTTGTTTTGAACTTTCAAGGGAAGCTCAATAAAACAAGGTGTTCTCAAGCAGAATAGTAACCAGGATGGAAAATGGTTTTTCTAGTATGATCAAGAAACAAAAGTGCTACAATCTTCAGGGGCAAACTTTGGCATGCCAGAGACCCAAAAATGGATGCAGAATCCAACTACAGATGAGGATAATGGAGTTGTGCCATTTTGCTAATAACCACGATGCTGTCCACGTAGAATTCACCTCTCGAAGGTAATAGATCAGGCTAATAGGATAGACATCCTGAAACACTGGAGGAATTATGTGATTGGCTTCTTCACCACAACAGTGTTATGATTGACAAATCACTTCTGCAATTTTTGTTGTGTCTGAGGACACTCAACAATCCCTGTGGGTTCAGCTCTGTCTTAGGCTCTTGGAACAATCCTAGTTTGACACAGAAGAAATATTACAAATTCAGGCTTACTCTGAATTTGTCATTCCATAGCTTTACTTGGGAGTCCCGCTTAATTTCCTACAACGTTCTTCTAGAACCCAAATCTCTTATTTGGTCCTCCAATTGATACTCTAGCACCCCTCAGAGTAGAGTTCTGATTTCCTGCTCTACAGGCCTGTCTAACCTTAACTTTAATGCTCTATTTCTATCTGTTCTTGGGACTTCTGGATTAACTCTGCCTATTTCTTGCATTGACCTCTACTATTGCCACTGCCACGTCTCCCCAACACTTCAGTAACCTGCTTGAGCTTGCTCCATAATACTTAGACCCTTATTAGAGCTTATGTCAGAATTATTGTTCTGTTTGACTTTCAGATCCTGGCCATCCTTAATTTGGCCTAAGGGCCTAGAGCAACATTTGGCAGTTTGTAACTGTAAAAATAAGAGTTAAAGAATATAACTTATTTGAATGCTACCACTTAACTTAATCTCCGAAGTTATTTATCAGACCAAACTCAGAAAGACTTTTGGCTATTTGTAGAATCCGAATCCATCCTCAAAAGATAATGAAAATTAACCTCAGTTGAGGAGATGCAAAAGACTGTATATGAGTATCTAAAAAAAAAAAAATTACTCAGAGAGATGTTGCAGTGATTTTTTAAAGCATCAGTGGAAAAAGTGTATAGTTTCCCGGGGCATAACTCTCATTTATATATATAAATTCTGATGGGTTTGTCACATAATCCCTTCTATTACTTCAGTACTACTGTGAAACACAGTTTGATATCAGCTTTGTTAAATTACAATCTTGACCATCCAAAAGAATATTGAGACCTAACATATGTCCCCACACTCTACTTGTTCTTCATTTATATTTATGCCAGCAATAATCTTGCAGTATAGATAAAGTTGGGGGTGGAAGGTAAACTTGAGGAGCCTATAGATAGTGAGAAGGAGAAGAAACAGAGAATGTGTAAAAGTTTAGAAATCTTGGAGTCTCTGCCAGGTTGCCCTGAATACATTTTGCCTTTAATTTTGGTTTGAACTACAATTAACCTGTGAACCTCACTCTGAACTCCAATTCGTTTGGCTGGATTCCTGATGCCTGCCTAACTCTTAGCAGTCCCCTCTTCCTAAAGTCCTGGACTTTGTCTCTAGGTCCTCTTTCTGGAGTTCTACTTCCAGGCACACCATTCTGAAACGCAATTTCACCTTTCACCTGAAAATGATTAGTAGCACTTCCTGCAGAACTATGCTGCCACCTTCCCCGTCTTCCTAGCCTGGCCCCTTTGTATAAATGCTAATATGAACAGGCCCTGACGTTGAGACTGATACTGTTGGCAACCTTCTTTAGGCCAGGCCTGAAGCTCACTTTGTTTCTTCTTTTCGCAGACTTGTCTAATCCAGGTTTCCTCTCCCTCTTTCCTGAGCAGCTGCTGAGGTACCAGCAAGGCATCTGGCCAAAACAGTGGGAGTTAAAGTACAAATTGAAGCTGGAGCTCTTCTAATCTAGTGTGACAGTTTGTACTGATCAGGTTAATGGGGATAATTTCTTTTTGGCTTGTACAGAGACATGAAAATTTAATCTGATTTGCTATTAATTACTTTGTCCAATCATTAACATAATGTTTCACTAAATAGAGAAAAATCTATTCACGTGGCAGAGGCAAGTGCATCAACCAAAGCACAATAATAGAAAGGTATTGTCCATTGTGTTCAGCAGGGAATCTGTAGTACCACTGTGAGTAGGACATGCACTTTGACATGTTTCTCACCATTAAGGAAGAGCTGTGCTGAGCCATGCAATCTCCTCCAGTTCCCCCTGGGGAATTATGCACATTTGTGAGATGATTGGCAAGGGATACCAAGGTACACTGTGGTTTTGGAAACAAAGTGAAACTAATTGGCTCACAAGAAGATTAAATAACTACATCTTGACTGAGAGCAACAAAGCTTTATCAATGTTTTAAATGAAATGACTCTAGATGGCTCTTTCCCTTCTTTTATTAACAAGTGTTTATTGAACAATTATTTAGTGTAAAGTGCTATGCTGGGTGCTGGGGATGTAGTATTCAAACAAAACTGTTACAGATCCTGCCTTTGTGAAGTTTATAGTGCAAACAGAGATTATATACACATGTGTATACACACACACACACACACACACATATATATATATATTCAGATAATTGTTTAATTTCAGTTGTGAGAAAATTATAATGAAAGAATCAGGGTGCTCTAAGTGCATATCATAAAGGGACTGGATGGTACCCAAAGAATTAGCGAAATGAAAAGTGGAATGGAGGAGAGAAAGAACAGCAAGTGTGAAAGTTCTGAGGAGGCAAGTGGGTTTGAGGAACTGGAAGGAAGCCGGGGAGGCAGGAGTTCAGAGAGGAAGGAGGAGGCAAATAATGAGACTGCAGATTTAGGCAAGTGTTTATATCTTTGTAGGCCTCTAGATGGACTACGTGTCGTGTCCTTGGATCTTGTGACAGGTAACGTTGACCACTTTCATGGAACATTTGGGCTTTATCCTAAGGGCAATGGGAAGTCATTGAAGGTTGCTAGGTTTAGTTGATCTTGGGCTAGTAGATATTTTTTAAATTTCCCCAGTGGTCAAGGCACTAAGCAAATCCCTCAACCTATTTCAGAAACCTGGACTCAAAAAGAAAAAAACAGTAAGAAAAAGAAAACACATGTACGGATGGAGCAGATGAGGCATTTCCACTCTGCACCTGCACAGAAGGCTAGGCAGAACCCCTGAGAGGCTAAAAAGTAATTACGCTTCTACTCTGGATCCATGTCTTAACCACAAGGAGTGTGTTCTGCAGGTTCTATTTCATAACTGAGGGTAATTACAAGAAGTTAAAACTAGATTAGAGACAATTAGACCCTATACAACAGGGAGCTCTGTGGGTGGTCGGGAAGGGAGTTGGGAGAACCAGCTGGTGAAGAGATTCCCAAACTGCTTGGCATCCTTTGACTCACGTTGTAAGTGGAGGTTTTAGGGGTATCTGTCTGTGCTCCTGCTGTCTCTTTATAGATGAAGATGGTGGGCAGGTGAAATGAAGTAAACACACATCACTGACAGCCCGTCAAGCCTACCTTTTTCCTCAAACCAAAGCTTCTAAGGCCAGAAGCCAATAAATGTAAGCAAAGAGACAAAGGAGGCAAGGACTGCATTGTAATTCAATAGAAGACATCTTATTTCAGAAACTACTTTTTCATCGTGCTCTGGATCTAGAGACTGTGGGGGAGACACAGCAAGCATATGATCTTGCCTTTAAGCAGATTCCACATGTATTGGAGAAGTTTGGTGCAGCTGGAGCCCAAAGTGGGAGAAGTGCGATCGTGGGGTGGCCAGGAGCACTGGGGAATCATGGAGGGTGATAAACAGGGAAGGACAGGGTCAGGTTTGGATTCTAGAAAGATCTATCTGGCCACTATGGGAAGGGCAGAATGGGGAGGGGGCATGGCAAGGATCAAGGTTGAGGAGTTCAGACAAAGCTGCCTGTGGAAGAAACTGGGGATGTCTATGACCATGAGGAGGGGGCTGGGGAGAAGAGGCCAATATAGACAGAAAAAAGTGACTTATTTCACTCTCTTATCCATTACACATCCATTGCTTTGATTACTCATTGATTCATTTAATCAACAAATAATTATTTTGCTTCTACTCTGTGCAGAGCACCATGCGAGGGGAAATTAAGAGGAATTCTATTCTAGTCTGAGGGGCTTGATTAACTGTTATGGTGAGTGGAACAGTCAATAGCTGCTCCAGGATTTTTGAAATGGTTCTGATCAGTGGAGAAGCAGATAATTTCAGAAACAACAGCAGGTGATGGGTAGCATTTGGAACGTGCATGAACTTTGAGGAGAAGCACAGTGAAAGTCACTGCTAGACAGAAGCTAGGAGGGTGCACTGGGAAGGACTGGAGGATGAAGTAGGATGGGTAGGGTGCTGGTGACTATGTGTGTATGTAGGTATGTTTGTGGGGGTTGTGTATGCACCTGTACACAAGTACACAACACAACCAAAAAACCTCAGCACCAACAAATATTTCTATAACACACATACACATGGCAGTTGGGGGAAGAGGGAGAAGATGAGGGATGGGAGGCTTTTGTGGCATGAAGCTGTTGCTCCTAGCTTGGGGCTTTCTAATTTCCCCTTCAAAATCATCTACACAGGGTAGACTAGCCTTGTGGAGTCCTATTTGTCTTAGTAAACTTAATCTTACCATGCAGGGATTAATCTGAAGATTGAAAAGGTCCTAATGGCTGTAGAACCTTAGGGAGGCCTCTGCTCTGCTGGCCATTTCCCTGGAAAGAGGGTGTAGCAGTGGTCTGAATGCCCAAGCACTCAGCCTAGTGCCTGACCTCCTTCAGAGAAGCCCAGGCTGCTGCGAAAAGGACTCCCTGGGGAAGGTGAGGTCCCACTGGCTCACAACCCTCTTCAGTGCCTTCTTAACATCACTGTGTTTCAGGCTGGACACATTGGGATTGATCATGGAGGTGACCCTGGTGTAGAGCAAAGGGATCTTGTTAAGCACAGCAGCCTGGGTTGCTGTGGGAATGGCATACACTGTTCCCAGTGTTCCCTAGTACAGAGTGACCACAATGAGGTGGGAGGGGCGGGTGGAGAAGGCCCACTGCTTTCCTGCTGCTGAGGGGACCCTGAGGACAGCAGTGACAATGTGAATATAGGAGGCTATGGTAAGCAGGAAGGGCACCATGATGACAAAGGAGGCTATGAAGAAAGTGGTTTTTCTCCACTGTCTCAGTATCAGAACAGGCCAGCTTCAGCCTGGGGGCCAGGTAACAGAAGAAGCAGTCAGTCTCAAAGGCTGTACAGAATGGCAGCTCAAAAGTCATGGTGACAGTGACCACAGGGGTTAGGGACTCACTCAGCCAAGACCCACCTGCAAGCATGATACACGTGCATAGGTTCATGAGGGGATGGGAACTGGAAGTAGCTGCAGATAGCAAGGTGGTGGTCATAAGACATGGCTGCCAGCAGAAAGCAGTCACCTACTACCAGGGAAGTGGAGAAGTAAAATGGGGCCACATGGCCTGCAAAAGCAATCACCTCAGGATCTGAGAGAAGTTGTCTGTAGTATCCTAGGGGCAATGGAGGTGGTATACCCAATCTCAAGGAAGGAGAAATTAAACAGAAAGAAGTACCTGGGGGTTTGCAGGCTGTGGTCAATGGAAATGACTAAGGGTGACAATGTTCACCAGTAAGGTTACGACACAGATTTCCAGAAATATTCCAAAAAGGAAAAACTATAACCCATGGAGACTCCCAAATCCCAGAAGGAGAAATTCTTTGATCATGGTCAAATTACCCAGATATGTGAGATCCAGGTATTAAATGTGAGAAAAACAGAGAAATATAGCCAATTGGAAAAAGATCCATGCCCCTGGAGGGGAGCAGTGGCATCAGAAATGCCATCTAGCACATACCTCTAAGGCCCTGTCTTTTGTCCCCTGGAATGCATTCTCTCTTTTGTTCTCCTAGGTCTATTTACTTAATAATCACCACGGAATCAGAACCTATGCCCTGGAGAGTGAACAGAGAGGGCATCTCCCTGCTCTTTTCCACTCTTTCCCTTAACATAACTGGTGATGAATGTACCTTTGGGAGGTTCACAGTGGGAGGCAAACACTTCCTAATGGGGACATGGCATGGTGCAGAAGTGTCTCTGAATTTAATATTGCCTGAACTCCTGAAACTCACCTTTTAAGACTCGAAAGCTTTTAAGACTCCAAAATCCTAAAATAACATTGGAATTCAGACTGACCTATCTCCCACTGAAACCCCAAATCAGAGTGGGTTTCACCAGGAACATAATTGGAGGGAGGAGGGGAATTCAGAAGTATTGATCTTAAAGTACCTGTAAGAAAAACAAGAGTTTCTGCCAGGCTCTGGGGATATGTGGCTGATTGCTTCCATGGCATCACATTCCTATGGAAATTGAGGGGAAATGTATGTAAAGTTATTCACTTGAAATGTTAGAGAAAAATAATGTTCCATCCTTCATAAATGAAAATGACATTCCTGACTCACAAGCAGTAGGATGTGCATTTAGAGTTATTTTTCTTTTCCAGCAGCGAAGATGGGTTAGCAGTGAGTCATGGGTGCAGCTTCCCCTTCCCCACATTCCCCCTGTGGTGATCAAAGACCCACATTTATGAAATGACAGTCTGGTCTTAGTGCCTGGGCTGTGATAGGATTAGAAATCGGTCTGTTCAGTAGCCTAAATTAGGGGCAAGTGTGAGGCCAGAGTTAGGGGTTTGGGTTACATGGTGTTCCAGGCGGAAGGCTCAGTCTGTGACCAGGGAAAGCTATCTTCTTTGCTCCTTTGTTTGGGGTAATGATGATGTTTCCCTAAAAGCTTACAGATAAGTCATATTTTTTTCAAATGAAATCCTATTTTAAATCCAGTTAGAGAACTGGCTATTCAAAGGAATCTTATTAAGAATGCTTTTGTGATGTGAAAGAATTTCTTCATAATTTACCCTTTTCACCACTCTGGATTGTTAATACACTGGGCTTGTGTAAAGGCAGGTTCACTTATGGTAGAGGGATCCAGGAATTTGGCCTGCCTAAGGTAGCACTGATTATGATTACAGTGTATAAAGAAAATCAATCAGCAACTAGGGTCATCCCTGGGGGTGACAGCTGCCTCTTAATTGGGGGATTAAACTGCAGTGTCCTCTTACCATTTTGCCTTGTCTTCAGAGACTGCCAGCCAGCATTCAGAACCGACATTAACATCATTAGATTTTTATCATTCAGTCCCAAGTCTCATTAATCAGTAATGGAATAAACTTTATTTTCCCTTTTGGCTTATAGGCGTGCTCCTTGGTGCCTCCAAATTCAAAGGCACATCAACTTCCCTAAATCCTTATCCATCCTCTCTTTTCTTGCAGTGAGGAGAAATTAATGTAGATGCAAAAGAGAGGCTTCAGCACAGGACTGCATTTATTCCTTCATTCTTATATTCACTTACCACATACCTTTGGACATGTACTTTGCATCATCTATTGGGCTAAGTAGGCACTGGGGATCAAAGCATGAACAAGGAAGGCATGGCCCCAGTGTTCCTAGAATTTACATTCTAGTGGTAGAAGTAGATATTAAACAGACAATTTGACAAATAACTGTAAAATTACTATTGTGAGAAGTGCTATGACAGAGAAATATAGGGTCCTGATGCAAAGAATAATATACATGGAGAGGTGACCTAGTTTTTCTGAGATGGTAAAGGAAAATCTCTCTGAAGAGGAAGTTATATTACAGTACCACAGTCCAGGCAAGAGATGATGGTGGTGAAAACCAAGCTGGGATAGAGTAAGGTGGATTAATTTTGGGCTTTTTATATAGCAGCATTAATACATCTTTGTGCATTTTCTGTATGAATATTGTACTTGAATAAAACGTTTACTCTAACAAAATGACACGGATTGCAGATGAATTGCATTAGCAGAGAGTGTGAGGCACAAGAAGGAATTAAGAGTGAATTCCAGGTTTTTGGCTTAAGCAACTGCATGGATGATTATGTCTTTTCCTGAGATGAGAAGACCAAGTGGATAATTTACTTTGGGGGTAATTTGCTTTTGTTTCCCTTCCTTCATTTTTTTCTTCCCGTTTATCAGATCTAGTGGGTTATGATCCATTTCTGGGATGGTCAGTAACCTGGTGACAGACAGAGCTCTGGCCCTGAGAGACAGAGCTCTCACCGTGGCTACAAGAGAAGCTCTTAAAATATGTCTCACAAATTTTTGCCCTCGGTCTCAAAAAGGACCAGAGAAGAGAGTGAATAGGTCAGTGTAGACTTTATTCACCTTGTAGAAATTGTTCAAAGCCCAGGGTTAGCAACTGCATATCAGGGACATCTTTTTGCATATGAAGAACAGGAGAGCACATTTTGATGGGGACTGTTCAGCTCCCTTCGACATGAGTCTCCACAAAACCTTCATTATTGGCAATGCAACTACCCAGAGTTTTCAATTATCTGAGGCTTTTAAAAAATCTGTTTTGTCTTATTTGGCTTTTGCGTGAAAGAGACAGATGACAATGAAACCAACTCAGTCAAGAAAACAATATTCAAGGGATGTCCTGGGGTCTGAATACATTGAGTCCTGCTCTTTCTCTCTTCTCCATCTTCATTTATTGTTCTGGCCAATCAGAATTAATGCTCAAAATGATGGCCGGAGGCTCTGAAAGATCCTCAATCAGTAAAAAGTGATTCAAGTACATCATTATGCTTAATTTGCTAAGTAGGGACAGTGGACTCAGATATCTTAACAGAATTTTTTAAAGCAAAGGCAACGGAAAACAGCTTTGTTCTTAACCTCCAATTGCCCAGAAAATCTAATTAACCATATCCTCTCTATCCCTTTCCTCTGGTATTCCCTCAATCAGGATTTGCCTTGGTACTAATTCTCTTATGTCATTATAATCACCAAAAGGTGTTCATTAGCATGAAAAGCTGTTTGGCGGACAGTATAAAATAAAACCCTCCAAATTCACATCCCTCCATCACCTCTGAGATGTTAATAGTCGCAAAAGTATGATGACAAAATTGAAAGTGTAGCAGCATTAAGTAGAGACTGAGAGATGAGATATAAAATCCCAAACTCATTGCCTCTTTGAGGGTCAATCCAGGAAAACCTCTTGGAAAAGGGAAAAGTGGGGAGGAATATGAAGCACAGCTGAAAGTTGGATGCTGGAAGGGAGAAGAGTAGACCTAGATCATAGGGACAGTGATGATCTGGCTGTACCAATCAGGCCCCTGGTGTTCTTCTCCTTCCCAAGCTCCACATCTATCTATTAAAACAAAATTTAAGCCACAAACACATAACACTCAAATCTTCTCTCGAATCTTTATTCTCCCAAAAGTGCAAATGGCTGATATTGGGGCAATTGTTGAATAATAGAGACCAGGAGTAGTTGGTAAATACAGAAAATCATCTTGAAAGCCCAAACCTCACTATTTTGGACAATCATTGGTTCAAATATGTATTAACCTATTGCTGAAAGTGATATCTGAGAGAAACTAGGCTTGTGAGCAGGAAAACTACCCAGTGATAGAGTCTTTGAAAGTGCACAGCAGAGAAGACATTCTTAGCTGGTATTACACTAGTTGTCCCAAAAAAGAGAAAGTTGATATTTTTTGTTAACTCTCTCTAAAAGTAATGCTTTTCTTGAATAATTCAAGTTTGTGCCATGCAGCAGGAAGATCTGGTGAAAAGTTTCTTTTTCCTGTAAAAACAACTTGTGGAAAAGCTACTTTTTAAAGGAATTGCACATTAATGTGGAGAAACCCCCAGGTGTCCGGTGGAATGACTCTGTTAGTTGTGTTTGTGTACCTTGAGACCCAGAGAAAGGTATTATTGAGACCTAGAGACAGGAATTTCTGAAATGCCTCAGACAAACATTATTGAGGCCCAGAAACAGACTGGGAGACAGGAATTATTGAGACCTGGTGACAGATATTTCTAATTCAACTATATATATTCTTTTGTGCCAAATCCTTTTTGTCCTGTTCTGTTCCATTTGTCAACATGACAGACAATGAAACAGGCCAGAAAATATCTTGGGCCAAATGATATGTTATGTGTCGTTATGTGACATACCTAGTCTAAATGTGAAGAATGGCAACAATTATCCAGGTAAGTTGTGCAAAGAATAATGAACTCATACTTTTGATCCCAACTTTTGAGGTACTTCATATAAAAATTGGGGGGGGGTCTAAATAACCTGGATAAATACCTAACTTTGTCATTTAACCTACAAATATAGACTCTAATTTTGGCTATTATTTTATAGTAAAATATGAAATTGTTGGAAATCAGAAAACATTCATTCTGTAGAAATTCTAGAAAAAAACGGCCTCTACGATGCCAAATACTTGGCTCCAATGAGTTTACTTTTTAAGCAGTTTTATGTTTCTAATTGGCTTCTTCTGTTCATCTTGCCCTCTGAGGCAAGAAATAGCATTTGCTAGACTTTCTATGCCTGCTTTATTCCCTTATACCTAGGAGAACTGAAACATCTTGATCCATCATCCTAATACTTATCTGCTCATATCCTCACAGTGCTAGGTATGTGAACGGTGGGGACATTTATTTGCTCGCATCATTCACACTTCATCCTGGTGTCTGATTCTGAAAATGGAGAAAACCTCAGTACCTCTCCTACTTGCTGCTCTCTAATCTCTGTCCTGTAGCATTCAAGGGCTCTATCTGTCAGTGCTCACATTTTCTTTTTGAAGCTTCCTGCTCCTGGACTCCTATTCTTTTCCAATGGTGACAAATTTACAGTTATTAGGAAGCTGCAATAGTCACAGGAAGATGGTAGCTTTGCTCTGTACTAGAGGATTTATCATGTCATGGGGAAGTAGTATATTGTAGTAGTTAAGAGCATGGGCTTTCATGTCAGACAGACCTGAGTTTGCATTCTGCTCCGTCACATACTATCTGTGTGACTCTGGGCAAGGAACTTAATCTTTTGGTGCTTCAATTTTCTCACCTGTAAAAGAGATTAATTATAATAATAAAACTACAACATACTTCATAGTGTTTTATTTAGGACTGAATGAGATAATCCATAAAAAGCTGTTAGTGAGGTACCCGGCACTCCTTAAGTGCTCAATCTCATTCTCATTTTACCATGTGTGCATGTAGGTATGTCATTATTCTTAAGCTGTTTCATGTGTCATCTCCCTCACAAAATGGTAAGTACCTCAAAAGCAGGTGCAATTTCATAGTTTTTCTAGTGTTCTATCCTGATTTCCTTCACATTTCCAGCACAAGAAGTGAGTTCCCAGCAGGATTTTAGGATATATTTATTGGTATAACTTTTTTCCCATCACAGATAAAATCTACAAGCTCTATTTTTGTCACTGCTGACAGAAATCCAGATAGACTTTTCTTACCTTTCAGTGTCCTCTTCCTTCTAGAAAGGGCTGGCTGCCATGACTTCATAGTCTGGATGCTTCATTCATCTGAACAGAAAATCAAGACCTACCTTCCAGAGCATTCTCAGTCTAGCTACAGTTCTAACTTCCCAACCTAACATCCTGCCTTAACTTCCTCCCATTAGGGAGTCAGGTTTTGCCTGTTTGCTCAATATGTTTTTCTCATGAAAATCAATTTCCCTGAAGTCTGTTTCCCAAGGGTAATATTTTCCCCCTCCTCTGGGAAAGTTAAACAAAATGGTTGGGTATACAAAGAGCATCCGGACATTCTCAGGCCAACAAGTTTCTCACCAGACCCTGGGTTCTGAAGTTTGTGGGTTCAGAGGAGCCAATTACGACTTTGAAAACCAAACTCCTCTGCCATGGTGAACAAGGTCAACCCTCGGCAGCGCAGGGATATTAGGAAAGATTTGTCTGCAGCAACATTTCCTCTCTCTTTCTCTGCACATTCTGCCTTAGCTAATCCCAGTTTCATACTGTCTCTGAACCCTTTTCCCCTCTCTCCACTTCTAGTTCAGTACTCCTAGGAGCTCCTTTCAAAATGTTGTTTTATCTTTTATTTGTAGTTAAATACGCAGCAATTTTTAAGGAGCTCACTTAATATAAAACAGAGTATAAACCTCTGGTGGAAATTTTGCACATAGTAGGCACTCAATAGCTGCTGACTAAACAAAACAAATATCTAGAAATATAATTATTTGCTCTTGAGTATGTTCAGTAATGAAATAATAGCTAACAAAAAGTGTTTTCAAACTTCTACCTGTTCAATACTCCTAGGAGACCCTTTCAAAATATCAATCCTTCTTTTCAGGCTTCGATTTGTAGTTAAATTTCTTGAACCCATTATGAATTTGGGATACTTTGAATATGGAGCTACAGTGCCTCACTACTGCACTAGCTATGAAGGAAGAGTTTACTGAGCAAATTAATGTTGCAAACAAGGTGAACTGCTAAGGGAACTGGGCACATGTAGTATAAATTAATATTGCTGATTACAAATGACTTATGTCTACTCATTTAAAACAGATACCCCAGCTCTTGGACAAACTTTTAAAGCTGTTAATTCAAGTCGATGAATATACTCAAGGGGAAAATAACTGCATTTTAGATTCCTGTCCTGTTATTCAGTCAGAAAATATTTACTGGATGTCTACTACATGCATAATATCTCACTATGGATATATTTTGAATTATACAGTAAGTGTGTCTCCTTGAAAAACAGTCTTTAAACTTTTTCAAAACTACTCCAATTTCAAATGCATTAGAGGTGGTTTCTAGTAAAAGAAGTCCTGTAGGAAATTTTAGAAGACTGAGAAATATTTTGTAATATGACTATTTGTCTGGTTGTAATGTCTCTCTTTTATAAATTTAAACTTTTAAGATTTTCTTAAAGTGAATCATTTATGTAATTTAAATTGGTCTCAATTCCAAATTGTTATTAATATAATCTGGTAATGTGGGACCCTAGATTCCTCTGGATTTCAGATAGCATCAGGGAAACATCTACCACTACACTCCTAAAATCTCTTTGGTAAGACAAATTCAAAGAAACACTTTTTTTCTCCCAGTACTTTGTGACCTCTTTCTTTAAGAAGGCCTTAGGAGCAAAAGCTGGCTTCATTCTTCCCAGAATGCATCCTTGGGGAGTTCAGTAGATGCGTTGTTAAGGCCTTTCCCATATATTTGTCCCTTAGGGTAAAAATGAGGGGATTCAAGCTGGGAGATGATCACGCAGTAGAGAAGACAGACAATCAGGTTTCCAGAGACGCTGCCAACACAGAGAACTCAATTTAGAGGTGACTGGGCAGTTGCAGAAAGCGTTCTGCCTTCCATTGGTGATGGGGGAATCATAGAATGAGGGTGGCATTGTGGATATTTAATACCAGACTCTATAGGAGAGGGTCCACATCCACTGTGTAAATGCCAAGAAAAGAAGCCCCTCTGGAGAACAGGTATTGATTTACACAGGAGTGGTAGTAGAGTGTAGTGGAGGAAGCATACGCTTTAAAGCCATAAAGAACCCATGAAATCCCAACTTGGCCCCTTACTAGTTGGATGACCTTGGAAAAATTGTTTAAGATCAGTTGGCCTCATCTACCTCATCTGTAAAATGGGGACAATACCTACCTCATGGGGTTTCTATGCAGTTTAAAAGCAAATGCTTGGTATGTAAAGTGTCTACTAAAATAGATGGTCAATAAATATTAGTTCCCTGTCCTCTCTCCTCTTTTGTTTTTTTGATGAGAAGTGAAAAAGAAAAAGATGATCAGTTTCATTTACTGCAGAGAAAGGCGGCTGGAATGCCAGAGTGATACTGTGTTTCAGATGCAGGAGCTGAGGGAATCGAGATTTCTTGTCAGTTGACATGTAAAATTCAAAGTTCATGGAAACCTCGTTTACTAGTCTATACATTTCTTGAGGGCAAAGGGCTGACCATATATTATTTGTCCCTGTATTTCACACAGTTTGCTGAATGATTGAAAATTCAGAGGATACCAATCAGGCTTACAGGTGCTTTCACATGGGCATAGCTTTGCACTTAGCAGATGCCAAGAAAAGAAAGTTTGAAAATGGATGGCTAGTTCTGAAAGTTTAGTTGTAGACTAAAAGCAAAGTTTGGGTTAAGCAATCTTCAAGAGCTGAAGAGAAGAATGTTATTGATAGAGAGTGGTGATTGGTATGTGGGCTGGCTAGTAAGTGCCATTACATAAAGGAGTCTAATTTCCTGCTCTGTATTATTACCATAGGTTCCAGATGGAGAATTGGATCGTAAGTTTAATGAACCCCTCTTGTAAGAATTTGTAGTAGATAGGAGGGTGGTTTTCATCAAGCTTAAGTGGTAAGGACAAAGGGATAAGATCTTAGGTT
Source organism: Propithecus coquereli (assembly GCF_000956105.1). Taxonomy (NCBI): domain Eukaryota; kingdom Metazoa; phylum Chordata; class Mammalia; order Primates; family Indriidae; genus Propithecus; species Propithecus coquereli. The sequence goes on from NW_012149952.1 coordinate 7,325,549, forward strand.
GTCATAGGAACCTCTTTCCACTCAAGGGCCATCAGCAGGATTAAATAATGACCATGGTGCACACTGACAAGACTAAGGACCATGCAGTCAGGTGGAGAAGAAAATGAGGGGGAGTAGGAGACAGGGGAAGCAAGAAAGGAAAGAAAAAGGTGCTAGTGATATCATCAGCACCTTTAATCCCTCCATAGTCATGGTTTACCAATCTCGGAACCCTCTGCATTTTCTCTTTTTACCATTTGAGCATGTGTTCTCCAGCTACAGTCAGGCAGCAGACATTTACTAAGTGCTTGTTCTGTACCACATACTGTGATAGGTACTGAGGGTGATACAGACATGACCAGAACATGGTTTGAATACAAAGAAACTTTGAGTCTGGCACAGAAGGTGATGGCTTTATACCAAGGTGGGATGAAAAATGCCAAGACAGGGGTTTAAGCCAAGTGCTAGAATTATTAATAGAAGCAGCAGAGAAGGCTTCCTTGAGGAGGTAGCATTTGAGCTGTTCCCTGAAGGCTGCTAAGGACTTAGTAGGTGCAATTGGAAGAAGGCATGGCAGAAGGAGTGGACTGAGCAAAGAGAAGAGTAGAGTAAAATATGAATAAAATAATAGCGATCTCTTTTTACCCTGTTTTCTCTGAACCGGGCACTGTGCTAAGCACTCTAGATGTATTATCTCAGCTAATCCTTACAATAACCCTATGAGGTTAATAATATTCCATTATTATCCCTATTTTATAGATGAGGAAACTGAAGCTATATAAATTGTCCAATGTCACTCAACTATGAAGTGGCAGAGTCAGGGTTTTAATTTGAGCCTATCCGAGTCCAGAGCCCATGCATGCAATTAACCAAAACAGCATTTGCAGGTCAGGTCATGGAAAGCAGTGAAAGTAGTGTGGCTAGAGCACAGAGCGCATGCAAAAGAGGAATGGGAGAGGAGACTGGAAAGGCAGCTGCAGCCAAACTGGGGAGCATATTTCCTGGCAGCCCAGTGGGGCTGGATCTTGTAAACAATGAGAAACCATGGGAAGTTTTAAAGTAGTGGAGTAACAGTCAAAGTGGTGCTTTACGAAGTTTAATCTGCAATGTGGAGGATGGATGGGAGAAGGGAGTGACATCTGGGAGATAGTTAAGAGGCTATTGCAATACAATAGTCCAGGTGTAGGGGAGTGTACATGCTTTTCTTGAACCAAAAAAGCCAAAGCAGGGAATGGACAGAGGAGGGACATCATGAAGGGGGAAAAAAAAGAAGTCTGTGACTAACTGCATGCGGAAGGGTGGAAGTGGTGGTGAGGGAATGGGACAGGTAGGAATTAAACAAGGGACAATGAGGTTTGGAGGCTTTGGGACTAGAAGAACAGTGATGCCAGTGACAATGTTGGAGGATGGCTACTCTGAAGAAAAGTTTCAACTCAAGATTGAAACTGGGAGAAATCCCTAAAAAGTGATCCTTGCAACTATGGAAATGAATGAGATCAGCTTGGGGAGAGAGAAAAGCCAAGGGTGAAATATTCGGGGATGCCTCCACTGAGCTGGTGTGGCAAGGAGGGACAGTTAGTAATGGGGATAGGCAAAAGAGGTCATGGGGAAGGGGGAAGAAACAGGAAATTATGAGAAAGGGATTTCTAGAAGGTTGAGTGATCAACATTGCAAATACAGTAGAGAGGTCCGAGAGAAAGGAGGATGAGAAAATACTATTGATTTTGGTGAGTAGAAGATCTTTAGTGACATACAGGAAGCAGTTCTAGGAGAGAGCCATATTTCAGGGGATGAAGAAGGGAGAGAGCAAGGGTGACAAATTGAAGATCAATGAGTGTAGAAAATTTTCAGGAGAAATTTTATGGTGAAATTAAAGGAGCAAAACAAATACTTAAAGGGTGCTAAGACTATAGAAAGGTCATTTTAGGGTAGGGTAATCTTAGCATATTTGTTAGCTGAAGGGAAATGTCTGTTAACTAACACTTGTTAGTGCAGATGTAAAGATTAAAGACATGGGGTGAGGTCAGGGCTGATAGTGGCTGGAACAAGATCCCAATGGAGGTGAGAAGGAGAGGGTTCAAGGGCTACATGGAATGTTTGCTTTGGCAAATATGGAGGTAGCATTTTCCTTGGAAAATGTAAAGGGAGAAAAGAGGCCAATTGAAGGTACAGAAGTATTTGGAGATGGAGAGAGGGTATTAAACTAAAATCATTCTGAATTTTCAAAGAAGTTTGTGTACCTACACTGGCTGGTCTTGGTGTTGCCAGCAGATTATCTGTAGAAGGGTAGGTGAGTGGACATGGAACTGAAAACTTCAGGAGTATGTGTCCCCAGCAACTGGCACAGTGTCAGGCACACAGAAAGTGCTGAATAAAAACTTTTTGAAATAAACAATTGAACAAGTGGACAAGATTTAAAACATTCACTCTGAGATACAAACTATGATGTCATAGATAGTGAATAAAAGGATTGTAGAACAACATCTACTGGAATGGCTAAGATGAGGAAGAAATGATACCAGAGTTGGTGAGGATATGGAACAACTGGATTGTTCATATACTGTTGGTGGGAAAGTAAATTGGTACAACCACTTTGGAAAACTTTGGCAGGCCATATCTACTAAAGCTAAACATATGCATGCCCCATTATCTAGGAAGTCCACTCCTAGGTATATACCCAAGATAAATGAGTATGTCTGTTCACCAAAAGACATAAATAAGAATTTCCATAGAAGGACATAGAGAACTAATGCACTCATAAAGGTTAAATGGCCTGTCTGAGTCCACTCAGGTTATAAACGCTCAGGCTGGGATTTGAACTGAGGGGCTCTCTCACCACAGTGTTTTTTTCATTTACATCTAAAACCACAACACCTTCAAAGGCTACTGGATACTGTTTAAATGGCCAGTACTTTACATATATCATTGCTAATCCTTACAATCTTGTAATATGTGTATTATTGCCCTCATTTTGTAGATTAATGAACCAAAGGGCCCAAAATGGACAGTATAATTTTCCTGAGAGCTGAGATGTAAACTTAGTTTTGCCTGACTCCAAAATCCATGTTTTCTCTTTCATCAAGGAATGGAGGTTTTTCTCAAGTTTTGACAAGTTTTAAGGAGGAATGGTAGGCAGATGTAGTTGGAAACATAGAAAGGGTTAATGAAGAATCCTGGTTTGCCTGGTCTTTATTGCCCAAAAGGCAGAGAGCAAAGCCTCAGCCAAGTGATTCCCTCTCCCATTTTTTATATATGAGCCACTCACTTTATTATAAGGGCCTGGGAGCCGAGGATGGCTCTAGGTATACTGGTGAAGTAGCAGTCACTCACCTCATTTGTCAAGCCTCTCAACAGTTGTAGGCAACCTTCTAGCACATATATTTAAAACACACATAAATACAAATGTATGCATGCACCTGTGCATGCACAGACCTCTAAAGCTATTGCCTCAACAATATGATTTTCACTGCAGAGGAATTGTTAAATACTCAAAGAAGTGTTCATTTTAAGGGTGACTTAGTGGCTTCAGCCATCCAGTGCAGGGACACAGATAGAGAACTATCCCTACCCACCTAGGTTCCTGTGCTAATTCCCTTTTCACGGGGGGTGTTCTGTAGTTTGTGACAAGTATCTCTGGCTCTAGTTCTTCCTCACACTGACAGTATCAGAACACCCCTAATTTCCCCATATCCTAATATTTTTCTCCCCACAGAGCTCCCTCCCTGACCTTGAATCATTAGTCATTAATAAAAGCAATTCTGGGAAGAGAGATTTTAGCCCAGGTGGACTGAGCCCTGGAAGACAAGACAAGTTTTGAGGACACCAAGGTGGGTGTAGAGGCCCTGACCTTTGCCAGGTCTTCCCTTACTCCCAAACCAGAACCTTGCAGCACAAGCCCTACTGCTCTCTCTGTCCCTTCCTCCCCTCCCTTTCCTCCCGCTCCCTCCCTCAAGTCAGGTGTCTCAGGCACAGAAGATGAGAATTAGTTGTCATGGTAACCTGTAACTGTGCCTGATAGCCTCTTCTCTCAGCCAGTTCTAGGCCCTGGACATCTGTTCTCGGCTCACCTCTTCTAATGTTCCCAAATCTAAGTCCAGGCTCATATGCCAAGTTGCACAGTATCTGTTCGTAGGTGACGAAGGGGCCCTAGCCTGCATCCAGGGCAAGAGACACACGAAAGAGGGAATGGAGTAATAGGAACTGTTGCTTTGAAGGTGCTCTCAGGGGACATGAGAAGCCAGGGCTACTAATCAACGTAAATTAAGGGCTTACTACATGCCAGCCACAGTAATGTCTTGTCCCTTATTTCATTTAATTCTCTCAAACAAACTTATTAAGTAAGTATCATTATGCCCACTCTATAGATGAAGGAAATGGAAACTCTGAGAGGCAAAGTGACTTGCCTAGCATTGCACAGCTGTGATTTCAACTTAGCTTTTATCTGAGTTTCCAAAACCCACTCTTTTGGATTACACTGGTTTGTGGTTCTTCAGGGGTTTTTTTTGGAAGGAAAAGAAGAGATGCAGAGAAGGGTTCCCTCAGTCCATGTGTCTGTGAACCCCTCATGGCTCTTCCCCAGGAGTAGACCCCCTCCCTCGTTCAATTGCCTTTCCTCCCCAGACACCTTCTTCTCCATTGACTCCTTCATCCTTCCTCCGTAACGTCTTTCTGTCCTCCTGAGGTGTGCCACAATTTCCCTCTAGCCAAACCCTCACTTTCCCCACTTTCTCAGGTAGATCCCTAACCTTTTCTTTCCTAAGGGATATGTTTCATGACATGGGAAGGAGAGACATAGGCAGAACAGAGGACACCTCTATTTGTTTCCTATTGCTGCTATAACAAATTGCCACAAATTTAGTGGTTTAAAGCAATGCAAATTTGTTCTCTTACAGTTCTGGAGGCCAGAAGTCTGAAATCAGTTTTACTGGGCTGAAGTCCAGGTGTCAGCAGGGCTGTTTTCCCTCCACAGGCTCTAGAACTGTCTTTTCCAGCTTCTGGAGCTGCATTCCTTATATTCCTTGGCTAAAGGCCCTTTCCTTCATCTTCAAAGACAGCAACATAGCATCTTCAAGTACTGCTTTGCGTGTATCATATTGCCTTTTCTTCTGTGTCAAAATTCCCTTTGCCTCCCTTTTGTAAGGATGCTGTGATTACATTTATGGCCCACCCAAATAATCCAGGATAATCTCCCCATCTCAAAATCATTTTTTTAAATTTCAGCATATCATGGGGGTACAAATATTTGGGTTACACATATTGCTTTTGCTGCACCAGAGTCCATCCCCCAGATGGTGCACACCGCATCCAGTAAGTGTGAATATACCCATCCCCTCCTCCCCTCTCCCACCTGCCTGACACCCAATGAATGTTTCTACTATATGTGCACGTAAGTGTTGGTCTAATCTTTGTCAAAATCGCATCTGCAATATCTCTTTTGCCATAGGAGTTAATATTTGGAGTTTCCAGAGATTAGGACCTGGAGATCTTTGGGGGCATTATTTAGCCTATCACAGCATCCAAGGCACTCAGTTGTACTCATATAGTGGGAACTAGTTGTCTTGTATTTCTGGAGTGGATGAACCAGGGCCTCAGGAGTTAGAGTAGAATGCATAAACATGGCCGAAGTTAGGAGAGTTAATATAAACTTGAGTTTTGCTGAAATGAAGCCAAGTATGGAGCTGGTGATTCCTGCGAGAGGTCTTTTTACTTGCACAATGCCCCTGCAGAGAGGCAGCAAGGAAGGTAGGACATAGAGGTGAAGGCTTCTTCTCTTCCCCTTTCCAAAACGATTGCCTTATTTGTTCTCTCTTGCTTGAGTCATTTGTCTGGCAGAGAAAAGTTGAGAAAAGGGTGATACTCTGGCACCAGAGACAAAGGGAGTAGGCTAAAACTCTTCTCTTGCTGACCACTACTCTCTCTCTCTCCACCTCCATATTCAATCCTGTTTCCCACCCTTGTTGCCATTAAGGCACCTCCTGCTCACTGGGAAGTGAGGCTACAATGAACTGAAGCCCAGGGTAATTAATAGAGAGTAGAGAAAAGGAGGTTTCTTTAGGAGAAGCTCTCATACCAGCCCACATCAGGCCAGAGAAAAGCCTTCTCTGTCAGGCAGTCTTAGAGAGGTATGGAATTTGGGACAGCTGCCAAGCAGAGAGACCAAGTGTTGCAGAGTGATTCCTTGATAACCATTCACTTCTCTTCCTTGGCACTGAATATTGCTATCTAGTGCGTGGGAAACTTCAAAAGCCCCTTTCCACAAGTTCCTCTGCCAGATGCTTACCTTAAGGAACAGCTTTAGTCACATTTGGCAGGTACGGGCTAAAGCCCAGTCAAAAGTGTAGAGAATGAAACTTTGGAGAGCTCAGATTCTGAAAACCAAGGAAAGACAAGTTGGGATGGGAGTGTGGGGGCATGCCTGGTCCCGTACTAGATTTTCATGATGTTGGAGTGTCAGCAGCAGAATCACAAGCTCAGTAAGGTTTTGATTTATGAGCACCAGATGCAGAGTTGTGAACTGACGTTTTTTGTAGAGTTAGCAGCTGGCTTCCCATATTTTGTTCCTGTTCCAGGACATCATCTATCATATTGTTCAATGCTCCTCCTTATATAAAAACTCATGACAAATTCTTCTCCAACATTAGGGCCAGGAAAATGTTTGTTTGTCCTAGTGAACGTGTCTGCTTTCTTCTGCCAGACAATGAAAGCAATGAAAAGGCAGCCCCCTCCACACCCCAGCCCAAGGGTTGACATAAACTCTCCAGCTGTATGAGTTTTGAATCTGCTTAGAGGAGGAGTATCAGAGGTGATGGGAAATCCAAGGGGAGTGCTCAGAGTTCACTTAAAATTGGGGAAGCAGGGCAAGCCACAGTTTCTGAAGGGAAGGACTGATTATCCATATACTAAGGCCAAATGGGGAATCCAGAGAATTCCCAGGCAACGATGACGGCACCAAAAAATTCCAAGCTGAACTATGCTGGGGGTTCTCTAGCAGAAAATCAGGAGCTGGGCCTGGCCACTAGGGTTATGAAGAGCTGGGAACATGTGAGAAATAGATCTCAGACAGGTTTTTCCCTCAGGTATCAACACTGATTTGGAGGACAAGGAAGCTCTGGGAAGTGGTGGCACTCAGGCAGAAAAAAGGCCTAGTTGTCCATGGGATGTCCAGAAAGATCTCCCGATCTGGTAGCCCCACAGAAGTGCACTGAGCCCTCTTCGATGGGGTCCAGGAGATATTTGACTTTCTAAATCCCACTAACTCCCTAGACCAGTTCAATTATAGTTTCCTGCAACCCCTTTTAATCTGCTGTGAAACAAGTGAGTCACATATTGCAGAAATCCATATGAAGACCAGCATGAATGGTATTATAATATCACAAGACAAGTGTAAACATCGTGTTTTGATTTTTCACCTTGGTTGCTAGGAAACTCAGTTCTAAATTGTATGCTTGATTGTTTAAGCATTCTAGAAGTATGGTGGGGTGTAGGGGTGGGGGTTCAGTATATTTTGTTTGTCACCATCTCCTTCTGTTTGTACTGCTTTTATTCTTTGTTAACAGATTTTGGTCTAATTGTAACAAGAATTAACCAATTGTAAACTCCCTCAAATTCTTTTTGAAAGTAAGCAGGAAATAAATAAGCATATAGACATATGATATTTTCTTTGTAAGCTTGTCAAATTTTTCATACACCCTTCCTTGAGTTTAATGTGACAGGAATATTGACCTTGACTCAAGCTATGCTCACTTTTGTTCTTCAGATTTTTTGCTATTGGCCATGGGGGGTCTGGGCCAGTGTATGTCCTGCTAGCAGTTTACAGAGTCATTGCTGCAAAGGAAAGAAAGTACCTCATTTTGTTAGATGCTTTTATTACCCTTGGCATCGCAATAACACTTTCCTCAGGTTTCTTGCCTTGGGAACACCTAACGGCAAGATGCTTTTGATACTTCAGTAACTAAAGCTCCTTTAATGGGATCCATGATGGACCTACCTTGTTTTGTTCTTTAGTGAAAAATGTTATAAGGAAGTTGCAGTATATATTTTGTTGGTAACGATGCCTTAAGCTATTAAGGCCATTTATTATTTTCTGAAAGCAAGAGAGATAATGCTCACTAATAAAATTCACTGCACTGCAGGTAGCTCTAAGTTTCTTTCCTACAAAGTGCCCCATAGCTCTCATGGGTCTGCCTCCCTCCTTCATCTTTCTTATGCCTTTGTAAGACAGGGAGGGGGCATTGCTCTTTTAGTGCTGAGGAACTGGACTCTGTCTGAATCCCAAATAAGTCACAAATAAGAGACAACTTGATGCAAACTGCACCCTCTCTTTATGTCCCCCTCTCCTCCCCCTGGCTCCCTTGTTTGCTTCTCCCTGTGTGCAGAGTCCAGCCTTCTTGGGCCACTGATTATGGCATCTCCCTGAAGACTCTGTCCTTTACTCTATTCCTACTCCTTGTCCACGATTCAGGCATCGAAGTTCCCCTTAACCCAATTTCTCCTCGAATTGAAAATGCAAATGTGCCTGCTTTATCGTCTGTGTGTGTTAAGCTTCTACAGGAGGTTTTGTGCTGGGCACAGTGCTGTGGATGGGGAAGTACAGGAAGGTGGGGGTGTGGGGAGTAGAATGGCCCCTGAACTGCCACTGGTCAGCAGCTGGAGTGTTTTGCACTCTTCAGGCCTGTGACTGGGGTGAGGACAGCAGAAGCGGTGGATGGGGACAGAAGCAGGAAGAAGTACCGTGGATATTTCGTCATGGAGCCAGGGTGAGGTGAACTGGAGAACTGAGAGCCATCTCAGGGAGAGGAAGCTGTGATTTCCATCTCAACCCAGATCTCTGGGGACAAAACTGTCATTACAATTCTACTGTCATAAGGACTTGAGCTCCTAGGAATAGGAGAAAGCACAAAAGGAGGTGGCAAGGGAGAAAGGCTGTGGGTTTCCCATTTCCCTTCCAGACCAAATCCAAGACATCAGGAATATGTAACTTTCCACACATGCAATGCTATGTGATGTTTCACACAGGGACCAGAGGCCAGTTCTACATGGGTAGTGCTCTGGGACAACTCTGTGTGTTAACAGTTAACCTGTAATACTAATTGAAGATGTTTATTTTTCTAGCTTCTATTTTTAAAAGCCACTGGAAGTTTGGCAATATAAAAGTTTCAACTTTGACATCTAACTGATTAAACACACTTTGGAGGGCTGAAATTTTATAATCACTATCTAACTGGACTCAAGTGTATTAAAAACAGAGGTTTTCACAGGGGCAGGCAAGAGTGGTGGCGGTATGCAGTCCATGGATCAACAACTGGCTTCTTTTAACAAAACATAAAAGCTATTTCTAGCTGAAATTCTCAGAAACACTATAGGAAATTAATATAACTGATTGATGTGATCTCATCTAATAGAAATGGAAGTCGAAGCTTTATCCCTCTAGAACAGGTGATTAGAGGCAAATGAGGGGCAGGTTCCCATGGCAACCATTTGGCTATCTCAGACCCGAAGGAGGCCTCTGAAGGGGAAGCTTTGAGAAGGAACATGGCTTTTAAAGGGAAGAAGAGAACAGATATTAGACCTTTTTCTTTTAGGGCCATGCTGGAGTGCTTAGGGGATTAAGTTGATGTTGGGGCACATCTACAGTTGTTCTGTGAGTGCTGGGGACAGATCTTAGATACTATTCCAGTCCCTTAAAGCTGGGGGATCACTCCTCCATTTGGTTACTCCCCTCTCACTAACCTTCTGTGAAGGGAGGCAGTACTGAAAGGAAGCCGGGTGTCTCTGGACATTTCTGCAAATCTTCTCGAGGCTGTGGTGGGTGTGGGTGTAAGGTGAATCCAGTATGCCTAGACCCTTCCTCTCTCTTTACAAAGATGCCCTCTCCTCCTTGAACTTGTACAACCTACCATTCTAGCCTACGATGGAACTGCGGGAGTGTTTGGGGTGGCAGTGCTGTGCTGAGAGAGATGGAGCAGGATATCAGACCTCCTTGTGTGAAGAAGGGGTGTGGCTGAAAGCTTTCCGTCCACTCCCTCTTAGGAGAGTAAAGTCTTATTTCAGGGCAGCCACCAGGGTTTAGGGGTATAATTCAAAACCAGAGGGCACTGCTCTTCTTACTCTGAGTACTTTTCCAGCTTCCTCTGATCACTCCTAAACTACAATCTCTGCCCTACCAGCCTCTCTCTCCCTTCCTCTCCGTCCTCTTAGTAGTAAAGTATTACAAGGTTTCCTGTTATTTTCTTTCCCCAGATATTTTCGCTTTTCTGTGGTTCCACTGCCTGCTCCTATCCACCCTTCTCCTCCTCCCACACACACTCCCAAGGCCTTTGCTGACATCTGAGATGTCAGATTTGATGACATATCTGTTTGTCTGCCCCTGGAATCTCAGAGGCCCTAAGAGATCCCTAATCTAGGCCAACAGTGACACTGGAGGACAGAGACTGGGGATAGGTATAACATTTTCTAAATTCCTACTTTGTGTTTTCACATATGCTGACCCACCGAAATTGCAAATTAGTTCAGTAAAGTAGACATTTAATCATTCCCATTCTGCAGATAATGAAACTGAGACTCACAAGGTTCACATGACTTGCCCAAAGGATTAGAGTTTGTGAGTGGCAGAACCAGGATTTGAATCCTGCTCCTCTGGCTCCACATCTGATTCTTCTTCCACTCCATTAGGAGATTGTTGGAACTTGAGGACCATGTGTTCCCAGGAGCAAATGTTATCCTTGGCTCCTGAAGGCTGCTAGATAGTGGAAAAAAGATCTTGGAAGACTCATTCTGTTTAACTGTTACAACCCCAGGGGTTTTGCAGAGGGGCTTTGCAGAGGGGCTTTGCAGAGGGTCTTTGAAGAGGGGCTTTGTAGAGGGGTTTTACCTTTGGTCCTCTAATCTGTTTTCACTCAGGCTGATGGCAAGTAATTCATTCTCAGTCTCCCACTGAAGAATACTCCATTCTCATCATAACGCTTGAATTACCTGAGTTAGGAGTTGTCTCCACTCTAGTTTCTTGACTTTCATTTGGTCATTCCTTCCTTCATTCACTCATTCATTCATTTGTTCAACTTCATTGAGTATTTCTTGGGTGCCAGACACTATGCAAAGAGTTGGAGATTTATTGATGATAAAGCCATAGTCCTTACTTTTCTGATGGATTCAGAGACTTCAGTAGATAATGGCAATGAACTATGGTAAGAGAAATGATAGTGGTGTGGTCTGATTTGCAGCATGGAAACTTTGACCAGAGTGGGGGAATGAAGCAAGTTGTAGGGATTTACCTTTGTAGGAATCAACCTTTCCTCACTCCCAGTTACACCCTCCCCATTTTCCTTCTCCAGTTTCCTATGGGTAGCAAATACTCAATATCACTATTTTATTTTATTATAAAAATTGAGTTGTTTTTGGTGGGAGATGGGAAGCTATGTTTATCATATGAATCATCAATTGGAGTCTGTCAAGAAAAATATAATGCTCAAATGCTTTTTCTTGTTCAAATTCTGGGCAATATTCTAGGAAATTAGCCCACAACCAACTAATGTGAGCCCCTCTAATGGAAATAGTCCCATACAAAATACATCCAATGAGTCCAGAGAGCTCTGATTGCCTTGGTACATGAAGTAAGTGGAATGTATTGTTTTGATTAACCTGCTTTGTATATAAATGTCCTTGCCTCAGAACATCATCTTTTAGTGATGTTCTCTATACAACTCTCTTCCTGTGTCTTTCCCTCTTGGGGTGAGCGCCCATGTGTATTGCAGTGACCTTTTCTTCTCTCTAATCTCCCTCTTTGAGAGCTTGTTTTCTCTGATTGTTTTTCTTGGAATAGACCTGGTATAAAAATTCACACTATGGTGTGGTGTGAATGGATGAAAGCAACTTAATGCCTTTGTCATGTATTTGGATTTTAGTGAAGACCAGCCACTCAATTTGGAGACATAAGTCCTTTTTTTAAAATGTCCACGCCCACAATCAATCGATTTTTCAAAAACCAGTACAGGGCCCCAAATTCCAGATCTTGTAAACTTAAGATTCTTATGGGAAAACTTTAGGCACCAGTAAATTTGACATATTTGATATACTGGGAAATATTTTAGAGTAGAGGGGAACTCTTTTTCTTCCCTAACAAGTCCAAACTCTGGCACAGCTGCTTGAGGTGACATTTGTAATTTTTCCCCATTTTAGGAAGTACTTGTTGTTCAGCTCATCTCTTACTCCTTTGCAGTCAGCTGTTGAACACTTCTAGTCCATGCATAATGGAGTTCAGAACTGAAGATGAACCTCCATTGTCTTTGGGGTATGAAGATAGGGAAGATGTTATGGTGCTGTTGGACGACAATTGATCTGATTCTAGTTTGTTGTTAAGACAAGAATCACTTGGCCTCTTCACATGCATGAGTTCTGTGGGCAGGCAAGCTCATATTTCAGCTCACAGGTACATGTGGCCAAATGTGATCTTGCACATACTTGATGACAAATGGGTTGTGGGGGGATTGCTGAAAGATGAGTAATAATAATAATGTCTTACCATGTTTCAGACATTGTGCTAAAAGGAGTACATATCCTCAAAACCTCCATATGAGGTAGGTATTATTATTATCATTTTAAAGATGAAGAAACAGAAACTCAGACGTGTTCAATAAATTGCTTAAGATCACACAGAAATGTAAGAGCAAGATTTGAACCTCAATCTTGATCCAGAATCTGTGCTTTTCAAAAATCACTGCACTATACTACTTTGTGTGGGAGAAGATAGATGGATGAGGTACAGTATTCCAAGCTGGGGAGAGACACAAGCTTGAACAATGTCCAAGGGGTAAGAATGGGCAAGATGTGCCACAGGGATACTAAGTAGCCCAGTCTAGTGTGACCAGAAGCAAGAATTCTTGTAGGGCAGTAGAGGAAAGAATTCCTGCAAGGGTTGCCTGGGGTCATGTTCTGGAAGGTCCAAATGTTGATCCAAAGAATGTATCCAATATCCTCTATCTAGTATTTCAATTATTAAATACCAAGTTTCAGGAGCTAAAGTTGTTTTCGGAAAATATAAATGAAAATATTTTCAGAATTATACAGAAGGCTTTGGAGATAAATAAAGCACTAACACCCTAACAGAAATATATGTAATAAAAGCAATCATTCAGCACCATGGGACATTAGATGAGGTCTATTGTGAATTGTTTTCCCTATGCATGTCACAGAGAAAACGTCCAGTATTGTAATTACCAAGGTAATTTGTCTTAAGGTTAATAAGTGGTTGAAGAAAATGATATTTTTTTGTGTTCCATTCTACAGGGGCCAAAAGGTTCTGTTTGGCCTATATAGCAGTTACAAAGAAGGTACTGGTCTAATAATCCCAAAATGACAATCCTGGTAACATCACAAAATGACTTCTCTTGTTGACTGGAACAAGTGGGATTCTAGCTAATAATGGAAAAACTACCTATGTGGCACTCCCTGGCCTGGGACACCAAGGGCCTGGACTCCAATTCCAGTTCTGCCACTAATTAACTGTGTGACCTTCAAACAGTCACTCAGTTTCTCTTGACCTCAGTTTTCTCACTTATAAAATTTGGTAGTTGCAGTAGAGTCCCTGGCTGCCCTTGTCACTTTTCCTTTTGTGTTTTTTTTAAAATGTATTTTTAAAATTTCATGAGAATATGTGGATCTTTTCTCATCGTAAAATGTTAAATAATACCCAAATCCCACTTCAACCCCCTACTTCATTTTTTTTTTCAAGATAGAAATTATGTTTGTAGTGTAATCTTCTAGGCAATTGTTATGTATCTATAGACATATAGATATGTGTAGCTTTGTAGTGTTATTTTATTCAGCTTTAAGAAACAATGGTGATATAGCACCTCTTGTATACTCCTGGATAGAGCTGGAACGCATTCTACTAAGTGA
>NW_012149952.1:7340465-7390662 GCF_000956105.1 Propithecus coquereli
TTTTAGTAGAGACGGGGTCTCGCTCTTGCTAATTGTTTACATTTTTGGTGTTGATATAGAGGATTATACTTTTTATATTCATATAAATGCATTCATTGATAATTGTAAAATCATATCTAAATTGTGATTATACAATACAATATCATTTCTTAACTTTGCTTGTAGTGAATATTGTACAGTAGTTAAAAATTCTTAATCCTGTCAAATTTATCCATTTTTTCTTTATGATTTCTGGGTTTTGAGTCTTGCTTAAAAAGTCTCTTCTCTTAAATTATTTCTACTATATTTTCTCCTAATAACTTAAAAGTTTTGCATTTTTATAGAGCTCTTTAATCCATCTGGAATTTATTTTTGTTTATATTGTGAAATAGGAATCTCTGACTTTGTCTTTATGTCTCTTTGTGTGTGTGTGTGTACACATATATGTGTATGTATATAATATATACATATATACACAGACATATATTTTTTCCCTAATCACCAAGTGTCCTAACAACATTTATTGAAGAGTTTATCCTCTCCCCACTGATTTGTGATGCTTCTTTATTAATCATATACTGAATTTCCATTTATTTACATGGATCTAGTTTAGGACCATATGTTCTATTTCACTGATCTCTTTGACTATACCTGTATCAGTACTATGTTACCTGAATCATTGTAGCTTTCTAACATATTTTGATATCTGATAGAATAAATCCTTTGTTTTTGTTGTTTTCTCTTCCAAAATTGTCTTCGCTATTTTCATACAGTTTCTTTTTCAGATGAATTTTAGATTCAGCTTTAAATTCTATAAACATTTTTACCTGGATTTTGATTGTAAGCATATTTAACTTACAGAATAATTTGGACAGAAATGGCATTTTATACAAGACCAGTGCTGTAACTCCTGAGCTATGGAGCCAGAAATGGCATTTTATAACAGTGATTTATCCCATCCAGGAACATTATAAGTCTCTTGACTTATTCAGTTCTTCTTTTAAGACCTTCAGTAGAGTTTAGAATTTCCTTACATAGGTCTTGAATATGTCTTATTAGGTTTATTCAGATTTGAATGTATTTTATTATATTTCTTTCTAAGTATTTCATTAGTTTTTCCTATTATGACCAAAAGTTTTTCCTGTTATATTTTCTAATTGGTTGTTTCATTTATTTTATTCATTCAACAAATATTACTTGAGTACCTACAATGTGTCAGACACTATGTTTGGCCCTAGAAATCAAAAATGAACAAAATAGATGTTTTATTTTTGAATTCTAGTAAGTTTTTATTAATTTATTTGACCTTTTCAAGGCAAACAGTTATATATTGTCCTAATATTGGTATTTCTTACTTCCTTTTTTTGTTTCATTGAATTGGCTTGGACTTCCGGTATAATGTTGAATAAAAAAAAAGATAGTGGATATCTTTTTTGGTTTCTGACCTTTATGGAAATTCTTCTGTTTCATCATTAAATGTGATATTTGCTCTATATTTATGGTAGAAGCATTTCACAAATTAAGGACATTTTATTCTCTTCCAGCTTTACCTAAAATTTTCATTAAGAATATGGGTGTTAATTAGGTCTATGCAAAACACTTAGGTATGTTCCTAAGATTCAGCTGAATCAAAAGTTCTTAGGGATCACTCTAGCCAATGAATTTCTAACCCTTCAGTGATTATGATTACATTGACACTGATACAAACTGTTATTAAGAAGTGATTTTTTTAGTACAACTCTACTCATTTCTTATTACATGCATTTAAGTGCTAATTTAGTCAAAGTTTTAAGAATAGAAACATGTTTGAATTGTATGTAAGAACTCTGAGGAATCACGGAAGAAATGCTAATAAAACTTTAGTGGAGAAATCAAATAAACTATAAGATAGAAACTAAACACCAAAACAATAAAAACAAACAGAACGTTGGAGAAAGAGAAATGAAAAGAGTGCAAATACTTAAGATTAATTAACTAGAAGTACTAGATTCAAATAGTCAGTGAAGTGTAATCAACAAGGAAGAGCATCACTTGGGACATATGTGTTACAACCATAAGCTCAATCCACTGAATGAAAACAGTAATGTTTTATTAATATGAAAATAAGATCTGCTAGAATGGTGTGTGTCTTGTTGAGAATAGCTAGTTTCATGAAATAATTTGGGGCATCTATTGAGATGATTATATAACTTTATATCTTTCAATCTATTAATGTAGTAAATTGCATTAATAAATCCCTTAATATTAAGCCATATTTATTTATTTCATGGGAAAAGCCTCATTGGCCGTGATTCACGTTATATTTTTCTTTTAACACACTGCTGGAGTTGAACTGCTAATATTCTATTTAGTATCCTGCATCTGTCTTCATAAGTGAGATTGGTCCCATAGTTTTCTTTTTTCTGCTGTTTGTTGAATTTTTTTGGCATCAAAATTGTAATATGTTAGACTTGAAAAATGAGTTGAGAATATTTCCTTCTTTCTCTATGCTAAAGACTATTTCATAGAGCATAAGAGTGATTTGTTCCTTGAGGATTCGATAGAAGTTGTCTATTTAAACTTTTGGGCCTTCTGCCTTGTTTTGGTTGTAAATCTATGACTGCTTTCCTGATTGTTGGTCAGTTCAGGTGTTCTACCTCTTCTTGATTCCATTTTAGCAATTTGTGTTTTCCTAGAAAATAATTCATTAAGTATTGATTTTAAAAATTTCGTTGTCAGTAAAATTATATATAACTATGTCAATACATTAACTAACTTCCATATATGTAATTATTTTAATTGCTGTTATAAGTGTTGTTTATTTATACCTTCTATCTGTTTTCCTTGCTCAGACTTGTTCAAAGGTTTAATTATTGTAATAGTCTTTTAAAAATAAATTGTTTTAGGTTTTATGGATCAGCATTATCTTTTTTGTTTGTTTTGTTTTGTACTTGTCAAAATTTCTTTAATTTATGCTTTTGTATTTATATTCATCTTTACTTTCTCTGAGTTAACCTTGTTGCTCTTTTCCTAACATTTTGTGCTTTCTCATGAATTTGTTAAGGCTATATTTTCTTTGAGTGCCATTTCAGCCATACTCGTGGGTTTTGCTAGACAGTGCTTTCACTTTTCTCTATTTCTAAATAGTTTTCAGTGTTAATTTTAAGGTTTTTTTTTTGACCTGGAATCATTGAGAAAGAAATTTTAAAAAAAAATACGTAAAGACATCTGCACTCAAATGTTTATGGCGGCACAATTCACTATACGCTATAGCAAGGATGTGGAAACAACCCAAGTGCCCGTCAATCCATGAATGGATTAATAAAATGTGGTAGATGTATACAATGGAATACTACCCAATTATAAAAAATGATGGTGATCTAGCACCTCTTATATTTTCCTGGATAGACCTTGAGCCCCTCCTCCGAAGTGAGGTATCGCAAGAATGGAAGAATAGACACCACATGTACTGGCCATCAGACTGGCACTGACTGATTAACACTAAGGTGCTCACACAGTAGTAATATTCTTTGGGGGTAGAAGGGTTGGGGGTGAGTAAACTCACAACTAATGGACGTGGTGAGCATTGTAGGGGGGAAAGGGCATGTCTCAAATCATGGTTGGGATGTGGCAAAGTCATAACATGTAACCAAAATGTTTGTACCCCCATAATTTCCTGAAATAGAAAAATATGTAGAAATTCTTCAAATTTTTTGGTTATTATTGCTAATTTCTAATTGTGTTGATATGCATTCAGCATATGCAGCCTTAATGCTTTCTGCTTTTCTGAATTTGTTGACATTTTCTTTGTAGCCTTATACATAATTATACATAGTCAAATTCTGTGCATGTCCTGTATGTATTTATAAAGTGTGGATTCTCTGCTTGTTGCATACATTGAAGTACATAGCTATTATATGAAACTCATTAATTTTGTTCTCTAAATTCTCTTCATCTTTATTCCTGTTTGTATTTTATATGTTGCTGGGTTTCTGAAAGAGATATGAAAACGCTTCTCATTAATGTTGTGGAGTACCAATTTCTTCTTGTTTTCTTATCCATATTTATTTCAAAATTGTATTTTATCAATAGTCTAATGATTGCTATATCCTCCTGGTGGATTATACCAATATGAAATATCCCTCTTGTCCCCTGTAAATTTTGTCTTTGTTTTATTTTACCTGATATTAATATTGCTATACCTATTTTATTTTTGTTGGCATTTTTTTCATATATTTTCTCACTCATTTATTTTGAAGTTTCATGTGTCATTTTTGTTTAAAGTGTGTCTCTTTTAAACAGGATATGGTCAGATTTTGTTTATTTGTCCAATCTAAGATTACCTATTATTTAATAAGGGAATTCAACCCATTCTGACTTAATATGATTATTGATATTATCCCTGCCATATTGTTTTTTTACCTTTTCTATTACTATGATTCTTGTTGTTTTTTTCCTTAACAAAATTTATGGAATTGGTAGCATTTCCATATTTTATTATTTGTTCTATAGTAGTGTTTTGGGAAGTTTTATGTTATATCTCACATTCTAGTGGTTAACCTTAATTTCTTAAAAATTACTCAAACACTTATTTTCCATATATTTTGAGAATTTATGATTATTTATATCTTCATCATGAAAAAGACAACAACCATGCAACATTTTACCTTCCTTTTCTCTTTTCTCCTAAACCCCATAATGTTCATGTTGAGATCATCTGGGATTTAGTTCCATATTTTTTTTAAGCAATAATAATTATTTAGATTTAATTACAATTTTTACTCTTTCCTTTGCTCGCCATTGTTTCTTTTACTCCACATCATCCCCTTAGATTCATTTTTCATTTTGCTATAAGTACATCTGCCAGTAATTCATTCAAAGATAAATTGCAATTGGTGAAATATCTGTCTTTGCATGTCTGAATAATATCTTCCATTTGCAACAGCCCTCACCTCTCCAACTTAAATTTTGTTATTTCTTAGTATAATATTCTTGCTTCCAAATTATTTTTTCTCATAAATTTGAAGCTAATACATTACTATTATATTTGCTAATATTGAGTATTTCTGAGGAGCAATCTGGTACTCGTTTGGTTCTTATTCCTGTGTAGGTAGCCTGCTTGTTGCTTTAGTAACTCTCACAGATTTCATTTTCTTTATCCTTGGAGTTCTGGAATTTACCATGATGTGTCTTAGGTATGGTTATCTTTTATTAAGCTATCTTTCCTAGTGACTGGTACGTGATTTTTATTAGAAGATTTTTCTCTTTCCTCAACTTTGAGAAATTTTATACTATTATTGGTTTTTAGATCAATTTCCCTTTCAATTTTCTTTGTTCTTCTTCAACTCCTAGTTGCTCTGTTTTCTTGGGCATTAGTCCTGATTATGGAGTTTGGTGACTCCATTTTGTGGTGCTGTCTTCCCCTAAATGGTTGTAGATTTTTGGTTAGTGCTCACCTTGAGTTTTGAGAACCTCTGTTTGCCTCTAGATGACATTTCTTTTTGTCACAGCTTTCATGCTCATCAAGATTTTGAGACAGGACAGGCCATACTGCTAAGTAGAATGTGTAAGTAGCTCATCTTCTGGGTATGGAGGCTTCCTGTTTCTCCTGCATGTAGCCAACCACTTGGGTCCCTGCTTTGATTCTCCAGCCCAAGCATTCAAAATAATTGCTCTAGCCTGGGGAAACCACCTATGCTACCCATTACCTGATACCATTAGGCAGAAGAGAATTAAGGGATAAAATGATTCAGCTGCTTAAAATAGGGTACCCTAACAATTAATGATTTTTTCATGGCTTTCATACACCACCTGTATCTCCTATCTTTGGGCCGGGAGGGACATCTTCTGGAGTCATACCTACCTTATTCAGCCATCCCCTACTAGGTATGTTTTAGGCTGTGCTTTTCTCCATTAATCTTATTCTCTCTACCTTGTGACTCAAAAGGATTCCCCCAAATTTATGATATGCAAAATACACTTCTTATTTTTAATTTCTGTTATGGAGGTATTAATTTCAAACATATATTTTCTTCCATTTATGGGGATTTGGGGTTGGAGGAGAAATCAGACTTGTGAGCCTAGTCTACCTTTAGTCGCTTTCTGTAGGAATAGGCCAGCTATAGTCATAACTCTCTCTCTTCACTAGAGAAACACCTATGATACAGAAACAACTTTATAGGAAGTTCTTCATACAAATTGTGAAATTGTGAGCAAAGTTTAACAGCCCATAAGATGATGGTTTGTGAGGAATGCCGTTGGTTCAAAGGGAGTGATTCTAACAGACCACAAAAAAATGACCTGCAATCGGTTTTAAAGTTTGGTGATGTTAAACTCTGAGTCCAATCCAGATATGGTGCAGAATGTACTAAAATCCTGGACAACTTTGTAGGCTGATTGCCCTCATAGAACATTGATTTAAGAGGCCTATGGTTGGGGCTTCTATCTCAAAGGAACAAACAAAAAGGTAGTTTTATAATTCAAACTCATAAACATTCAAATCTTAAAAATTCATGGACTTTGGTCATATTGGAAATGATAGTGGTCAGGAAGTTTGGTGGAGATGGGGAGAGATTGTTTTGCAGTGTCAGAGTAGCTTCATTAAAGACAAAGGGAAAAGTGATTTGCAGCCGAACATTTCAGATTCACTGTAAAATTAACATACATGCCTGATGGGTTCTCATTTAATAAAACTGAGAGTGGGTGCTTGATAAAGCACCTAAAGGCGAAACAACTTAATAAAATTAATCTATAGTGCTCCAAGTTCTTAGGTACTGCAAGTCTTCAATGACGCATTTTTCATTAAGTGATTGGATAAATATAATTCTCTATGTTAGGAAGTCTGAGTCCTTATCTTTATTCTAATTTATTAAAATTAGAAATAAAGAACATAGTTAATGACTCATCGATGTTGAGAAGACAAAAGAGAGGACATCGTTTTTATGGTGGTCTCAGTGGCTAGATGAAGAGGGATGGTATGAGTCCGGTTGGGCTTGAACAAACAGGAGTTCTTCCAGAACTCATTTATTCCTTCAAGACATATCTGCCCAAATTGGAGGGGCTATACAAATTCCACGCTACCCCCATTTAACTCTTCTAGTACATGTTAAATCTCTGCCTTTATGTAAGGGCTTGACTGAGCCAGGAAAAAGGGATCCGAGCTAGAGCCTGACCTTTGTATTTCTGTTATGCTTTGCAGAGTAATCCCAGCAGGGAAAAGAACAGAGGAGGGGCAGGGCCAGCCTAGCCAGTGTTATCTTTGTGCATGTTGGTGGGGGTGGAGGGCTGTGCGGGGGTGGTGGAGAGGTTAATGGGCAAGCACCTGCTTGGGTTAATGTGAAAAGGATCATGGGACAAAGGCCTCTTATCCCAAAATATATGCTTCATCTGCCTGTCCCTTTTACCAGAGGTTTCCAAAATTAGTTAGTCATTCAGTCCTTTGGAGAAATGGAAATCTCCTTTTAACACGCAAACATTCCTAAGAGGTATAAATTATTTGTATCTCACAAGTCCTCTCAAGCTCTGGAGTCAGACAGGACTCATGTTCAAATCGTCACTTGTCTTGGATATATTCTTAACCTGTGTTCGCCACAGTTTGCCCATCTGTCAAATGGGGATGATAATGACCACCCGAAAGGCTGATGTGTTAAACGAGAAGAGCAAATGTGAAAGTACCTAGGAAAGTGCCTGATATGTAAGAAATGTGTCCTTACCTTCTCCCACTTGATTTGCATCAGTCAACTGAGGAGGGAGGTGGCAAGAATGGGTGCAGAAGTGGCTCCCAAAGAATCTAAAGAAGTCGGGCCCAGGCTGGGAAAGCAAGAAACAGAAAGGTGAACTCTGCTCAGAATTATGTCCAGTGTTGGGATAACTGTGGATCGAAGGCCTGGAGATAACATGCTGCAGCAGTTCAAGTCTGCTGTTATTTAGCACGATGGCTCAAAAGAGAGCTTCGTGGCTTAGCCTTGGCTCTCAACTTAGTGGAGGACTCTGCTTATTAGTCGTATGATATTGGGAATGTTATTAATCTCGCTGAACCTTAATTTCCTTCTCTGTAAAATTAAGAATATAATAGAGCCCTCCTTAAAGTTATTGTTAGGCTTAAATGAGTTACTATGCACACAGTCATTGACACAAAGTAAGTGCTCAGTAAATGTAACTTGTCATTAGTATCATCAGTATCCCATTATTATTATTATTATCTTCTAGGGTTAATAAACTATTTGGAAGTTCCAGAGCACTCAATCCTAGAGCCAGATTTCAGATGAATTTGGGGGAAACTGAAGATTTTTTCTAGTGTTATCCTACTTCTTGTTTCAGGATCTTTTTAGGCCAGTGGTACACCCCTCCCCAAAGAGTTCAGGGTCCTATTTCCCTTTCTAGTCTTTCCTTTCTAATATTTGCCTTTCCACAAACTCTGCCTTCAGAGTTTCTGTAGGGAAGATTCCAACAGTAATTCAGATTAATATATGAATGAATATTAATTCAAATCCTGCACCTTCCATTACATTTACACTTTTAATAAGGGCAGCCCCTTAATTTCAGAGTCCATTAGTTGTTTTATTCCCTTCAACTCCAGGGATAGATTAGCAATAAACAAGTGGCTCATATACAGATTTTTATGGTCAATTTGTCATACAAACTAGGAAATGAAAAACAGCTTGTGATGGAATGATGGAAGAAGTTCAGATTGACATGACCAGGGCATGTGAGGAAAGACCTGGGCCCAAAAAGAAAGATTCTAATAAACTAGGAAAATGAGTTTTTAACCCCCATTATTCACTGATGTCAAACCAAAAAGTATAGGCCTTGGTGCTGAACAGGCTTGAAAGTTTACCTGTTAAAATTTGGGTTTCTTTTCAGCCAGGCAAATGGGATGGAGGGAGTTTGACAATATACATTTTAAAACCCAAATCAGAGGGATGTTGAGGTTCATCTTGACCTTTTTCTTTTATCATTTCCTTCCCTAAAGGACTTTTAATCAGGTGAATGTTATGATTAGAGTCAACAGAGGATGAGAAGGCATGTTGGACACCAGAATCACCTATGAGATTCTTTAAAGGAAAAGGTAGTAACCAAATGCTCTTTCAAGCTAAAATTCTCAGAAACACTCCAAACAAATTATCCCTTAATTGACTCATATGATTTTTCTCTAATTTAAGTAGTTCCCTACGAATATGTAGGGAACTACAATGCTTCTAAAGAGTTTAGATTGCTGAGGTTCAGAGAGGTGAGTGGGATGATGTATTTTGTGATTAAGCAGCATGGTATATTAAAGTGCCATTGTTAAAACATGAGCTGTAAATGCTCTTCTCCAGGCATCCCTCTTGCTCCCTTGTTCCCCAGTGATCTCTCTTGTGCCCTCTGATGGTCTTTACTTTTTTCTGCCCTGTGTCTCAAAACTTGTTCTCATAGACTTGTGTGTCTGTGTGTGTGTGTGTGTGTGTGCGCGCACATTGAATCAGACAACAAAAATTCGTACTGTGGTGTGAACGAATAAAGAAACCCAGCTCAAAAAGATATTTGCATTTTAATAAAGGATATAAAATCCTAAAGATAGAATTTCAGGCACTAGTAATTATGGAGGAGGGGGCTTCTTGGCCACATGGAGGTTTATTATGTTTCCTTTTACCATGTGCCTGCAATATTTAATTAGGCTCTAGTCACATCTACTTGGCCTTCTTAATCATCTAGTTTAGATAAGAGGTTATAGGTACCAGGCAGCAGCTGATGAGAAGAGGCTCCCACTGTGTTAGCAGTAGACTTAGCAAAATGTGGCACATGTAAGTTATTAATTGTCTTTAAGCAGGCTTTGTTCACCAATAGAAGAAGTTGAAACAGTATCTGGCATTCATTCTACATGTATTCAGCAAGTGCTATTATGTACCAGGCACAGTGTTAGATGCTGGGTTACAAAGATTAATAAAGTGTGGTTCTTTTCTTGGAAGAATTAAGAGTCTAGTGGGAGAGACAAGTAAACATTAAAAAATACAGAATGATTGGTCAACTGGCTAGCAACTTGAATAAAATATCTGGATCCCTACCTGACCCTTACACCAAAGTAAATTCTGGATTGTTCAACGATTTAAATATTAAAGAAGGAAAAACCATAAGGTACTAGAATAAAGCATTGTGCTTGCTTTTATTATTTTGCAAAAAGGAGACCTTTCTAATTAAGCATGCTACAAAAACCAGATACGATAAACATTGATACATTTGACTACAGAAATATTATCATTTCTGTATGGCAATGATAAATAAGCAAGTCAAAAGGCAAACGACAAGCTAAGAAAAAATATGCGTTACATATAGGACAATGGACTACTTTTGGAAGATATACCCAAAGCATTTATAATTCATGAAGGGAAAAGACTCTATAGAAAATTGGATAAAGAATTTTAACAGAAAAAGAAATACAAATGCCCAATGAATATAAAAATTCTGCTCAAATTTGCTTATAATTATTTATGGACAAATAAAAACAATGAGATATAATATCCTCCTACCAGATTTAAAATATGATGAAGTTTTATAAAACAATGTTTTGAGGATATAGGGATGCTCTCAAGCACAATCAGTTGAAGTAGAACTTGGAGATACATTTTTGGAGGGCAATCTGCCACATTTATCAAGAATGTAAAAGTCCACATCCTTCAACCCAGCAATTCTAGTTAAAATTATCAAAATTTGGTATATGTTTACAATGGAATATTACTCAATGATAAGAAACGACAGTGATCTAGCACCTCTTATACTTTCCTGGATTAAACTTAAGCCCATTATCCAAAGTGGGGCACCACTAGAGCAGAAGAACGGGATCCATTTGTACTCACCTTCAAATTGGTACTAACTGATCAACACTAGGTTGATCACATGGTAGAAATACTCTCTAGGGATTAGGGGGATGGGGGGGCAAATCTACAACTAAAGGACACAGGGAGCACTAAAGGGAGGGAAGGGCATGCCTTTAACCTGCATTTGGGTGAGGCAAAGACATAAAGTGTAACTATAATGTTTGTACCCTCACAAAACCCTGGAATAATAATAAAAGAAAAGAATAATTCACCTAATTACCGTGATCTGATCACTGTACATTGTATGTATTGACACACTATGTATGCCATGAATATGTATAATATGATTTGTCAATTAAAAAATAAAATTTATTTTAAAAAAGAAAAAAAATCTAACAACAACAAAAAATTTATCTTAAAGGCATATTCACCTAAACAAGCAAATATACATTTGTAAGAGGATGTTCATTGCAACGTTGTTCCTAATAGCAAACAAAACCAAAGCAAAACAAGAACAGCAGAAAGAAACCAAAACAATAACAGAGAAAAAGACAGTCTCCTCAATAGGTAAGTAAATCATGGTACATCCGCCCTTTGAATATTATGTAACAGATTAGAAAAAATATATACACTGATATGGGAAGCACTCCAAGGTAGACAGAATGAAAAAAGCAAGGTGAAGAACAGTATGACCCCATCTGTGTGAAAACAAAACATATACAGATATTTTTGTATATGCATTAAACAATTCTGGAAAAATACACAAGAAACTGTTAACAGAGATTACATCTGGGTATTAAGACCGTGGTAGGAGGGATATAGAAATATTCTACTTTTCAGTTAATAATCTAGTGTACTGTTTGCATATTTTAACCATGTGCATTTATTATTACTTTTGTTTTTATTACTGAATATTATTTGGATGTAAGTGAAATATAATACATGCCAACTATAATGATAACACATGTAATATGTATGATAGATGTATAAGTATATAAATAGAAGGCTAGACAAATACACAAGCTATTCTAACAGCACAAGGGATGGTCACCTAAGCCAAACTGTATCACTGTTGCAGTCTGGGACAGGGGAAAGCTTACTGGAAGGAGATGGCATCTGTACTGGATTTTGATTGATGACAAAGAATCAGGTGAAAAAGAGAGGCGTAGGGGTTATTGTAAGAGAATAACTAGATGTTATTCTATATTCTTTATGTTATTGCAGAGAAGTTGTTTGGGGCTGGAGTGTGGTAGAGGATGTTAGGATAAAGGGTGGGTGTAATTGAAGTAGGAGGTGGAGCTTGGGACTGGAGATTATGAAGGGCTTTGTCTGCCATGCTAACTGTATTAAACTAAAGTCTCAGAGACTGATTTTCTTGAAAATGATGAACTAAAAGATTCACACTGTGGTGTAAATGAATCAAAACAGGTATTTGCATTTTAATAAAGGACAGAATGTTCCAAAAGTCCAATTTCAAGCATTAGTAATTAGGGAGGAGGGATCTCCCTCATGTCTCTCAATTCACACATTTATGAGAAGATGACACACCTGGTTGTCTGGGTACCAGACTGTTCTACACAGTGGGGAACCTGCCATGCTACTGGAGGTGGGGGAGGATTCTATTTTCCAGAAGCCCCCTGGTCTAGGACTGGTAATAAGAGCCTAGAGAGAAAGGGTGGCTCCCATGGTAACCAGCCGGTTGTGTACAGAACCCTGTGACATTTGCTGCTGAGAGGGACCGGGAGGCAAACAGGTGTCCTAACCAGCTAGGTCAGCTGATCTCCCTCCATTTCCACCACATGGGACAGAGGAAAGTGCACAGGTTTTATAATCAAATAGATCTGGCTTTTCATACTAGCTTTGCCACTTGCTAGCTCTGTGACTCTGGGCAAGTAACTTAATCTTTCTGAGTGGCAAGTCCCTTGTAGGGTTGTGTGAAATAATACATATTCAGCATTTAGCACAGTGCCTGATGTGTAGAGAGCAATCGATAAGTGTTAGCTTTTATAGCCACGATTATTCCCTCTTCTGTCTAAGGATTACTATAGTCTTCGTCATATTAATGAAATTATCGTATCCATTCTTACTTGTGCTTCCTCCCAGAAAATTTGCCCTTTTTCTCCAGAAGTCCACCAAATATTACTATTACTATTCCTTCTTCCCTATGAGCCCATGGCGGACTATTGTTCCTGTTATTATTGTTATGATGGTCACTTATATTATTTGTTCTTTCCTGTGAGCCTTCTAGAATTAGACTCCTCATCCTGTCTCCGCCTCAGGACTTCTCCAGGCCCCACCACTGGAGGGGGCAGCAGAGCTGACGCACCGTTTCTTCCCTCCGCAGCGGCCCCTGCTTGCGCAGATGTAGAAGAGAGGCCAAGAAGGCAGAAGTGAAAGGATTTCTGATCTCTGTCTCCTGTCTTACCCTTCCTTCCTGTGCCGGCAAAGGTCCCAGGGTCTCCTACAGTTTTGGGTTTGTTTCCTCTGCTCCTTTCCTCCTTAGTGAAGCGATTGAAATAAATAAACCCGACCCATAGGTTGGAAATAAGTCAGCCCTACTTTTTCCAGAAAGCATAGGAGGACCTAGACATAAAGAGAAGGTGAAAGAATTCCTCAGATGTGCATGGAGTCTACGAACCCCAGACCCAGAATTTCTGAGAAGGTACGAATATAAGATAATAAGAGTCACTTCGCTGTACTCAGCTCTTGCAAGGTGTTAAGTACATTACATCCCTACCGCATTCATGTGAGTTGGCTACTCTTATTATTCTCCTCCTGCGGATGAGGCCAGGAGAAATTAAGCAACTTGTCCAAGGTCACAGGCTTGTCTGACTCTCTGGGCCAGCAACTTTAATCTCCACCCTAGGCTGCAGTTTAAAGAAAAAGAAAAAAAACTTGAAGTTGAGCAAGCCTGGGGCAGAGACAGCTCAAGGTTACTTCTATTCATATTTCAGTTATTACCTCAGGTTGTGATTTTTATAATTTTTCTCTTGTATTTTCCTTTTAAATTTGTTGTGACTTGTAGCCTTCAACTTTTGTTTCCAATTAGTATCTTTTGAGCCTCATTAATTGTTGTCTCTATGGTTTCTAAGAGAAGAATGTAGAAAAATAATTAAAGCTACCATTTATTAATTACCTACTGCATGCTGGGCACTTTACATACATCATAACTAATCCTCACAACAACCCTCAGGATCGAGTACTATTATTATTCACTTCAATTTTATATAAAAAGAGACTGAGGCGCAGTACATTTTAGTGGTTTGCCCAAGGACATGCAGCTGGTAAGTGGCAAAGTGGAAGATTCAAACCCTGGGCTTTATCAATCATGTTCTTCACCATAAAGCCGACTGTTTGTTTACCACGCTGCCTCAAAAGTGTTCGTGGCTTGCATTGGTCAGACAAGGAGAAAGAAAAGAATCATTGTGAATTAGCCTTGGGAGGAGGATGAGTGGGGGCTGATTAAGGGAGAGCACAGACAATGCCCAGGGCCCATGGAGGACAGAGGGGAATGGTGAGCTGTTGGCAGACTACGAAGCATCCTCAGGAGTCTGTATCAACAAATTTCTCCTCTTGGAGATGTCTCCTTTAATAGGGTGACCCTTGAACCACTGAGAGGCATCTGGAACTAAGATGTGATATAAGAAGGGTTTTTTTTCCCCCTCTCTCTGAGACTACCAGGCTGATAGAAGGTTTAGAATGAAATGTTGTTGGAAGAACTGTGTGAGGTTTGAAAGGGACGAGGAGTAGGGACAAGCTCAGCAAGCTCAGTTCTGAAGAAGGGGAAGGTAAATGAAGTCTTTGGGAGCTTCTCCAGAAGCGGATGAATCTCCGGAAAATCTGACAGGGCCTTTGCCAAAAAGCACTTAGGAAACACTAATTCTCCCTACCAAGTCTTCCCTTTTTAAATCCTCTAAGGTGTGACCAGTATGCAAAGAGAAGGGATTTGCCCAAAGTTGACTCTAAATGTTGTAAAATGGTCATCAGTATAATAATGGTGACCCTCTTAGCAGGCCTCAAAGTGGCCATTTTCCATGTTGTCCCAAAGGATTGTCAGGTCTGGCGCCAGCAAGAATTGCTGCCGAGGGAGGAATCTTGCCTAGAACTTTTTTGAGACCTGCCACCATCCAGTCTGCTCTTTGTTCCCCTTTGAGCCTGGCCTCATTTGGCTGTTCTCCCTCTGGTATGCCCCTAGCTGGAGTGCCAGCCAAGATGTTGCCCTTCACACACCCCACTTGCAGCCCGATATGCTCTCTCCCTTTGCTTGGCTGCCAGGGAGAGGATTTATATCAGGATTGCTCAACCAAGAAACACTGAGTTCCATAAAATCCCAATGTTCGCTTTCTGTTACATTTTTGCTATATCATAGTCTTGAACTTCAACCTTTATGTCAGGGAATCTTTGTGGAAGAGTCTACCTTTTAATGACTTGTCTTTGAGTCTTAGGTTCAATAGTCTGTGTCTCAAATTCTTTTAGATGCCTGAGCTGGCCTGCCTCTACTCTTATTGACTGGCTATCAATAAACATAGGGCTTGCTTAACAATAAAGCATAGTCCATTTCATGTGTGTACTCACTCTGATCAAAAGAGAGATGTTTATTATAAGTGGAGTTATCTATGGAGGTCCAAGCCAAACCACAACCTGGCCATCTCTATAGTACTTTCTAAATTGTTGTACAAGTGATAGTCATATAAAATACCCATTGGGAAAAAGTGAATTTTTCTTGCTACAAAACTATTTCTAACCTAACCTTCCTCCCACACTTGCCACCTTTCTGGCCCATCAATTATTGTAATAGGCAGCAGTAGGAAAGCAAAAGTAACCTTAATATCACCAACATTAAAATACAGTCTCTTAGGGATTACAGCACTTCCAATACTCTTCATTAACATTTTACCAAACGTGAGTGTCTTTATGCAGAGACCTATAGTAGGCAGATGAAAACCTACGCTTCAGCAGTTGCATGAATCAGTGGATAATTTTTGAGTCCTAGCTTTAGAAGAGTGTTCTCAGTCTTGATTGTGCAAGGGAATAACCTGAGGAGCTTTAGAAATACTGATTCCTGGCTCCCAACCTCAAAGATTCTGATTTATTTGATCTGGGGGGCTGTCTGAGAATTCTTAAAAGCTTTTTAGGTGATTCTAGTGTGTAGCCAAGGTCTAGAATCATTAATCTAGAGCCTCGTTACAAAAAGTATGGTCTGTGTACCAATGGCATGAACATCACCTGGGAGCTTGTGAGAAATACAGCACCTCAGGCCTACCCCAGACCTGCTTAATAAGAATCTACATTTTAACAGGATACCCTGGTGATTCATATGCACATTAAAGTTGAGAATCACTGCTCTAGGGAAAGTGTCATTGAAGAAGAGCCAGTTCTTGTAAAGCATGCCCTGGAAAGAATACTTTAGCATAGTCAACCATCCTGCTTGTTGGTGTTCTGAGATTTTTAAAATATGACATATAAAACCCTATGACCTCAATATCAGAAGGAGTGTCTAAATCAGTCTAACAAAGATGAACTCTTCCACTTCAGAAAAATGAGAGGAAAAGGTAGATGGCTTAGTATCCAGTGCTGTTTCTTTCTGGTCTGTCTTGTAAGCTTGGATACCTCTGTTGATAGTCTTCAAGGACTTTTGGATAAGGAGAGAGGTGTCAAAAGATGAAACAAAACAATGATTTTTTTCCCCATGAAGCAAGGGGAATCTACAAATGCTAGCCTGGTGAGTTTGATGTTGATCCCCAGCAAACTTCTAGAAGGGATTATTAGGAAGATGATTTCTGAGCCCTTAGAAAGAGACTTAGTAATCACTAGGAACCAGCATGGGTTCATTAAGAACAAGTCATGCCAGACTAAGCTCATTTCCTTTTGGATGGGCTTACAAGAAAAAGCTGCAAAAATCATTTACCTGGGCTTCAGCAAGGATCTTAACAAATACTTCTGTGATGTCCTTTCAGATAACGTGGAGAAGTGTGAACTAGCTGATAATATAGATAGTTGAATGTTTAACTCATTAAATGATCATATATAAAATGTGTGGATTTGATGAATTATTGCAAACCCAGAAAGACACTTGGATAAGGATGAGGTGTTGACAAAATTTGGGTAAAGACCAAGCTTGGAGGGATATTTGTGTACATTGTACAACAGAAAATAACAATGCTCATTGTTATCATCATCGGGTCTTATATTGGCATAATACTTTTCTAATTACAAAGCACTTTAACATATAGTGCTTCATTTGATCTTCACCACAACCCTGCAAAATTAGGGTAGTGATTATCTCCATTTTACAGGTATGAAAATTAGATTGAAAGATAAACTAATTTGCCAAAGGGACAAATAGTTATAAAGATGAACATCAACAAACAACTCCTACTCTAATATAATCAGGGAAAATGTAAAGTTGTATATTTCAGCTCCAAAATTAACTGCATAAACTCACAGTGAAGGCAAGGCTTACCAGCACTTCTATAAAGGACATGGGAATTTCAGTTAGTTTCAAACTTAGTATGAGCACACAGTATTAGGTGGGTGCTAAATATGCTACTGAGATCTCAGGGTTATGTTAATGGAAGTATAACATCTATCACATTGGAGGGGATAGTTTCATTGTATCCGAAGTTGATCAGAGCATCTCTAAGGTATTGTTTTATTCTGGTTGCTGCATTTGAAAAAAAAATGCAGATGTTTTACTTGGAAAAGCAAAGACTTAAGGAAGAATTTTTTGTTATACATTTTCTGTGGGCCAATGGGTATGAAAGGTGGAATAAGGCAGATCTCAGGACATTAAATGAATTTCCTTAACATTACAGGTACCTAATGATTGATAGAAAACTACTCCTTATAGGTAGTAAGTGTCTCCCACCTCCCACTCCACTCCCACCTCTAAAAGGGTTCAAATAGAGGTTGGTCAGCCAGTTGTTTGGTATGTTGTAGAAGTTTGCGTATTGTATCATCTCGGTGACCCTTCCTATTCTAACATTCTACACATCTAGAATTCCTTCACTGTGTCTGGGTAAATCCAACTGGTCAAGTCCAACTGTGGGGCATCAGTTGATGAATTCCCCAGGACTGACTGCTGGGGTCAAAATGGAGCAATGGCTTGAGTAATGATCATGCAAATTAAGGGATCATTGGCTACTTTTGACAAGTTTCTTGCCACATGATACCTTTTGCAGGAAAAATCCTCAAAATTAATTCTGGTCTCTGATATACATTCTGCTATCCCATGATTTCATATAGATTATTCTTGGACCTTTTGCATATGGTACCAAAGATGGCTTTCTGAAATAACAAGGGATTTCACTGCAAAAGTCATCCTTCATAGGCCAATAAATCATGTGAATGGTTTGAATTTCTCCACAAATCCTTACCACACCTGGTTCAAAACATGACTCTAGCCAGGATCCTGTAGAGTTAATTTACCACATGATATGATAGTTGTGGCTTAGGGCCCATTGTTGGGAGTGGGGGTGGGACTGAGGGAACATCTTTCTTCTCCAGGCCTGTTGCCACCAGTCATGTGGTTTCCACTTCAGAGATTTCCCCGAATGTGGGCCATCTAGTCACATTGGCTCCCTCCTCAGCCGTAGAATCACTTTATCACTCTCAGAGAGGGAAGTTGAAAGAATTTGGTCTATAGTAGAGCAGAGTAGCATGGGGTCCTAGTAGGGCAGCAGAAAGACCAAGACTAAGTTTGGATATACATAAATATTCCTTCTTAGTAAGCTTAGAAGCCAGCTTCCATGGATAAGAAGGGAAACTAGACTGGATTTCCAAAGGAGGGCTGCAGGTTTAGCATTGGACAGTGGACAAAGAGTTAGGCTGAGGCATCCCCTTCCCTTGAGAGTGCAAGGTCAGGATCCCAGAGAAACCTAAGACAGCATAACTTAGTGGTTATAAACACAGCTCTGAAGCTAGACTGCCTGGGTCCAAATCCTGTCCCTAACGCTTGCTAGCTGTGTGACCTAGACAGCTTGCTAAACTTCTATGTGCCTTCATTTCCTCTTTTGTAAGAAATGTGAACAATGATAGTACCTAC
This sequence comes from Propithecus coquereli, assembly GCF_000956105.1. NCBI lineage: Eukaryota > Metazoa > Chordata > Mammalia > Primates > Indriidae > Propithecus > Propithecus coquereli. The sequence continues at coordinate 7,359,261 of NW_012149952.1, forward strand.
CTCATATATTTGTTGTAAGGATTAAGATGTGTAATAAATGGAAAGCCCTAGAACAGAGCCTAACAAATATAATTGTATATGAGTGTTTGTTCAATAAAATACATAAAAGAGTAGGAGGAGAAGGTGGTCAATTTAGTAAATATTTATTGAATATCTACTATGCTCCAGATACTGTGCTACCTAAGGTTTAGTGCAGGAAGTAGGAAAAATGGAACTCTAATTCTAGCTCTGTCCTTGTCTATGAGCTGGGTGGCCTGGGAGCATGGTACTTAACCTCTCTGAGCCTCTATTTTTTCACATTTAAAATGAGGACAATAACAGGTAGAGGCCTCACACACAGGGCTATTATTAAGAGTAAATTAAATAGTGCTTATAGGTGTGACATACAGAAAGAAGCTCACTAAGTGGTGATACAGGACTTCTGCAAACTGGTACCTGTAAGATTAAACCTAACAGGAAGAAATGGTAAGTCTTACATTTTAGTTAAAAACTCAATTGCAAAATAACACATCACTTGCACAAGTAAAGGGCAAGAAAGGATTGAATTGGCAAGAGCTTATGTGAAAAAGAGCTAGTGGTTTTAGTTGACCACAAGTTTCCTATGAGCCAACAGTGTGATCTGGCTGTCCAAGGACTAATGTAATTTTAGATGGCATTAATAGAAATGTTGAGTTGAGATCCCAGAAAGTAATTGTTCCCTGTCTTCTGTACTCTGTGCTCATCAGATCACTGCAGATATATAGGACTGTTTCCTGCTTACAGTGTTTCTGGATGGACAATGACAAACTCATTGATAAACAGCCCAGAAGTAACGACCTGGGTTGGGAGGCATTTGCAAAGTCTTTTTCTTTCTTTCTTTCTTTTTTTTTTTTTGTTTGAGGAGGAGATGAAAATAATCCAGGGAGGGAAACACTAAGGCAATATCTGACACAGTTCTTTCTTCTAATGAACATGTTTACAGAGCACACTCCACATCCAGTCAGTCTGTCAGAGAATCCTGTTGGCTCTTTCTTCAAATTATGTTAATAATCCCATCGTTTCTCATTGCTGCTTCTGCTACTGTACTGACCTAACCCAGCCTGTCTTGTCAAGATTATTGCAATAGCCTCCTAGCAAACCTCTCTGCTTTCACTTTGCCTCCTTGGTCTGCTCTCTACAGAGCAAGCTGGAGGGCCCTATTTAATTATAACTGCAGTGGCTTCACATTTCATTCAGAGTGTAAGTCAAAGTCCTTACAAAGACCCACAAGGTCTCTCTTGTCCTGGTTCCCATCACCTCTCTGACTTCACCTCCTTCTACTCTCCCCCTACCTTACTCTGCTCCAGCCACACTAGTCTACTCACAGTTTCTCAAATCAGCCAGGCATTCTCCTGTCTCAGGGCTTTTGTACCTGTTGTTCCCTCTGATCAGAATCCACTTTGCCTAGATATTTGCACGGCTTGCTCCTTCGCATCCTTCAAATTGTAACTCAAATGTCACCTTCTCAGTGAGGTCTTCTCAACCATCCTTTTCAAATTGCAACAACCTCCCCACAAAACACACTTCTGTATCTCCTTTCTCTTCTTTATTTTTCATCACGCATTTATCATCATCTAGTATTCCATATAATTTATTACCAATTAAATTAATGATCTTTTTCTCACACTAGAAGGGTAGGGATTGTTGTTTGACTCTCTCACTACTGTATCCAGTGCCCCAACAGTGTCTGGCATATAGCAGGAAGCCAATAAATATTTGTAGATTAAACAGATATATAAAATAGATGAAAGGGTTACTCTGATTAAATCTGGCAGGGGTGTAGTAGGCATGAATTCTGCCATATACAGAACCTGAATAATTGAGAGTTAACTTCATAAATACATTTGCACACAAATGTTAGACAAACTCTGCAGTGAGATCTACAGGACTCAAGGAGGATGAGTCTCATTTTCCAAACTTTGGAGGACTATCGTGTGTAAGAAGTAGATTTCGTCTGGGTTGCAACTTGAATCAGGACTAGAGCCATTGAATATGAAGGGAATACACACAGGCAGATGTGGAATCTCAATTTGAGATTCTCAGGTTGCCTCATGAAGTGGTGATCTCTTTATCTTTGGAGGTATACAAAAAGAGGCTGTGTGTCTACCTATCAGCTCTGCCATAAAGGAGATTCTGTACTGGGTGGAAGATGGATCAAACCACCTTGACAATCTTTGTAGCTCTGAGATGCTTGAGCCAAAGGTATGTGAGTCCAAGGATCTGGGGTAATTTACATTTGCTTTTTAGAACTTGGGAGAGGTCTTTGGCCCTTCTTTCTAGAGTCCCAGAGACAAATTCTCCTCTCAAATGTTCATTCCACCCTAATTGAGATTCTGTTTCCCAGAAATTACCTGATGCTGGGCTGATGATTAGAGGCCAGCCAGGGGTAAAGGGACTGATTCCCATGGCAACCAGGTTGAAAAAACATACCATGTGGAGAATTGTCAGTAACAAGCTACGTTTGCATTATAAATAGATATTTAATTCATTGAGATAGTTTGTGACGACTTTTGCATTATAAATAGATACTTAATTCATTGAGATAGCTCTAACAGCAAGTAGGAAAGTTAAATACCAAAGCCACTCTTTGTCTTTAAGTATTTCACAGTTAATTGACAACTATATTTTCCTTCTAAAACATGTAGAACTTGGCTTTCTAAGTGGAAGAACAGTATATGTGAGTGTTTTTAGAAAGCCAACTAACAGTCCAGTGTCACAATATTTCTCACTGTTTGCTTCTCACTGAAAGCTTTATCAGAATTTTCTCTTATTGCATGGATATCTCTATTCGAATCCTCTTGGCACAGGAAACTCCAGGTTCCGTCACTGGATTTCACGAAATTCTTTTCCTGTCGTGTTTCTCATCTTCATCCTGCTTTTCTAATTCAGAGGCTTCTCAAAATTTCAGTCCTTGGCCCTCTGCTCTTTTCTTCCCACTTCTCTTTCCCTTGGTGAACAGCTAAAGCAATTAAGTGATCACTTGCTAACTTGCACAGCTCCACCATTAGCCTTGACAATATACACTTTGGAATACCCAAAGATGGAAAAACAGAATCAGACATGATCAAAGGACTTTTATCCTAAAACCAAGGATCAAGGACGGGCCTCCTTCCAGTTGGAAATGTACACCTTTATTGAGAGTTAGGGATGGAGAGTCTGAGGGCAGAAAGTGATGTTCAGCAGAAAGCAACAATTAGGTTTGACTAAATTCAAATGTAAAAGCACTTTTGAAATGCAATTTTTAGAAACACCATAAGAAATTAGTATAAGTGACTAATAGAATTTCATCAAATGGAAATCAGAGTGGGCCTTTGTACTTCTGCGTTCCAAAGAGCTTAATACAAATTAGTCTATAATATGCAGGGTGTTTCATTATGTAAAGATTAAGGGAAATGGGATATATTTTTTTTCATTAACTTGCTGGGTAAACATGCTTTCTAATGCAAGAATATGGGAGTTGCTTTTTAAACTTTATCATAATCAGGGATAAATAACACACTGGGTGCTATACCCTTGTACATTGTTCTATTGAACAATGTTAGTTTAGAATTAAACAGTGCCGGGAAGCAAGGGGCTTTAGAGTCAGATTCGAAGGGGTCATGACCTCCTCTAGGACCTGTAGGTCAATTCTTCTGAGATCTTAAACAAGGTTCAAGGAAATAGGTTAGCCTCTCCCTGCCCCCCGCCCCAGTCCAAATGGCCTAATGTGTATTGAATTCCCACCTGTGCTAATCCAGGGAGAAAAGTCAGGGGCTGAGAATGAGAGCCAGACCCCATTTAGGGTCTTGGGAGGGGACACTGGCAGGTCCCCTGTTCCAAACCACTCACTTCACCTGTTTACTCACTCACTGAGATCCCACCACTACAGGCCCATTCCTTTGGGAAAACAGGGCTCTCTTTAGGGAGGGGCAAAGTATCAGCTTTGATCAATCATTCATACTTAAGAGTGAATTAGTTTATACCCTGTGATTGCTAGGTAAGGGCCACAGAGCACATTTTGCCAGTTTAAAAGCTCTGCAGAGGGCCAATCCTGATGTTTGAAAGTAGGTATACTATGGGACCTAAAAGTAACACGGTGAAAAGGATGTAAATTTGGTGTTTGTCCTCCTCAGGGTCAACTTGGAGAAAGCATTGCCATTCATTCATTCAGTCAGTCAGTCAGTCAACAATGGGATGGAAGGACAAAAGGACACTCTGTTCAGTGACCCCATGTCAAACCAAATTGGGAAATAGCTATTTTGGAGCCCTCTCTCTTCCCCAACCCCATCCTTGAACTCTTTTCTCTGTATTAGCAGCCCCGTGCTCTCTTATTCTGCCTCAGAGGTCAGGTCCGATATACCATTTCTGCTAAGGTGTTAGTGAACAACAGACCAATAGAAGACCACTGCCACAGTTATTGCAGTTAAATAGTGAATACTCTTTATTCAGAAGAACACATTTTTAATAGAATTTCATGCACCAGAAAATCAGTACAGTGAGGAGTTACAGGGGTGGGGAACCTCTCTTGGGGAAATACCTCACCCTAGTAGAGCTCTCAACTCCCAGAATTCCCTTGACCCAGCTCAGGTGATTAAAGACCAAGGAGCAGTAGATGGGGCTGATTTCCAGGGTAATGAGTTGGATTTACAGATCTCTGAGGGTAAAAGAGAGGAGAGGAAAGCTCTTGTAAAGGAGATTATTACACTGGGATTGGCAGTTCCACAGAGATCCCTTGAGAGGTTGAAGAGGGAGAGTTGGTGGTGGTGCCTGCTTCTCCTTGGTTACACTCTTCCAGGGCTATGGTCTGGTCTCTTCCATCTGTCTCTGAGCCCCTGTGTAAAGAAAAAGACATCACTAAGGGAGAATCCAGAACCTGAAGATAGGTTGCGTGGTGGGGCTCAGATGCTAGGGGAGCATTTGGATCATTGTTTTTCCAGCAGCACTCAGTTTACAGAAGGAGGCTGAGATGAGGCATTTACCTGGTTCGGAGTCGAGGCCACTTTTTCCACTCTACGGCCAGCACCACACCCAAGGCTACGATAACCACCACGATCAGGGTACTTCGGACAATGTTCCCCACGGTACACTCCTGAGCAGCAGGCCCTGGGGTGATAAAAGAGCAGAAGCGAAAGCCACAGAGGTTAGCATGTGCATGTTCTCCTTGTTCTCGTGGTGCACCCTCACTTTGGCCTGCTCCAGGGTTTGTGGGGGCCATGTGTCTAGACTGCAGAGGGGTGGTCGGCGGCAGAGCTTGTGCTGAGGCAGAAGCAGCCCTCATTTCCTTGGGGGAAAGGGACCTTGAAAGAATCCTGCTCACAATCTTGGAGTGAATCTGAGTGAGGTCCCACCTCCTCACCATCCTTAGGAGAAAGGTGACACAGTTGAGGTCTTTGACTCTAAAGCCTGTCCCCTCTTGATGTGGGCTTACTCCATGGGGGCTGTCTCCATGGGGACTCTCCCTGGAATTCTGGGTGTGTCATGCCAGCATTACAGAGGGATTATAGTCTTACCTGCTGCCCCCACCAGCTCCAGGGAATCACTAGGCTCTGACCAGATATCAGGGTAGGCCTGGAGGCGGTAGCTGCAGCTATAGTTTCCAATGCCTTTTCCTTCTAAGTTGTTGATGACAAAGTCTCCATCCTCTGAGAACTGCTGAGGTGCTTCTTCTCCATCATGCTCTAGGACAAATTCAACGCCTGGTAGGGGTCCTCGGCACTGAAGAGTGATATCCTTCCCTAGCTTGAACACGGTGCTGGGCCAGGCTGCCAGAGAGGGTTTAGGGGGCTTATCTGCAACCAACAAGGGCACAGAGTTAGAAGAAGTGGCCCTAAATCCAGCCTTTACCCCCTTATTGTTAATTGCTAAAAACAATCCAATCTAGACTCTTACTGAAGTCTCCAGGACCTTACCAGTCACCCAGATCTCCAGGGAGTCACTGTGATTTGAAGCTGCAAAGGGAGCAGAGTCCAAATAATAAACACAGCTATAGATCCCAGAATCGTCACCTCTCACCGCTGGCATCCAGAAGTCAGCCCTGTACCCTCTTGGCCTCTGTTTCTTTAAGGGCCCTTGAGTCCCCTCCTTCAACAGGACAAATGTTGAGTCTGGCAATTCTCCTTGACACTGAAAAGTCATATTTTCTCCAGGGGCCACCATGGGACCAGGCTGAGCTAATAGGCTGGGTTTGGGGAGTAAGCCTGGAAGAAATTAATTCCTGGTCAGAGAGAAGAGGTCACTTTCTAGTGCATCACCCCCAGAATTCCTGTTCAGTAAAGAGGTTTGCCTCGCCTTGAGCTCTTTGAAAACTATCTCCTATGAACCAGTCTATTCCCTCCTTTCTACATTTCCATGCCCACTCCAAAGCATCTTCCCTTTACCTGTGACCATGAGTTCCACGGTGTTGCTAGGCTGTATCTTGATAGGGCTGCTCGAGTTAGGGTGGTAGCAGCAGCTGTAACGTCCAATGCTAGCACCGGACATATTGGTGATGGGGAATGCCCCATCATTACTGGTGGGTCCCCAGCGCTGCAGAGAAGTGGCATCTCCTTCTTTGTGCAGAATGTATCCCACTCCATGGAGTGGCCCTCGGCACCAGAGAGTAACATTCTGCCCCATGGGAATCACAGAACTGGGCTCAGCAAATAACCATGGCTTGGGGAATGTATCTGGAAAGAGATCAACGATATAATGTGGTGAGTATGGAAACTTATCACTCCCTGAACTAATCCTTTATCTTTCTCCTCCGGGACACAACAGTTTCCCTCTATGGCCTAATCTAGATTTCCAGGAGGAATTACCCTCCCCTAACCCTTATTCCGGTGGTTTCTATCCCAGCCCCATATCTTGTCTGTTCTTACCAGTCACCCAGATCATAAGGGGCGCGCTGAGAGATGACCCTCTATTTGACATGGTCGTCTCATAGTAGATACAGCTATAGTTCCCAGAGTCTTCTGCTTTGACGGTGTGGAGGAGGAAGTCAGCTGAGTTCCCTGAGACACTCTGGAACTGTATGGGAACCTGTGTTCCCTCCTGTAGGAGGGCAAACCTCATGCCCTGGGAAGTCCCTTCGCAGTGCAGGGTCACATTTGTCCCAGGAAGTACCACAGGACCTGGCTTTGCCAGGAGAGTGGGTTTAGGGTAGAATTCTGAAATTAAAGAGATCACAGCATTAGAGAAAACCACCCCCACGTTCTGCAAATAGCTTTTTTAGTGTTATTATAAGAAACAATATATGTTTATTGTAGAAAATTAGAAAATATGGAAAAAACCTAACAGAGAAAACATCATTCTACCACTCAAAGATAATTCTTCTTTGTATTTCTTTGCCATATATCCTTTCTATATATGCCCATGTCCATGTAGCTATAGCTGTTTGCATAATTGGGACTCAGTGGAGTATGTGCAGTTGTGGAGTCTGATATTTTGTACTTAACTTTATATTGTAAATATTTTCCTATGACATTAAATGGCCTTGGAAAACTGTCATTTGTAATGGCTGCATAATATGCAGCTGTCATTTCAAGGTTTTCTCCCTTTCGCTGAGGGCCATCCAGCCCACCAATCTCTGACAGCCTAGCTAAAGAAAAAGTGGACATGGAGCCTAAAGCTCAAGGTCAAGCCACAAAAAGATTTCAGAAATAGGGCAGCGAGCTGAGCTCCTGGGATTGTACACCCCCATCTGCCTCGCTTATTTCTCCAGAAGTGAACTGCTTGCCTCCCCCCCCCTTCTTTGTCGCTTTTTCCTGTAATAATAATACAAGCAGCTGTCCTACATGGACTGTTCACCATGTGCCAGCTACCGTCCTAAGCACTTTCTCAGTGTCTTTTGGAAGGAGTACTTCTTCCTTCGCCACTGACAGCCCTTCCTTCCATCCACTGTCCCAGGGTTGGCACCATGTTTACCTGGATTTTCCCCCCTCCTAACCTGTCACCACGAGCTCCACAGTGTCGCTGGGCTCAGACCAGACAACAAAGTCATAATAGCGGCAGCTGTAATTCCCTCCATCACCGATGCCTGCCGAAATGATCAGAAAGTGAACTGCACTGGGCCCCGGCCTTGTCCAAGACTTGTCACTGGACGCTATTTCACTTCCATCTTTGTAAAGAATAAAGCTCATGTGCTGGAGGGGGGTGGAGCAATCGAAAGTCACTCGGGCACCAGGGGCGACCGCAGGGCTGGCCCATGTCTTGAAGAAGGGCTTGGGGTACAATTCTAGAAGGCAAAAACCAAAACACAACATAAAACCAAATTAAGAAAAAAAAGAAAGAAAATACAGCAAATATTGGTTCTAGGAAGCAGCTCTGCTTTCTATAGTATTTCATTCCGAAGTAAGCGCATTTAAAAAGCAAGGGAAATCCACTTTGCAGATAGACTTCTCACACAGGGACCCCTCACCCCCAGCCCTCACCACTTCCGAGTCCTTGCTGTCATCAGGGCAGGCAATGGGGACTAGCAAAAAGAGTGAATTTTCCTTGGGGTTCTTCTGGTTCTCTGAGCCTCAGTTTGCTCCTTGGGACAAGGGGTTGGGGAACTGTTACCTGTTCCACCTCTCTTGAAGAGTTCCTCTATAGCTAAATGAGCTAACTGATGTGAAAATAATTAGAAAAATTAAATCACCCTCCACAAACTCAAGCTATTAATAACAATTATGGCTATTAATATCATGCAGCCAGAGGCCCTGGCACTCCCAGTGCCACGCCTGCCTGGCTCTAAGATTGGACACAGGCTCCTAGGACCAGCAGCAAAGTTTGCTGTGGGGAAAGGCGTGTCTGACCCGGGGCTTTGCCTCCCCCTCCTTCCTCACACACCCTTCTCAGCTCTACCTTGTATGACAAGCTCCAGGGGCTCGCTGGGCTGAGACCACTTGAAGGGGTGCTTTTCAGTGTGAGTGCGGCAGCTATAATTGCCTTCGTCTTTATCCTCCATTCTTTGGATTATAAAGAAGGCTTCTCTCCCAAGGGCACCAAGTTGCTGAACAGGTTCCTCCTTTCCCTCCTTATACAGAGCAAACCCCAAGCCTGCCAGCCATCCTTTGCACCGGATTTGCAGTTCCTGGCCCCAGATTGGGGGAGCAGCATCAATGACAGGTCTGGGGAGGATGTCTGGGAAACAAAATGGGGCGGAAAAGGAGTCAGAGGTTTGGAGGTGCCCAGATGTGACACTTCGTGTTACTTTGTCAGCAAATAAAGAAATCCACTCTGGGCTGGCCCTTGGCTCTTCCTGTCAGTCTCTTCTCATTCTTTTCCCCACTCCCATCCCCATTTCAATGCCCCTCCTCGCCTACATGCGGCACAAGCTCCTTGGGCTCCGGGTCTCTGTGCATCGTTCCCCCACTCCCAGGAACAGTGCTGGAGTCCCGGGGGAATGGTGGATCCCTCTGGGAGGACCCTCCAACTTTTCTTACCTGGCCCCACCAGCTCAAGTGCCTCACTGGGCTCTGACACAGCCATCTCCTCCCATGAATGGCAGTGGTAGCTTCCTGTGTGACTCTGGGTCAGGGCGCCAAGGGGGAAGGCAGCCCGGACTTGCTCTGTGGCCGGGCGAGTTGCGATCCACCCAGTCCCGTCCTTCAGCAACACAAACTCCTTAGTTGAACTAGAAGGGCTTCTGCACCACAGGGTTAAGTTCTTCCACGGGGCCAGAGGGAAGTTGGTCTCTGCCCACAGCTCAGGCTTAGGGGTTGGCGTGATTATTTCTGGAAACAGCAGAATTAATGAAGCCATCCTCCGACCCCTCTCCCCCTCCCCCTCTCTTTGCCCTTGAACCTCCTACCCAGATTACACTGCCCACCTCCCCCTTCAACTCAAATCCAAACCCTTTCCTTCCTTCCTTCCTTCCTCAGGTGCTGGGGAAAGGGGAAGCTGATGTGTCAGCTGAGCCTCAGAAAAGTGCAGAAGCTTGGGGGAAATTTTGCAGACAGAAAGGCAGAGTTGGAGGCTGAATTTTGCCAGCAGCTTTAGCAAATGCCCCTTCCTGGCTGTCCTTCCCTCCCAACCAGTCACTCCCTGGCCACTGACACTGACACTCTGTAGTTATTTCAGATCTCCAGGGAGGAATGTCCCAGTCTGGAGCAGGAAAAACTCACCATTCTCTTCTATCAATGCCCCATTGCACAGTCCTGCAAAAGAAATTGCTGCCAGAGCTCAGCCCCATCCCCCACAGGGCTTCACCCCGGCCTTCTGCCCAGGCCCCTTCCCCACCCCCTGTACTCACCACAGCAGAGAAGAGCTGTGACTATGAAGAGCATGGTGACCCCTTGAGCTGTTCCCAGCAACCAGGCTTCTCTAGCGAGACCAGAAAAAAGATGAGAGGAGTTGCTGGGATTAGGGGGAGGGCAGAGAGAAGGGGGCGGCAATTTATGTCATTGGCTTACTCACTACCCAATAGGGACTGGATATGGTCAGGATAATGGGATATAATCTTTTCTGACATTGATGAGTTTTCTTTTTGAGGGCCTCATCACCTACAAACTTCTTGCTCTTTCATGATCCACGTGCCCTCCCACCCCAACCTCCTCCCCAGCCTATATCATATGTCAGCTCCCCATGGCCCCTGGTTAGGCTGTTGCTGGAATTCAGATGTCAGATGTAAAAATGCTTTGGTATTAACTCCAGCTTTCAGAACCCCCAGAGCTCAGTGTGATCGGCAGCTCTGGGTGATGGGTGTAGGGGTGGAGGCAGAAACCTCGAGTATTTCTCCGTCATCAAGTTTAAGTTTGGAAGCAGTTGTTATTATGGCAGTATTGGTCCTCAGACAGACCTGCCTCACCTGCCTAGGCAGGTGTGATGAAGGGTTGCCTAGGCAGCCGCGATAAATTACTAGAAGATTGTCAGTGAGCTAAGCTTGTCAGAGAGTGGGATCTCTCTCCCCCCACCTAGATTATGACTAGAAATGTGCAGCAGCTTTGGGTAATTGGTCTTGTACAATTAGATAATAGGAAGCAAAAATCCATTTGACAATTTTTACTTAGCAAACACTGACCCTCCTTCCTGGTCAGGAGAATGTGTGTTCCCAAGCTGCTTTCTCTGAAATCTGGTTTCTGATCTTATCCTTTGTTGCAGTGGTCCTGGGCTGGGGTCAGGCACTTAAAGCTACATTTTTTTCTAACCCCTGGCTTGGAGTTTACCTTAATGTGTATGGGACTCAGGACAGATACTGGGGAGAACTAGAACTTGGCCCCCACTGAAACTTTTTGAAAACTCAAAGGGTGGTGGTTTTTGCAGAAGACTTAGGTGGCTCCCCTCTGGTTGCCCAAGCATTCTGTCCCTCAGATCCCAGTGGAAAACACAGACACACATAATCATAGTCATCATACATTGTGTATTGAATGCTTCTAGACACACAAAAGTCTACTATCACAGTGGGGGATGGGGTACAGCCAGAAGCAGGGGATTAGGGGAAGTAGGTAAGGTGTTCAGGAGCTGAGGTCCCCACCAGGTTAGGAGCTGTCATTTCTCTTCTCATTCCCAAGCGGAGTAGTCTGAGCACAAGCCATGGGGATCAGAGAGGTGGATGGCCCAGAGGACACCAAAGGATCAAAGGAAAAGGTAGGAGAATCTTTTTGGCTTGTCAGTTTGTGGGTCAGAGGAAACAGTCTGATTCCCTGGCCCCATCCATCGCCTCATCAGATGCTCATCCAGGTTAAGACTATATTCCCAGAATTCTCTGCACAGGTGGTTGGAGGCCAGAATGGCAGAGATACTGGTTTCTAAGGCAACTAGTATGGACCACAAAGCTCTTTAGCCCTTGAGAGATAGGAATAAAAGGTGAAAAGTTGGGATGGGAGTTGGGTAACAATTTGGGAGACAGGACAGCATGGCTTCTTGCAAGAGAAAAAGTACAGACCAAGTTAATAGGAAAGACATCAACCATTTCTGAGGGGCAGGGTGCTTTGGGGGGAGATTTGGACACCCTCCTTGGGGGAGATGTCAGTGAATGCAGTTCTGATTACTTCTCCAGTCTGTAAGAATTATGCACTTCTCCACCCTCTGGCTTGGGTGCTGACCCTTCTGTGAGGTGAAAGAGAAATAGCGGAGGTGAGAAAGTCTTATCTCCTAAGCCCAGAAGGTGGGGGATATATAGGGTGTGCCCCTGTGGCTTGTCTCCGCTGGGGTATGACCCATTTTTGAGACTCTGGGGGAGCCTGGACTCAGCTATGTTGGAGAACAGGGGACTGGGACACGACAGTTACCTGATTCTGAGTCTCCGACACTTCCACTTTATCCACAGCACTACAAACAGCAAGGCAACAAGCTGCATGAATATGGACAACCTGATAGCTTCATTCAGGATGTAATTCCAGGTGAGAAAGCCTGTGGCCAGAGAAGACCAGAAGCTGGGGGCTTGATGGAGACAGGAGCAGGTAAATACATTCACTGAGGGAGGAAGAGCTGGTTACTGAGAGTGCTTATATTGGGAAGGGGAGGCAGAAGTGGCTTTCCTTTTCATGGAGAATGGGAGCCTTGAAAATATCCTGTTCACTATCTTTCAGTGATTGTGAGACAACTCCAAGGGAAAGGTGCCCAAACCCAAGGGCCCTGACTTCCAAGCCCCTGACTCCCCTTCCCATCTTTCTGGGCACTGCTCTTGGATGGCTAGGGACTGGCGGGGCGTTCCTACGAAGATTTATCCTCTCACCTGCTGGTCCCATCAACTTCAGAGGCTCACTACGATGTGACCAGATGTTAGGATGCGCCTCTATGCGATAGCTGCAACTGTAGGTCCCTGTGCCTTTCCCGTCAACATTACTGATGATGAAGTCTCCATCCACTGAGAATTTTTGAAATGTTGCCCTTTCTTCCCATTCCAGAGAAAATTCAAGCACTGGATGAGATGCTCGGCATTGAAGGGTGATGGACTTTCCTAGCTTGAACACCGTACTAGGCCAAGCTGACAGGGAGGGTTTGGGGGGCTTATCTGAAACCAATTCAGAAAAAAAGAGTTAGAAGTGAACTTAAATCTGGTAACTCCTCCCCCACCAAATGTTTCTCAGCTCCCCATTTGGTCTCCTCTTCCTTTCCACTTCTACTTGATCAGTGGCTTCAAATTTTGATTGTTCATTAGAATTCCTTTGCCCACTCCTTGGTGCTCTATAGACTCCTGGTTCCCTACTTTTAATAAGGAATACCTCATACCTGTTAGCTTCCCCTGGCATGAAGGAAAATAACATTTCCAGGGGTCAATGGGGCTGAACCATGCTGAGAGATAGGGCTTGAAGAAGAATCCTGGGAGAGGAGATCCCTAAAGTTTTTGGAGAAAGTTCTACATCATACTCCTAGTGTGTTTTTCCTTGGCTCATAGCTCCAAGAGGGTACAAGGCCACTAGCTCCTTCTAATAACACTGTAATGATGATAAAAACAAACAGGTTAATGATAAAAACAGTTGTTAGCACTTGCCTACAACCAAAAGCTCCACGGAGTTGTGTGATGCCATCCTAATGGAGGTCTTCCAGGTGAGACGATAGCGGCAGCTATAGATGCCAGAATCACTGTTAGTGACGTTGTTGAGAAGAAATGACTTGTTGTTATTGATGCTGGCGGCATCCAAGAACTGAAGTGGTTTGTCTTCTCCTTTCTTATAGAGTGCAAGCCCCACTCCATCCATTGGTCCTCGACACCGCAGGCTTACGTTCTGACCCGCTTGGACCACAGGATTGGGCCGAGCAAGTAGCCAGGTCTTGGGGAAAGTGTCTAGGACGAGATCCAAAATATAAAGGACTAATCATGAGACATCTCCTTCCCACTACTTCAGATTCTTTTCCTCCACTTCCTCCAGTCCATTCTTGGAAAATCCCTACCTAAGCCCAGTTGTACATATTCTTCTCCCTTCTCCACTGTTAGCCCTGGCTGCATGAATAGGTTCTGCAGGGGACCCAGAGGGAGTTTTTATGTCATTATCCCCTAATATAGGTTTCGTGGTATACCCCTCTCTTAATCCTTAGCCCCTAACATAGGTTTTATGGCATACCCCTCTCTTACCAGTGACCCAGATTTTCAAGACATCACTGAGGAGTGAACCCCTATATGACCCATCATAGTAAAAGCAGAGGTAATGTCCAGTATCTTGGATCTTCAAAGACCGGAAGAAGAAATATGCCTCATTTTTTATTGGCTTCTTGTGGTAAAAGGACTTCTCCAAGTCTTCAAGCCTCATTAGAGCAAAGGTCATTCCATAGATTGGCCCTTGGCACCTGAGACTCAGGCTTTCTCCAGGTGCCATGATGGGACCAGGATAGGCTGTCAAAGTTGGTTTGGGGTAGAGTCCTAGAAAGGGAAGAAACCCTGAAGTTAGGGGTAGGATGAGTCTTTCCTATTGTCTTCTGTTTTTATTTTCCTAGTTTCTTTATACAAGAAGCAACAGCTGAAGTTACCATCTCCTTCTCCCTTCCTTGGATCCCTGCCTCCTCTAGGATATAATTGAGGGTGGATTCACTTATGCCACTGCCCTTTCTCCAGACTCTTTCAGCTCCACTGAGCTACAAACAAATGTAGGGTTGTGTCTCAGTGGACTATCTACATCCATAATTCCCTGTATCTTTAGGTCCCTGAAATGCCAAATGTAGTTCTTCCAACCACCAGAAAAACCAAACCTCTGAAAATGTCTTTGATTCCATCTTTGTTGAACATGAATACTACTGCAATATTAAGGTGAGCTTTTGAATACATTAAGCTCACCTAAGACCCTACTTCCAACATGAGCTCAGAAGAAGCCAATAAAGAGGGTTTGGCCAGCAAGTCTGCAATCCAAAGAAATCTCTGTTAATGGGGCAACACCCTCATTTCCATTGTTTGTTCCCCCAAGGAGACTGTACTACAAAAGTAAAGGCAAATTTCACCCCCATACCACTCCTTCTTACCCCCACCCCATCCCAGGTACACACACCCATCCACTATGGAAGGATCAGCTCTGTCGTATTTTCACTGAGCATTTAAGATGCATCAGGCATCATGAAGGTCTGGGGGGATGTGAGTAAAGAAGACAGTTCCTGGTAGCAAAAAACTCATGGACTAGTGGGGGCTACTGGTGAACAGGTAACTACGAAAGTATGTGTTAGTGGAACCTATGCTGAAAGGGCATGTGTACAACAAACATCCATACACGTAGTTCAAACAGACAGTCCTTTGTGTTTTGATCCTCAATAAAAAGCTATATTAATAAAATTAATATCTACCATTTATTGAGAACTTATATGCCAGGCACTGTACATATGTTATATTTAGGCAAATCCTCACAACAACCCTGTGAGGTAGGCATTTTTGTTATACCAATTTTGTGGATAAGGAAACTGAGGCACAGAGGCATTATACAGTAGATCAGATAGATACTGTTATCCCATTTTTGGAGTGGAGGAAACAAAAGCACAGAGAGGTAAAGTGACTTGCTCAAGATCATACAGGGAGGCAGTGTCAGAGGTGGAACTAAAAACCAGGATTACTGCTTCTAAGTCCAGGGTACTTTCTGGGGAAAGCCCCATAGATCTCCCCAAGCCTATTTAGCTTGATGGAGGGACTAAAGCAAATGTGGCCAATTCCATCTAAAGATCTCCAGACCATGGGGAGTGGCAGTTGGGGCTAGGGTGTGTCTGGCATTTGACATTTTGGGGAGCCTTCTTCTGTGTTGAGAGGTTGGTGCTGTCTTACTGGCTCTACTGATCTAGTACCAAAGTAATTTATAAAGCCATTTCTAAAATATGAGCTATCACTTCTTTTTATCATTTGTTTTGTTTTCACTCACCAGCACTAGCAATTCATTCTATTTTCCACATTTAAAAATAATAATCACAAATAAAATACATTTAGAATTTTTAAAATCTATTTATAAGACTGCGGTGGCAGTGCCTGGCACATATTTAGGTGCTCAATAAATATTGGTTGAATGAATGAATGATTGCATGATATTCAACAAGTAGAGAACAACAAAGCTGTGATGAGCTGAAGCTGCTGGACAGTTGGCTGGGCTCACTCAATAGCCAAATGATTGACTCCCATGCCTTTGCCTTGTAGCATGTGCAATGCTAATTTGTATTTCACTAAAATGTCGTAGGCCTTGCAGGGTGTAGGAACTGGGTGAGGAAAGTAAAATCAGAAACCCTGGCTCAACCAGCCATGATCCCTGGAACAACAATTGCCAGATGCCAGCAGCCACGGCCACACCCACCTGCTACAACCAGCTTCAGGGGGTTGCTGGGCTCTGACCACAGGGCGGGGAGCATCTGGATGTGAGTGCGGCATATATAAACCCCTTCGTCCTCAGGTGTCATGTTGTCAATGGAGAATATGGCCATTGTCCCGGTTGGGACTTGGTAATCCACGGGCTCCGCATATCCCTCTTTAAACAGCATGAACACCAAATCCTGCAGCCAGCCATGGCAGAGGATGTTAACATTACATCCAGGAAGAGGGGGGGTCTCAGCTTGGATCCAGAAGATAGGCTTGGGCAGCTGGCCTGGAAAGAAAGAATGCACTGGAATTAGGTAGAGTAAGGATAGTGTTGCCTAGGGAGCAGCAGAGAAGAGCTCTACTTTAAATGAGGCTTCCCTGTAAGATTCTTGTTTGCCACCCCTCCTTCTGCCATCTCTGTTCCAGAGTCTGCATCCTCACTGTGCATTGCTTAAAACAGAGTAGACATTTATTTACTAACTGTGGAATGCATGAATGTATGCATGCATTTGAGGTAAATGAGGTAAACACTGCCCTGGAAAGTCAAGTTTGAATCCCAGGAGTTGAAGTTTATTCTTGAATATCTATCTCTGTCTTCTTACCTGGTGCCTCCAACTCTAGAACTTTACTGGGTTTTGACCAGCCTGTCTCCTTCCAGTAGCAGCACCTGTAAAGACCTATATTGGACTCAGTTAGGGCACCTATGGGGAATGAAACTTGGAAGGTCTTGTAGGAAGGGCGGATCCAGGTCATCTGTGTCTTATCCTTCAGCAGCAGGAACTTGCTTGAAATCCGAGAGGGGCTTCGGCACCACAGCGTGATGTTCTCCCAAGGGGCCTGGGGGTAGTTGGATTCTATCCACAGCTCCGGTTGTGGTTCCATCACTGTCATTCCCAAAGATCACAAAGACATGAGCAGTCTAGCCTTCTCCCTCCCACGGTGTGTCCCATAATGTCCCTTAAAATTAGCCCCAACCCAGATTCCTCCTTTTGCCTTCCCCTGGGGACAGGAATATCTGCTCATGTAGGGTGTGGGATGGGAACCCCAGTATATTTGTTCAAGGAATCCAGATGAGTTGGGGAATAAGGTGCAAGTCTAGCTTGCTTTCTGTCTGAGATAAAGCTCTTCACTATTTCAGGGGAAACCAAGTCCTGAAGTGTTAGGGCTTTGATTCCCAACCAGCCCAATCTGTCTTTGGGATCTCAAGGCAATTATGTCCAGGCTCTTGGAGGCAGGCCAACGTCTTGGATCCTTTAGGAAGGAAGATACCTGAGGGGGCAGAACTCACTTACCTATCGATGTCATACCAAAATTCAGCCCTGAAAAGAGAGATTTGGTAAAGGAGAGCTCCCTCGTCGTCCCCACCCTGCCCTTAAACATCAATACTTCTCTCTCCCTCCCCAAGGTACCCACTCATAGATGTACCTATGACAGAGTCACTTGCCCCTCACCCCTTCTTGTACTCACGAATGGAAAAGAGCAAGACAGTGAATGTCCACAGCATGGTGTCCCCTTCCCCTGGTCTGTCCCAGGTCACAGGGCCTCTGGTGCTCGATGCGCTCTCAGTCTTGAAGGTTTTTTGTCCTCAGCAGGTGGTGGGATCTAAAATCAGAACTGTTTTTACTCAGGGGACTTGTCCGGCTCCTTAAAATTTAGTTTAGAGCACAAAACTGCAGTTGACAACCCTAGATTCCACTCCTTCACAGGCATGCAGAGTATTCCTAGGTCACCTGTTACTTTTTCTCCTTGCCTCTTATCCTCACTTCCCCATCCTCCCACCCAAGTTCTTTGCTGGTATGTAAGACATCAGATTTATTAAAATGTCTGTTTGTCCCTGGGATCTCAGAGGCCCAGAAGGCAGCCTAATACGAACCTGCTGAAGGCCCATGAGATGGGGGAGATGGGAGGTGCAGAGAGTCACCTTTTCAGATTCTTTACTCAGATACACACACACACACACACACACACACACACACACACACACAGATTCCTCCAACAACCTAGCAAAGGAGGCATTAATACCATCCTCATTTTTCCAGTGAGGAAACTGAGGCATAGAGAGGATGTATAATTTGTCCACAATCAAGAGATACTAAATATTAGAGCCAAAATTCAAATCCATGTTTAACTCCAAGGCCTATGATCTAAGACTGCTATTTAACCCCTCTGGCCTCCCTCCTCAGCCTCCCTCACCCCTCCCATCTCATCCCATGGAGACCTTCCCTTCTATGGAATGCTTCACATCCAATATTACTCTCATTCTTATTGCTTATCCCTAAAAGCTCAATACCCCCATCTCAAGCAGGTATTGGGGAATCAAGCTGCTTGAGCTAATTAATATAAGGTGTAAATGATTCATTGGCTGCCTGTAACATCTAAGCAGTTTTGTTCATTGCCCCTAAGGAAAATGAAATTATTTGAATTTCAGGGAATATGACAAAGATACTTGAGCTTAGGGAGGCCTTCTGGTTTTCCCAGGAATCACTATTGACCATAGGCCCTGCATATACATAAGGTAGACCCCTGAGCTTTCGTGCCTCTCCCCTCTCCCACCAGAGTAACCTTTCACCAAGGGAACGTGTGTCCCCACTGCAGAATCTCGAGCTAATTCTCCTCTGCCAACTCTCTATTCACAGTCTGAGGTCCTGGCCGACCCCAGCTGGTTAATCTTAGCTCAGTAGAGTAGAGTAGAGGCAGCTCCCAGAATAGAGAAAGGGACTGAGTTTACATTTCTAGACTGATCCTGAGACCTCAGCCTCTAAGTTGATCCAGTGCTAACACTGGGCAGGATGGAGGAGCAGAAAAAGGGGAAGATTCATTTTGAAAACATCTGGGCTGTAGGGACCAAGTGGACAGTGAGAGATTCAAGGAGGCACAGCTCCATTTTTCATTTCTCACTTTGCATTGAAGGATGCTCAATTTATCCTCTCTGAACTTTTCTTATCTGTAAAGTGGGGAAATAATATCTACCTAACATTATTGTTGTGTTGGATTAGAGATAACATGTGTACAGTGCCAGGCACACAGTGAAAATTTCATTTTAAAAAGGTGCTTATTTTTTCTTTTTTCTGAAGGGGACATCAAACTGGTATAGGACTCTAAAGATGTTCTTTTCATCTCAGCTCTTACAGCCCCTTGCCCCCACTCCTCTCAGGGCCAGGCCAAGGCTTGGATGCCACCCTGTTGCTTTGTTCCCCTGGGCTTCAGGCCAGGATTTATTGGGGGAAGCAAGGTTTTACTGCCAAGGGAAAGATTCAACCTGGGATTATACCAAGGAAATGTCTTCTGAGCTTCCAGTCTTGCCACTTGGACCCCCAAACAACCATCTTTGCCTCCCGGGGGGCTTGAGTGGAGTCAGGGAAGCTGGGCTGCTCAGCATAGCTGACCCCTCCTCAATCACTAAGGAAACTGTACCATTTATATCCAGCCAAAATGATGAATCTTATACCCCAGGAACATGAGAACAGCCCCAAGCTGCAGGTTAATTCACCACACCCTTTTTTGGCCTTTCACCCCACCCTAACCCCCACCCTCAACTTCGGCTGTCTAGCCATTTTACCCTCCCCTTCTGCTCCACCCCAAGCACTTTCCCCACCCTTAGGCAGCGCCGCAGTGCTTTTGAGGGTGACATACCCGAAATGTCTAATGGCTCGCCCCCTGCATAGCTTTGAGGGCTCCAGGAATCAAAGGGGTTAGGCTCGGCGGGGTGCCAGGTACATGCTCCGCGGAGGGTTTGGAGGGAAGACTGAGACGGAAAAGGGAAGCTATCTACAGTGCCCAAAGATTCTCAGCGAGGCAGGTCTGGGATCCGGGGAGGAAAGGAAAAAGGAAGAGATGAGGAGGGTGGGGGGACAGACTGGGGAGCAATTTGATTTACAGCAATTAATTACAGCAGAAAGACCCTTTCGGGGTTTTGTTTAGGATCTGGTGGCCAGTATTTAATCTTCAGCCACTGAACTATGCGCTCATTTGCAGGTACTTACGGTAGTTGAAGGCCCGCTCTGATGTTGGAGATTCTCCAGTGAGCTCCTCCAGATGCAGCAAACTGCCCGGCATGAGAAGAGCTGTCTAAGGACTGCCTCTCGGGCTCTGAGTCCCGCCTCCCGCTCTCCCCCGCCTGCCTGTCGGCCCGCCCCGAGCTCCTCCCCTCCCTCCTCCGGGCTCTGGGAGCCCACCTACACCAACTCTGCCTGGCACCTGCAGTCCGCTGACGACCAGGATTTTTATGCCCCTCCCAGCTCCCTGCCTCTCTCCCGGTTCCCTGCAGAGGTGGCTGGAGCCAAGTTCAGGCCCCTGCCCTCTCGCCTGTCGCTCAGAGTTCCATTGGGTCACCATATTCTGGAGGGGAGAAGGCCAGCTTTTAAGACAGCCTAAGCTGTAGATCCTCCTTTCCAGCTCCCCAGTGCCTTTAAAGGGATGTCATATCTTCCTCTGTCCATTTAACGCCCCATTTATGCGTAAACGTCACCATCATCACGGTTTAAATGCCTACTATGTGCCCCTGTGTCCTGGGGCAGCTATTATTTCTAATTTTCATAGCAATTCTACTAGGTAAGTGTTACTTCCCTCAGTTTTACAGATGAGGAAACTGAAGCTCAGAGAGAGTTAAGTAACTTGGACAGTGGTGAAAGACCAGCTAAAGCCCAGGCTTTAGAGACATACAAATTTAAATTTCACTCCAGGTTCTACATTCAATAGCTGTGTGACCTCAAGCAAGTGAGTTAAACTCTCTGAGTCCTGGCTTCCCCATCTATAAAAGAAAGATACAGCAGAACCTATTTCACAGGGCTGAAATGGGGTAATGCAGGTAAAACTCACAGCTACAGCTGGTACATAGTAGGTGCTCAATAAATGGTAGCTACTGCCACTGCTACTACCCTTATTACTACTAGTAGTATTAATCTGTAAAGCCTTCCCCAGCTGCCTTAGGGTAACATCATTTTGATAATATAGAGGAACTTTCACAAATGTTGACCATGAAAGACTTTAAAATGATAATGTATAGATAAGACACTAATCAAAGCTCTTGACATATAATATATAATGGGATTAAAGTAAGGCATCCAATGGACTCATAGACCAACTGATAATAAATATCAATATCACAGAAAAATTGGCTAAGAAACAGCCAAATATTTCTTTATGCACATTTTTTACCTTCATAAAAGATTACAAATTATATAATGAAAAATACTTTAATTCAAGAATATATTATGTAAAAATAAAGTAACAGCTCTTTTGATGGGGAAATTGAATATCATATCTTCATGCATCAGGTGCTATCGATTGTAGCTGCCTGGCATCCTCAACTCCTACACACCATTAAAACAGCATATTATTGTATAAAAACAGAATAGCCATGTAAATATAAATATATGTTTCTGGGCAAGTTATTTAACCTCACCAAGCCTCAGTTTTCTTATTTGTAAAATGGGGATAATAAGTGCACTTACTACCTTGCAGGGTTTGGGGTAGGATTGAATGAAAACCCTCCTGAAAACCACTACGTAGTGCCTGGGACACAGCAAGCAGCCATTGATTCAACACATCTCTTAAGTATTTTCTTTGTGGCAGGCATTTTCTGGATGCTGACGATTCAGAGAGGATGACAGTTTCTCCTCTTAAGGAGTCTGTGGTTAAGGATAAATCATGATAGAAAACAAGTAGGAGGAAGCCAGAGGAGGGACAACCTCGGAAGTAGAAGAGGATTGCAATAGAAAAGCCCAGCAAGTAAGGCATGACAGTATGTGTTCAGAGAACTGCAAGCAGTTTGCTGTTACTGTGTGCCTAAACTAGAGCAGTGGTAGCAGAGAAGGACTGCAGAGCAAGGGTTCCCAAAACGTTGAGGAGGCAAAATTGGACAAACTTGTTGGTTGACTGGAACACAGCAGTGATAGTTATTATCTGCCAGAGTAAAAACATCCATGCCAATTTTCAAAACATTTATAGTGTATAGAAATCACTACAATAGTACCATACACCAAGTGCTTTATAAATCTTAGCTCATTTTATCCCCATAGCAACATTATGGAATAGTTACCATTATCAACACCATTTTACAGATGAAGAAACTCAAACACAGAGTCATTGAGCAAATTGTCCAAGGCCAACACAGCCAACAAGTGGCAGAGCTAGGATTCAAATCCAGACAGTCTGTATAAAGAGTGCCATGTTCTTAACCATCACTCTATGCTGCCTCTGCATTGGATTGTAGAGCTGATAAACTAAAGTATAAAAAAAGTGAAAGTATTTCATACAATAGAAAAACACCAATCAAATGCACTGTTAATAATGTATAAAAAAGAAATGATAGCATTTCCCCACTTTCCCCCACTCTGCATGTCCTTGGGCTGAATGAAGCTTGTACTCTTAAACCAGCAGCCTGAATCTAGAGCCCGGAATCCCCACTATCTGGCCATGGAAGCCTGAGAAGGGTCTTGTGGCTGCGTAGGTGAGAATCCCACTCACTCTCATCTTTTGCTCAGGGGCATTATGGAGTCTTGAAGGGATTCATTATTCAGTCTTCATAGAAGCCCCTCATTCAAACTATGGCTGGTAATTGAGATGCCAGAATCTCCATTTCAAGGCTACCTGGGTGGGTTTTGAATCTTGCAGCTGGCAGAAAGAGAAATTCTCTGGCCAACCTCCCTGGAGAAACCTTGAGTGACCCAATATTATAAATCTGGAGGTAGAGGCCAATAAGGTCTGGGGCTGGGACTGAGCTGAGATGGAGTTCTTGACATTGACTCTGCTGGTCTTCTTCCATTAGGAATCTAGCAGGCCTGTGGCTCTGTTACTCTGAATCTTTCACACAGACACACAGACACACACATTGACACACACACACACACACACACACACACACACACTCCAAGAAGCCTGGGTTTCTCTCTTGGCTTATTACTCTAGAGTTAGCTGATGTTAAACAACTCTTCTACCAGGAAATATTTTGAGAATGACCAATCTTGTTCCTAATGGCCAGGCCCTCTCTGTCTCTCTGCATCCCCTTGGACTGGTGGTGATACCAGAAAATATTCCTGAATCATACCCCTTCTCACTTTCAGACCTTGAATACAGGGGCTAAAAGAGGATTCCTCCTGAAAAAGCTTTAGAGTCACCTCTTAGGGATTATAAGACAACTATTAACCACTAGATCCTATTGAGTATACACTATATATGCTGAGGCAGGGAGTATGGTAGAGTGTAGAGGTGGAACTAAAGTGGTTTGTTAGACAAAGTTTCTGAGCTCTAGAGACTTTCAACCTAGAGAGAAGAAAAGAGCAACTATTTTAATACAAAGCTGTATTGGGGATCAGAGGAGAGCTAGAAGAGCTTCAGGAAAGTAGATCTCAAAGGGAAGAGGTGAGGAACCAAGGGCCATGGGGTGATCTGGGGAGCCTTTCTCCATAATCGAGTCCACTGTAGGATGATGAGATTTTTTAAAAGCCTTATTCTGTCTTAGAGTAGCCCAAATAAGAAAAGCACAGGGAAAAGCTGGTCTCTTCCCAGCAGTATGCTAAAGCCAGCTTACTCTGGCTCAGGAGATCTGTGCATCTCATCTTAACTCAGCATTCAGTGACATAACAGTGGGAGCTTGAAACTAGCCACGGTCGGAGAATTTTCACTACTGAAGAAGCAAATGCTACAAATCAAGTCCCCCTCTCCACCCCAAAGCTGTTTTTAAACATTTACTAGCAAACCGCTTTCTTCTAGTTTTATATTTTAAGGCAGTAATTTTTACTGGGAAACAGGAACTTTTCTAAACTACCCAAGGATCCTGATAAGTTTCATACACTCTCAAGAGAGTTCGGGACATTGTGTTCCGTTCCCCTTCCCCTCACCTCGCTGCTGTGGTAAGCCACCTGAGGACTGTGTCAGATCTCTGGACTGTTTGGTGCATTCAAAATTTGATTATGTGTTTTAGCATCCCACCCCACTCCCCAGCCTCTCCAGCCCTTATCCTTTTCTGCAATGGACAGGAATGAGAAATTCAGCTGGGACTAGGGAAGTGGTGTTCTGGGACAGTGAAGAGGTCCAACCAGACAGGTTGGGTTCTAACTGCAAGATCTGATGGGGGTGTTAAGCTTTGGAGTGGGGAGTGTGAAGCTGGAAAGGGAAGTTGGGGCCAATCCACAGAGCTTGGGTTTCAAACTTGTGCTTTGTCAAGCACTTCAATTATTAAGGGCAAAGTCTGGGGCACTAAGTCACTTCCAGAAGCTATAACTGAGAATACCTTTAAGATTGTGCAGTAAGATTCCTACAATAAATCAAATGAAAGTGATGAACCAGACCAAAAACTTATTTAATCAAAACACTCATGGTGGGCCATAAGGCATTGGATAGAGGCCTGTGTGATCAGGCTTCTGGGTGCCTGCCACAAAGCAAACCCACAGTTGTGAGTACATAGGTGAATTTAACTTAAGGTTATGAGTGGAGAGAGAAAATGAAGGGTTTTTGTTTGTTTGTTTGTTTGTTTGTTTTGGTATTCCAATCTAGCAGGGCCACAGGGTTCTATCTGGTCCATGAACCATTTACCACAAAGGTAAACTACTGGTTCACTGTCCCCAAATAACAATCATCCTGGCATCACAAGATGCCTTTTGTTTGTATGAGGAATAGTGTGTATCATGAGTACATGGTAGGGAGGAAGGTTCAGAGATAGACCTCTAAAATGCAGGAGAGTTCTAAGGGCAGGGGTAGAGTGTTTCAGTATTCCCTTTTCCTGTGTTGGATGAAGTTGGTGGCTCCAGAAGGAAAGCAGGTAGGCTCAGCCTCACTGCCCAGGGCAGGCAGGCAGAGGAGTCTACAAGCAGTTTAGGTCTGAGCCAGGCAGGATAATTTGATGTGCCAGTGCCAGGAAAGCCTTTTTCTGTTTCAGAGTCTGACTTGCTTCCAATTTGCCCAAATTGTAGGCGTTTTCATGGCAAGGGTGGGGTTGTCACTCAAGAATGCACAACTGGGCTCTTTTTAATATTTGTTTACTTTTAATCACTTGTCCAAAGGAAACTATAGAAGACAACTATTGGGTTTTTTTCTTCCCATTTATTGTATGATTAACCAATTATATAATTAAAATTAAATAGACATCTAAATTGCAAGAGGAACACAAATTAGGAATTCAAAAACACATCATTGCGATATTACCATTTGCAATCTGTTTCTAAAAATGTCAATTTACAGGCATTCATTTCAATGTACACGCATCTCTTCAAGTTCTACTTCTTTTGTGCCATAGGATATGGTCAAATTTTCTAAAGATCCATATGCCCTTGACAGAGGGTGGGGGAAAGACTTTTCTCTAAACAAGTCTGTTAATTTCGTATAGTTGATTGCTTTGAGATTGACAATACAAATTATTATTTTCTTATTTGGTCTATCATACTTTGATATCTCCCTATCCCTCCCACCCTTAATTATTATCTTTCTGTATTCACTTCCTCCTTCCCATTTATCCCTCCTTCATCCCTTTCCATTTTACTTTTTCTTACTTTTCTTATCCTCTCTTCCCATGCACTGTGTATGCATGTGTATATGTGTGTGTGTATAGATATAGATACACACACAATAACAATAACAACTTGATGCAACATTACATTTTTATCTCCTTTTCCACTGATCACCCTGGCAAAAATGCAATTAATTATAAAAACAATACATTCTATTGAGAAACTTGGCTTTGTAAGTGAATTTATTCACTTATCTCTAGGAACATCTTCTCCCTGGGCTGTACCTGTTTTCAGTAAAGCCAGTAGTTTTGGAGTTTTACTGACAAATGCCTTGAAGTCATCTTGACTGTCCAAGATTTTTCTCTCACCTTGAAATAGGAAAGGTAGCTTGGCTTGATGGTTTACTTGGGGCTTCAGACCCAGGAACTTCATCTGTTAGTAGATTTTGCTCCAACTTGGTCTGTCTTCTGCCATTACCAATGCACAGTCAGGTGTCAGTCTTATCTTTATCTTGTTAAAGAATTACATCTTTTGAGCAGCTTGCGGGACAATTTATTTTTCTTTCAAGTTTAAGAGCTGTACAATTATGAGCCTTAAACTTTTAGCTTGAGAGGTATATTTGATTGGGGACCTGTAACTTCTCTCTGTGTTTAAGTTGGGTTCTATGTTTGGCTCTGAAATATTTTTTCAATAATTTCCTTAATAATAGTTTCAAGGCTAATTTCACTTTCTGCACCTTCAGGGATGCCAGATACACAAATATCATACAACCTTCGTGTGTTTTCAAGATCCATCACCTTTTCTGGCACCGTGTTAGCTTAATTTTTATCTTTTGAGATTGAAGCTCAATTTGACTCTCATTTGTACCAATTCTCTCTTCCACGATATTTATTCAACAATTTTCGTCTCTCCGGGTTTCTTTCAATTCCTCGACCTCCATGCCCCACAGTCTTTGCTGAACTTTTCCTGAGTGCTTTTAAAAATGTTCACATTGGTCCCTCATCAACTGCCTCACACTGTCCCTTTCTCTGGGTTCTGCCTGCTGCTCCTCCAGGCCAGCCAAATCTCTTAAAGTCTCTGAGGTCTCTGGTCCCTCCTTGGCATCAAAGGACTTCTTGCTTGCTGCCAAGCTTGTTTTCATCGTTGTCCTTATTCTCTTTTAAGATAAGGTAGTTTTGTTTTCTTTTTGTCCTACTGTTATAGCTGAGGCTTCTGTTGGCTTAGAGGTCTTTTCGAAGCTCGGCAATTTGGTTCTGAACACAGCTGCTCTCTCTTTCCTCTCCTTGAGTAGTTCAGGAGCTGGGGTCTTTTCATTGAAATGTAAGACCTATTTTAAGCTGAAATCCTCAGAAACGCTATAGGAAATTGAGGTATAATCAACTGATGTTCTCTCATATAATAGCTTTGGAAGTAAGAGCTTCATGACCCTACAGATAAGATAAAGAAATGCATAAGTGCATAAATAAAAAATAAACACACACATATATAAATACCTAAGTACATTAAATACCTGAATATATAAATGTACAAACACACACAAAGTAATATAAATAAACACACAAATATATAAACACACAAATAGATATGTATGTAAAATGAGCCTCATACATTCAGAATATTTAGCTTCTGCCTGGCTAAGAGTACACAGAATATGTTTCTGATTAGGCAACTAGACACATTAGAATTATAAAGCAAAGAGTAAGAGGAGTTCACCTACATGTTTCAGTGTTTGTGGAAAGGAATTTTGACTTTTTGTCGGGAGCTTGAATTTCAGTCCTGGCAGGGCCGTTTACTAGCTGTGTAATAGTGTGACATTTGGCAAGCCACTGAAAGTTATTTGAGTCTCCATTTCCTCATCATTCAAATGAGTATTTAATAACTCTGAGCTAAATTTGAATACAGAACTCTCTGTTTGCCTCACCCTAATCATTAATTTTTAAAATATACTTTTTACAGTGGGATCTGGGATTTAGATTGCTGGCGGTTGAGACAGGACAGGCTAGGGAGAGGGAAAACTGAATAGGTCTCAAATGGATACCCTCTCAGGTCCCACAGCCTGATCTTTTGTTTTGAATAACGAAAAAATAAGTATTCCGCTTGATTATATGCAAAGTATTGTAGAAAGATGAGAAAATAAACTGCCTTCAAGATTATGATCTAGTGCGAGACGGGAGATATCTCCACATTCACAGATGAGGATAATATAATGCAGAACACGGTAAGCTTTGAAAGACAGCATGAAACAAAGTATATGGGAGCATAGAAGAGAAGGTATCCAATTCCTATTGGTAGCACTTAGAAGTTCTTGATTCAAGTCCCCCAGACTCAAGCATCCCTATCATTGGGCCTTGTGAGGGCACCTATGAGGCTTCCTGCTCTAAAGCATCTGTTTGGCTTACCTGACATCCTCCCTGGCATTCTACCATATGGTTCACTTCTTTGGGAATACAGGGCAAAGGATCGCAAAGTATGGTGGTGTATGGTGTGTGGAGACAGTGACTGAAAATGAGGCTGGAGACCTGGACAGGAGCCAGATCATTAAGGACCATGTGTGCCCTATAGTACTTTTTAGTAAAATTTTGTATTTGTGCCAAATCGAAAGGCCAAGTCACGATCTTGGTCCAAATGGAGGGCTTCTAACGAAGCAGAAAATGACCTTCTCTAGCTCCCAATTCTCTCCCTGATGTTAGTTATGCGATCCTGGGCACAGATCCTCAGGGACAGGGCTCAGAGGCCACTTTCTGAGCTGGCAGTCCACCTGTTCTTCTAATTCAGTCTCCTAGCAGTTCAGGTTTCTGTTTCAATAGAAAACAAAAACTGGCGATAAGGCAGTTTACAATTAGAATCACACATATTAAACACCCATGTATGAAAATGTTGGCCCTTTTCAGAGGTCTGATAATTTTAAAATCAGGATCTGTCTTAGACTCCAATGATCTAAGCAGATAACTTTTAATGGGGTTTGTAGGAGAACAATTTAGTGGATGAAATGGTGTGTTGAGAAAAGGAAATCAAAATTAGGTCTGGTAAATTCAAATGCAAAAGGTGATTTCATCCAAATTGTCATCTGAATTCTAAGAAATATTAAGAATTGTTATGAGAAATTAGTATAAATACCTAATGGGATTTGCCTAAAAAAATTAGAACAGGTGCTTGGTACCTCCACATTCAAAACAACTAAAAACTAGTCTTTAGTGCTTAGAGTGCTTAGGTACTGTGAGATCTTAGGCAAATGGCATTTATGCATTCTTGCATTTATTCAAAAATGTTAATTGCACACATTCTTTGCTTTCTAGTTCTGGGGATACATCAGTAAACAAAACAATAAAACCCCACAGATTCATCAGTAAATATTTGTTACTAAGTATCTGGGTAAATACATTTTTTAATGCTTGAATATAAGGAGATATTTTCATAACTCTACTGTTACTAAAGATACAGAACTGACTTTTGCTGCAAACTATGGCAACTGAATTTTTGGATGTCATTTAGTAGTGTCTGGGAATGGTTGGGGTGTGGATGACTCTGAAAAGATTTTTGGATGGCCCTATCTAATTTTCTTTCCCTGAAGCCCTTTATTCAGATTCAAGTGAGCAAGTGGCGCAGGAATGGTAGGAGTGTAGAAGAAGGCTTATGGAAAGCCCTCTACATGTTTAAAAGGGTATAGAGGAAAAAGTTTGGCCACTTGTCATTAAAAATCATTTTCATTAACTATATGACCTTTACCTACAGATTTCTTCTTAGTATTTTTAACAAGATCTTTAAAAACTTAGGATGGCATAGTCCAGTGGGGAAACTGCAGTGCCAAGGAAATCTACACTACAATTGTCGTTAGGCACCATGATGTTAAAAATACATATTAACTAATGGAAATAGTGCTGGACACTAATTAAAGTATCCAAATGACTTGTCATTATTAATAACCCTGGATTTCAACAAGGAGCACTTGCTGTGGAAGTTCTGTGACTATCCTGGGCACAGCATGACAATATTTTAAAAATATGTACACCATGAAAGAATCCCACTTGAAATAGCTATAAGATGGCGCCAAAAAGTCACCAAGTAGAACTGAGCACAGACTCAAAACGAAGTTGAAATTTATTCTCATGACTTCAATCTAAACTAAAAAGTAGTTTAAATTTTATACTTTTTGAAAAATATATGACCGACTTAATAACACATGCTTTCTTGAGTTTCAGATGATTAACTCCAGCACTCATTCATTTCACCAACCTTTATTGAATGCCCATTATAAACAAGGAGCCATCAAATATTTGGTGGAATAAGATGGGTGAAGAATAGAAGGAAGGAAGGATAAAAGAATGCAACACACTCCATGTATACATTGGCAGCTAAAAGATTAGCAAAATATATTCGATGCCTTTCTAATAATTAAAAGCCTAGAAGTTGAGCAAAAACATGCAAACAAATAGCACAATATGCTAAAATATCATAAGAAAAGTGGAGAAAACAGTGGTCATGGAAGCTTAGGAAAGAGCAATATCCTTCTTATCTGGGGGAATGAGTGAAAGCCTGTGGATAAGGTCACATATGAACTGAACTCTCAAGTACGGTTGGATTAATCTGGCAGCTGTAAATACTACATGGTTAGTCCCCCAAGAGTAGAGACGATGACTTATTTATCTATGTATCTCCTGTGCCTAATTCAGAAATAATGCTAATAATAGCTACTATTTATTGAACGCTTACTATTTGCCAGGCACCGTGTTGAGCATTTTACGAACATTGTCACATTTACC
Organism: Propithecus coquereli; assembly: GCF_000956105.1. Taxonomy (NCBI): domain Eukaryota; kingdom Metazoa; phylum Chordata; class Mammalia; order Primates; family Indriidae; genus Propithecus; species Propithecus coquereli. Next base: position 7,389,623 of record NW_012149952.1, read on the forward strand.
TCTACAACATTCCTGAGCAGTGCTTACATTATAACAGCAGCAACAGCAGAAGCAGCAGCAGCGATAGCAACATTTGTTGAATGTTAACTATAAGCCAGGCACAGCTTTAAGAGATTTGTGTAACTATTAGCATCCCTTTCTTACAGATGAGAAAACTGAGGCTCAGAGAGGTTAAGAAACTTGCCCAAGATCACACAAGTTAGTCTTAGGTAGATCTGCCATTTGCATCCAGGTCATCTTATTCTAAAACCCATGTTATCATGGCTCAGTACCTATTACTTATAATAAGTAAATGAAAATGGAAAGAGGAAGAAAGAGAGATATTGTGAAGATAGAAACCACTGAATCCGCAAATTCTTTAGGGAAGAAGGAGTAAGACCAAGAGCAAAATAGAGAGAGAGGGAGAGAGAAAGAGAGAGAGAGAGAAACTGTCATGAGATTTTCAGTCTAAGCTAAGAAATGTAAAGATTTTTCTCCTGAAAAACTGTAAAAGACTAGCTATCGTGTACTGAATTTTTAAAAATTATTTTTATGAAGCATTTGAGAAATGTTATGATGTTTTTTTAAATGTATAAAGTAATATCCCATGAAGGTTACCTAGAAAAAAACTTCAAAGAAAACGCACAAAATATTAATGGTAGTTACATACTGGAGAATTATTGGAGATTTTTTTTTTCCTTCATCCCTGTGTTTTCTGCCGTGACAACAAATAATTTATGATTTATAAAACAAATTTTGAGAAGTTGGGTAACAATTTAGGGCATATTTTAAAAATAATCAGAATCCTTTGTTGTTAGAAAATACACCTTTACATATTTAAGAGTGACATGGATATTATATTTTCAACTTACTCTTAAATGGCTCAAATATTAATATATAATACAGGGAAATATATGATATATATGTATTTATATTTTATATATAGAGAGAGAATCTGAGAGGAAGGAATTCTAAGAAATATTAAGAATTGTTATGAGAAATTAGTATAAATACCTAATGGGATTTGCCTAAAAAAATTAGAACAGGTGCTTGGTACCTCC
>NW_012149952.1:7390712-7429720 GCF_000956105.1 Propithecus coquereli
TTATGTTAAAATTAGAAAGAAAATACACTAGTTTGAACAGGTAAAACAAAAAAGCCAAAAGAAAATCTCTCTCTCTCTCTCTCTCTCTATATATGTATATATATATACACACACACACATGCACATACACACATGTATCTGTATGCGTACCTATAGTTTATAGTTCATATCTATAGTTTATAGCTCATATATATACATATTACAATTTTAAAATAAGAAAGAAAACTAATCACCAGAATCATACATTTTTTATTCTTCCTATAGCACTTATTTCTGCTGATTTTTCTTCTTTTGACACCAATGCTGCCAACCTATCCTTCTTAAGGTTGCCAATTGTACCCAAAGAAACTCATTCCTAGTTTGCACAGTTGGCCATGTTACCTACCTACAGTATCGTTTCAAGAGTTAGCTTCTGTCCAGCTTTTTAAATATCATCTTGAAATCGTCACGTCTTAACGTAGCTTGACCATTTTTACTGAGCTAACTACCTGTTTAGTTGAATTGACTTGCATATTTGGTTAAATGGACAGTTTTTAGGGGGCTTTTAGAGAGTCAGGTGGAGAGAATGGTTGGACTAATGGAGGAGCAATTAAACCAAATGGTGAGCATTTTATGAAAATACAGATTGCCATGGGAACCAAAGAAAAAAAAAAGAAGCAGCAGCAGAATATAGTTACAAAGGGTTTGTGAAATTGCTTTTGGTTCTGCAGTCCAATTTCCATTAGGTCAGATCTGATGACTGTTATTATTTTTATTATAATTCCTTATCTATGTACAGCTCTGTTGATTCTTTTCCCCCAAAGTACTCATAGATCCATTTTGTTCATTTACCTTCACAACAATGCTGCTAAATAGATCCAATGCTTATTTTCTTACTGGCTTAGTATACAGCACCTAATTCCAGAAAAACAATCTGTTCAGAGGTAATGGTGCTTTTGGACTGAATGTTGGATATGTCATATAAAATATAGCCATTATAATTGGTAATGGACATAACAGCTTTATGATACTTTTGAAAAATGTTATTCAATAGTATTTTTAGCAGCTATAAAGAACTAGATATATACTGAAGAGAACTGGAAACACACTAATTATGTATCCTAGATTGAGAAAAGTTTTCTTTGAATTTGTCTTCCCTCAGAGTTTGGGGAGAGAAATAAAAGCTAACAACAATCTAAATGTTCTCTTACGAAATCACCATTCTGTGGTTTTATAAACCCATCACCTTATAATTTGATGTCATCTGGAAATCATTCAAATGGGAAGCATCAACAGAGAAGTTTTTCTAAGACTCATGTTTATCACAAGGTAATACAGTTAGATTGAGTCCTTTCAATGTAATTTTAATTTTAGCTCTAAATAATTTGTATCTTTTCCAAGGTTAGAAACACAGAAAGTACACATAAACATTAAGATCTAAAAATTTCCTGAAATACATTAGTGACCCCATTTATATAACGAATACCTTGTTTGTTTGTGATCCTCTCAACATTAAGCTAGATAAGTAGATGCAAAAATGAAGGGAATTTGATTTGTGATGCTGTCCATTGCCCAGCAATGAGAGACTATGGTTGTTTTTGCAGCATTGCACCATTTTAGGAGGCTGGGGACAATATATGCCACTTTTTTTTTTCCACTTGAGACTGAAACAGACAGCAAAATGGATAATTTAAATGTATTATTTGTCAACAGGCTAAATTTAAGGACATTTGCATTTTAAAGATGAATTATGAAAATCTAAATGTCCTTGAATGCTTAATTATCTGTGCCTTCATTCTGAAAAAATTAATTTTCAGAATGAAAACAAAACAAAATAGGACATTTACATGACTACAAAATTGATGAGAGTTATTTTAAAAAACCTCTGAAATAAGCTTAATAATGCATCCAAATAATTTTTCAATGTTCGCAAATATGGAACATAAATGTAAAATCCTGCATTTGGGTCCAAAAACAACCAGATGCACAGGCAGAGGATGAGATGTGGCTAAGTAGCAACACGTGTAAAAAAGATTTAGGGGTTTTCAGGGACTATAAGCTCAATATTATTCAGTTGTGTGTTGGGCCTGCACAGAAAACTAAATCCATCTTCATCTGCATTAATAGAAAGATAGCGTTGGAAACAAGGGAGTGATAATGCAGCCCTGCTCTGTGCTCGGCAGACCTGTACTTGAAGTATTCAATGAAAATAACAGGATAGGGGAGCACGTGGGTAGCAGTCACAAGCTATAGTGCATCTAGAAGGGAGAGAGCAGGTTACTGAAGAGTCTGGAAACCATGTGGTGAAGGGCTGCTGAGAAATGAAAATTCTTGAGGAGGAAAGGGAGGCAGAAGTTGTCTTTGAATACTTCCTCTCCTTTGTCTCCTCCTTCCACTGTTTTTGTCTCTCCCTTGCCCTTTCTTTCTATCTTTCCTCCCTAAAGCTATTTACCAAGATAGTGATGTTCCAACTTGGCTCTTTAACACTATATTATGTTACTTCCATGCATACCCTAAATGCCACACTTCCCTGCAGCTCCTTTTCATTTCTCCCTGGTTCTTGTGCCTCCTCACTCACATCCAGCAGGGCTGAACCACAGTGAGTCCCCTCCCCCCTCCACCTTTCTTTTTTCAGGAGGACTTCATGTCCCTGGGAAAGGAAACAGAGTATGAATTAACTAGCACAGACCCTTAAGCCAAGGTCATGTAAAAAATGGCCCAGGTACAAAAGGAGCAATTCTAGTAAAGCTCTAAAATGAATTTCTTTAGTCCCTCTAATGCTCATTGGCATTAGACATGGGAATTTGAGCACGGCTCCTCATGGGTGGGCTCAAAGTGCACCTGTAACACTAATCTAGGATGCTTAAATATCAGGTTCCTATTTAACAAGGAAAATAAAAGGGGGAGTTTGTTAATACAAAAGTTTGAACATAAAACATCACTGCCTGAATGATTAAACCTATTTCAGAGGGCTGAAATCCTAATGACTCCAATTTGTCAAAACATAGGAGTTTTAATAGGGGGCAGGAAGGGTTGGCAGTGGTATGCAGCGTAGGAATCAACAACTGCGTACTTAAAGCAAAACATAAAAGCTCTATCCTGCTGAAATTCTCAGAATCACTATAGGAAATTAGGTGTAATTGACTGATGTGATCTCCAGTAATAGAAATAGGACTGAGTGCCTAGTATCCTCACAGTTAAGACAAGTAAATAAAAAGAGTTGGCAGTGCATAAAATGCTTATAGTGTGCGACAGTTCATGTAAATTGGCTACTTCATTGATTTAAACATTTTGTAAATATAAATTTCTAGGCTAGAAGATGACAGATGGAAGGAAAGAGAAAAATCAAAGAAAAAATAGAAAGGTTGAGGTAAAAGGGAAAGGTAAGGAAAGATGGAAAATAAAGGAAGAGGTGGAAAGGGGAGAAAAGAGAAAGAAGAGGAGAAAAGAGGCACAGAACTAGAGTAAAAATAAATTTAAAGGGGAAAATAAGAGGGAGAGGGAGAAGACAAGAATATTTGAGTGACTACAATGTATCTGTATTCACAAAAATCTTCAAGGATGTGAGAAATCACAGGGATTTTTTTCAACTTGTGATCGACAATTAACGATGTCCTTGTAATAGTGCTGATGACTGAGACTGGGTGGAGGGGGAGAGGAGTGTGAGTCCTGATTGGTTCTTGGTCCAATAGTCTCTTCCAGGACCCATTCTTCTCTTGCCAGGTACCTTTGCTCTGAGTTGAGAGGCTAGGCAAGCACACCACCACTGCTACCTGAATGTTCGCAGCAACTTTATTCATAATAGCCCAAACTGGAAACATCCCAAATGTCCATCAACTGATGAATGGATAAATTGTGTTACATTCAAACTGCAGAATACTACTCAGCACAAAAGGGGAAAACTACTAATACATTTAACAACATTGATGAATCACAAATATTATGCTAACTGAAAGAAGCCAGACTCAAAAGGTTATATTGTATGATTCCATTTATATGACATTCTAGAAAAGGCAAATATAAGTATGCAGAACAGATCGATGACTGCCATGGGTTAGGGTTGGGAGCACAGGATTTATGCAAAGGGAAATAAGGAAACTTTTGGAGGGGAAGGAAATATTCTTTATCTTGAAAATGGTGGTGGTCACATGTGTACATGTCTATGCGTGTTTGTCACAACTTATAGATCTGTATGCTTGCAATTGGTGAATTGTAAATTATACCTTTATAATGCTGATAAAAACAAATAATCAAAAAATTTGTCCAAAGTCATTCTACTACTAGTGGTGCTGCCCTACCTTCTTTCCTCCTTATACTCTAGGCAGAGCAGTACGTAGAAAGAAAATATCTGAGGGCCTAAAATGGAGATTTAAAGATGTTTGTACACAGAATTCCTCATTGTCTTATTAATCGAATCGAAATTCCTCACTCTGGCATTCAAGGTCTTCCATAAGCTGCCCCAATCTGCCTCTCCAACTTTGACTGTCAACATTCCTGTAAACATCCTCTTGACTACTATCAAGTAGCTGTGCTCACTTCATGCATATGCCCTTTCTGTCTACTTCCCTAGCATATACATACTCTGCTTATTTCAATCTATTTGCCTTTGTTGATACTGGTTTCCCTCCATGTTCTAGCATGCCTTATACTTACTCATTCAACAACTATTTATTGAGTGCCTACTATGTGCCAAGTAAAGCGCTAACTGTATATACATTAACAAGTCTATTTAAACAAGTCTGTTAAAGTCTCTGCCTTCACACAACTCACAGGCAAATTATGCCATTAGAATGTAGTGTGAAAAAGGCCAAATAATAGGAGAAAATACAGTATATTAGTACCATGGAGAAAAGGAACCAGACCCAGAAATGGAAAAATAATAGTCAAAAACGGTTTCTCAAAGGAAACTATATCTAGATGGAGACTTGAAAGATACTTTGGGGTTCTCCAGGCACAAGGAGAAGAGTGCTCTGTGCAGAAAGAGTTAGAATACAGAAAAGTCTGGAGGTGAGCAAGTGCATGGGAAGTAAATTCAAGATTTAAAATGATTTAAGTATGTCAGGAACAGGGAGGATAAAAGAGGCAAGAGATGATGCTGGATAGAGAGTCTTGAGCCAGGTTATGAAGGGCTTTCAGCACCATATCAAGGAATGTGGAATTTATGTTTAGGGTGATGATGTACCAACAAAAAGGCTTGAAATAGAAGAGTGGTACCCTTATGTTGGGGTTGAGACAGATCATTCCATCTATAGTGTGGAGAATGGATAGGACAAGGAGAGGTGGGGAGACCAGTTAGTAGATGTGGCATTTTCCCAAGCATTCTTGGCTACAGTGGTGGCAAGTATAATACAGAATAAATATTTAAGAGATAAAGATAAAATTGGCATTATCTACCCATAGATTTGGTGATTTCAGTGGAGGGAATAGGGTAGCATCAAAGATGACTCTCAAGTCTCTGCTTGGAAAACTTGGTGCATGCTGGAGCCAGTCATTGAGATAGGGACATAAGAAAGATAAGCAAACGATAAATACAAATTCAGTCTTGGACATGTCAGCTCCTATTCTGTACCCTTGACCACTCTGGCTCACATCAGCCTCCCGTATGGAAAATCCTAGAGTCTGGTCCACTCCCTTGGGCCTTTGTGTTTCTATAGACTCCCTAAGGAGAACTCCTTGAGAGCAGGAGTTCCGTCTGAGAGTTTTAACACCTCACAGGCCCTACCCTGTGATAAACATAGAATGAGTTCTCAAAAACACTTGCTAATCAATCGAGTACTGTCATGGGGCAATAAAATGTGATGTGTAGGTGGGCTTGAGTCATATCCATTACTGAAGATGGTTAGTAATAAAGAACAGCTTCCGTATAAATAACAAACAAATATAGCAGGAAAGGATTAAGCTGTGCTTCAGTTTACCCAATTAGAAAATTGAATTTCACGTGAAATCCATCATAATTATTTAATATTTAAATAAGAACTGTTTATAGACTATTTTGTAGGAGAGATAATCTTTTTGTGATCTTAAGAATCATATCTTTTAAGAATCTTTAAGTTTGAAGAGTTCTGTAAGATTTTTTAGTCCAACTCCCAGTTGATGCTAGAATTCCTTCTACAACATCCCTAATGGTGTTTATCTAGTTGGTCCTTACATACCATTAATGACAGGGAACTCACTATGTTCCAACTCAACCCATTTCATCTTCAGACAGCTTTGACTAAGTGTTCTTCCTTATGCTTTATCTAATTATGTCTCCAAAAGTAGAATGCTTCATTTATGTATTATTCATTACATGTTTAAAAACAGAGATTATAGCCCTTTTCGTTTTCTGTTCTCTAGATCAACTCTTGCCACTTTCTTTATATGGTATGGTTTTGCATTTCTTACCCATATTGGTCACTCATCTGTGTGTACACAAGTTTATTTATAATCTTCATGTATTCTGGCACCCAGAGATGAGCAAAGTACTGTATTCCAGGTGTTATCTTGCAAGGACAGAGAACAGCAAGATTATTGCTTCCTTCATTTTGGATAGTCTTCTCCTGTAAATATAATCTAAACAAACTTACAGCAGCTTTTTATCTATAGCTAATTGTGGACATACATTGAGTGAGTGTTGACTTCAAACTGTCTTTTAGATGCACTGCTGCTAAGCTATGGTCTGTGGGAACCAAGTAAAACTACAAAGTGCAGTTTAAGTTCCCTCTCTTCCCATTTATTTTATCACATTTTAAAGTTAGAATTAATAGATTATATCTCTCTTCACTGAGGCTTATTTGCCTTTTTCTGTTGGGTATACTAAGATTGTATGTAATAGTGATTCTTATGTCATATTCATCTTGGAGCTTGCTATGGACTGAAAGTTTGTGTCCCACTAAAGTTCATAGCCCCCAATGTGACTATATTTGGAGATAGGGCCTTTATTGGGGGTAATTAAGGTTAAATGAGATGAGAAAGATGGGGCCCTGATCCAGTAGGACTAGTATCTTTGTAAGAAGAGACATTCTCTTCCTCCCTGCAATGTAAAGACACAGCAAAAAGGCAGCTGTCTGCAAGCAAGGGGAGCCCTCACCAGAAAATGACCATACCAGCACCTTGATCTCAGATTTCCTTCCTCCAGTACTATGATAAAATAAATTTAACCCATCCAGTCTGTGGTATTTTGTTATAGCAGCCTGAGCAGACTAATATAGAGCCCCAGCCTATTATAGGACTTGGCATATTACTAGAGCTTAATGGAAGTCCAGCTATTTGAATGAAAGATGGATATTGTCTAAAAATAGCAAAAAAGTAAAAATTACTCATAGTTGTTTCATCTTGGCATCTGCAGTAATATGGGGACCTCTCATTGATCATATGATCATAGTTTGGAAAGCAGAAATCACACTCAAACGACCTCACTGACGGCCTTCCTTCACCTTTGAAGGATAATTTCATTGGATATAGAATTCTATGTTGATAGCTTTTCCTTTCAACAATTTAAAGATTTCACTTCACTCTCTTCATGCTTGCATAGTTTCTGAGAAGTTCACTATAAGCCTTACCCTTTTTTCCCTATAGGTAAGGTTTTTTGTTTCCTTCCACTCTGTCTTCACTTAAGAATTTCTCTTGGTATTTGCTTTTTTGCAGTCAGAATACAATATGCCTAAAAGCGTGTGTGTGTGTGTGTGTGTTTGCTATTTATCTTGCTTGGTGTTCTCTGAGCTTCAAAAAATTCTTTTACCCTGTACTTCCTTTCTTCTCTTTCTGGAATTTTAATCATATGTATATTACCCCTTTTGATATTATCCTATAGTTTTTGCATATTTTGTTCTTTTTTCCCTCCCCTTGTCGGAGTCACAGAAGGGAGTTTTCCTGATCCTTCCTGTGGGAATATTGTGCAGTTCTTGGAGGAAAAGCCTGCAGAAGTGTGGGGCTCCCCTTATTATTTCCCCCCTCAGGAGCTTTGCACTCTCACACTAGTCCACTTTCAACCTCCAGAAATTTTCATGATTACTAATGAATTAAGTATTACCACTGCTTCTGGCTTCTGGCAGGTCTTCTACAGGCAAGCAGATCTAGATATACCTGTCTCTCCAGCTTCTGAGGTGTTAGGTTGTCCTGCCATCTCAATTCTCTGAGTCTAAGAAAAGCCATTAATTTTTCTATTCATTCTCCAGCATTTTCTTGTTGTAAGGATGAGAAGGCAAATTTCAAACTCTTTACATGTTAGAGCTTAAAGCATAGGTTTCCTGCATTTTTTATTAAGAGAAAAAATGTATTTTTTATTTACTAAAATCTCTACCCTTTTCAATAATTTTCCTTTCTTCCAGAGTATCTGAGCCTCCAACTGATATTATTTCCATTCTGCCCAGAGAAATTCCCTCAGCAGTTTTTATAGTGTAGGTTTGCTAATGACTAATTTTCTTGGTTTCCTTATGTATGGAAATAGTTTTATTTTGCCTTCAATTTTGAGGAATATTTTTACTGAAGGTAGAATTATTGATTGATTGTTTGCTTTTGTGTTTTAGTTCTTTAAGATGTTACTCCAGTGACTTCAGGTCTCCATAGCTTTGATTAGAAGCCTAGGGACATTTGAACTGATGTTCATCTGTATGTAATGCGTCATTTTTCTCTGGCGGCTTTCAAAATATTTTTTTCATAAAAAGCATCCAAATTGGAAATGAAGAAGAAAACTATCTCTATTCACACACTATGTGATCTTATATATAAAATCCTAAAGAGTTCACAAAGAGCTATTAGAGCTAATAAATTCAGCAAATTTGCAGGATGCAAGATCAACACACAAAAATCTGTTGTATTTCTGTGTGCTATTAGTGAACAATAGAAAAAAGAAATGAAGAAAACAATTCTATTTACAATAGCATCAAAAATAATAAAATATGTTGATATAAATTTTGTAGAAATTGTCCAATGGATTGTAAAATTTATACGGAAACGAACGGACCTAGAATATCCAAAGCTATTTAGAAAAAGAACAAAGTTGGAGGACTTACATAACCCAATATCAAAACATACTATTAAGCCACAGTGATCAAAAGAGTGGGTTATAGGTACAAGGATAAGCAAATAAATAGAAGCAAATTGAGTATTCAGAAACAAATTCTTACATTTACTATTTCAACAAAGATCCCAAGACAATTTGACAAGGAAAAGCATAGCCTTTTCAACAACTGTTACTGGGACAAATATATATCCAATGCAAACAAAACAAAACAAAACAATACAAAACCCCCAAAACTTAGACACTTACCTCACATCAAACACAAACATTAACCCAAAGTGACTGCTAGACCTAAATTTAAGAGCAAAAGCTGTAAAATTTTTAGAATAAAATGTAAGAGAAAAATATATTTTGAGGTTAGGCAAAGATTTCTTAAATACAGCACCAAAGATATGATTCATAATTGCAAGAGATTTTTATAAATTTGTATTTTGTCAAAATTAACATTTGAGCATCAAAAGACGTCATTAAGGAAATGAAAAGACAAATGAGCTGGAGGAAAACATTTGCAAATCATTCATCCACTAAAGCATTTTCATCCAGAATATATGAAGAACTATTATAACTCAGTAATAAGAATAGAAACACCATAATTAAAGACTTGAATAAAGATTTAAATAGACATTTCACTGAAGAAAATAACTAAATGGCTAATAAGCACATATAAAAATGCTCAATATCATTAATCATTACAGCAATGCAAATTAAAACCATGATAAAATACCAATACACACCCTCTGGAATTTCTATTATTAAAAAGACAAACTATACTAATTGTTGGTGAATGTGGAGAATTGGAACCCTCATGCATTGCTGACGGGAATGCAAAATACCACACTCACTATGGAAGGCAGTATGGGAGTTTCTGTTAAGTCTAATTAAAATGTATCATGTGATTGAACAATTCCACTCATGGGAACGTATACAAGAGAAATAGAAATATATGTTCAAGCAAAGATATATACAGCAACGTTCATAGCAACATTTTTCATACAGCCCCAAACTGGCTACATTGCAAGTGCCTGTCACCTGGTGAATGGGCAAAAACAATGTAGTTTATCCATACACTGGAATACTTTTTGGCAATTTAAACAATGAGCCACTAGTATATGCTATAACACGGATGAACTTCAATAACATTATGCTAAATGAAAGAAGCAAGACACCAAAGCTACCTATTTATGATTCCATTCATATAAAATATCTAATAACAAGGTAAATTTTAGAAACAGAAAGCTGATCAGAGGCTGTCTAGGGCTTTGGGTAAAAGGTAGGATAAACTATAAACAAGGGAACATAAGGAAACTTTTTAGGGAGATGAAAATGCTCTAAAACTGGATGGCAGTGATGGCATCATAATTCTCCACATCTAATAAAATAATTGAACTGTTACACTTACAATGGGTAAATTTTATGGTTTGTTAATTAAATCTTAATAAAACTGTGAAAAGAAAGATAACAAGAGGATATTATGAATAAATTTATGCCAAAAAATTTTGCAAATTCCTTCAAAATAAAACTTAACCAAAAACTAACTGGTGATGAAACTGATACAGGAAAATTTGAATATCCCTAAATCTGTTTAAAAATTGAATTATCAAAAGCCTTTCTATAGAGAAACTCCTGGCTTAGATGGTTTTATTGTGAATCCTATCAAAACATTAAAGTATGATATTTATACGCTTTCACATAGTAGAGGAAGAAGGGATACATCCAAACTCATTTTATAAGCCAACAGAATTCTAATACCAAAACCTGCAAAGACATTACAAAAAAATGAAAAAAATCACATAAACATACCTCATGAATATACAAACAAAACTCTTTAGGAAAATATTAGCAAATCAAACCCAGTAATATATAAAGAGGATAATATATCATGACAAGTATGATTTATTCCAAGAATGCAAGATTCATTTAGCATTCAAAAAACAATCACTTATTCACTACATTGAGAGAACAAAGGAGAAAAAAATATAATTTCAATGGATACAGAAGACCTTTGACAAAATTCAACACTAGTGCATTGCAAATAGAAATAGAAGGGAACTTCCTCAATTTAATAAAGGGTGTATGTAATGAACCTATATCTAACACCTTACTCATCGGTGAAATATTGAATATTTTGCCATTAATATTGGAAATAAGGCAAAGATGCTTGCTCTCACAACTACTATTTAACACTATCTTGGAGGTCTTAGACACTGTAATAAAGCAAGATAAAATATAAAAGGCATAAAGATTAGAAAGGAAGATGCATAACTGTACTTGCAGATGATATGGTTATTACATAGAAAATCCTAAGGAATCTACAAAATATATAATAGAACTAATAGGCAAATTTAACAATGTCACAGGACATAAGGTTACTACATACAAAAAATTATATTTTCACAATGAAAGCTACTGGACCTTTCCATTTTATATCATACAATTTCATGCAAATCTGCTATTATCTCAAAATAAAGAGTTTAATTTAAAAATACCATTCCCAATATATCTCATAATGTATATGCAAATATTTCAAAATCTGAAAAAAACTTGAAATTTAAAACACTTCTGGTCTCAAGCGTTTTGGATAAGGGATGCTCAACCAGTATATTCATGTTTAGGTTTTTGTGTGAACTTCATGTTTATTTGGGATAAAGGCCCAAGAATGCAACTGCTGGCTGTATGGTAGTTGCATGTTTGGTTTTATAAGAAATTGCTTGTTTGTCAGAGTTGCTAGGCCTTTTGACATTCCCCCTACCAATGTATGAGTGATCAGATTTCTCTGCATTCTCACCAGCAGTTGGTGTTGTCTCCATTTTTCATTCTAACCATTCCGATAAATGTGCAGGGTATCCAACTGTGATTTTGCTTTGCATCTCCCTAATGGTTAATAATATTTAGCATCTTCTCAAGTATTTATTTTCCATTTCTATATCCTCTTTGGTGAAATATCTGTTCATATTTTTTGCACATTTTGTAATTAGATGGATTTTTTACTGTAGTATTTTAAGATCTTTTTTAAAAATCCTAGTTCCTTATTATGTGGATATGTGGTTTGCAAATAGTTTCTGTCAGTCTGTGGCTCGTTTTTAATCCCCTTAGCAGCGACTTTTGCAGAGCAGATTTTAAAATTTGGGTGATGTCCAGTTTATCAATTTTTTGGATTATGGATTATGGATTTGGTGTCAAGTCTAAGAATGATTTGCCTAGCCCTAGATCCTGAAAGTTTTTCCCTATAATTTTTTCCTAAAAGTTTTATATTTAATGTTTATATCCATGATCCATTTTGAGTTAATTTTTATATGAGGTAAGAGGTTTAGGTCAAGGTTCATTTTCTTGGCTATGGATATCCACTTGCACTAATATCACTCATTGGAAATTCTGTCCTTTCTTTATTAAATTACTTTTGTACCTTTGTCACAAATCAGTTGGCATACTTGCATGGGTCTATTTTGGGGTTCTCTGTTTTGTTCTATTGACCCATGTTCCTATCTCCCTGCAATTTATCAGTGTCACAGGTTACAATATTACTATACAAAAATAAGCTAAATTTTTATCTAGCAATAAAAGAAAATATTTAGAAAATGAAATTAAAAAGCAATTTTATTTACAATGTCTCAAAATAATAAAATAGTTAGGAATAAAGTTAATAAAAACATGCAAGTCCTCTACACTAAAAAGTACAAAAATTCTTAAGAAAAATCAAAGAAGTGTTAAATAAATGAGGTAGATATATCATATTCATGGTTAAGGAGATTATGTTAAGAAATAATTTCTCCCAAATTTATCTATAGGTTCTACGTAATTATAATTAAGACATTAGCATATTTTGTTATAGAAATTGAAAAATTGATTATAACATTAATATGAAAATTCAAAAGACCTATAAAACCCAAAGCAATGTTGAAAAAGAACATAGCTGAAGGACATACATCACTTGATATAGGAATTAATATTAAGGTAAGTAATCAAGATAGTGTGATACTCACCTAAGGAATGACAGATATATCATTGGAATAGAACAATCCAGAAATAGTAGACACAAACTTATATAGTCATGTAACTTTTCACAAAGATGCCAAACCAATCCATTGGGGAAAGGAAATATTTTTATTTTGTTTTGCCTTGATTTGCTTTTTAACAGATGGTTCTGGCATAACTACATATTCATTGAAAACAGTGAATCCCAAATGACAGCATAGATAAAAGTTTCATGTGTAAAAATAACAAATCTCAAACCTTTTGCTATAACACACACAAAAATTAATTCTAGATAGATCATAGGCCTCTATGTAAAGGCAAAAATCATAAACCTTTTAGAAGACAATGTGACAGAATATCTTTTACTATATGTGTAGGCAATGGTTTCTTATACAGGTCACAGAAAGCAATGACAATATAAAATGGATGAGGCAGGTTCCATCAAAATTAAAAACTCCTGCTAAAGACAGCATTAAGAATAGGAAGGTCACATGCTTGGAGAAAACATTTGTAAAATACATATCTGACAAAAGACTCTTACTATTCAGGATATAAAAAGACCTTCTACAATTCAATAATGAAAGGATAAAAAATTAAAATGTACAAAAGTCATATAGCCAGTTTGGAAAACAATTTGGAAGTTTCTCACAAAGTTTAACATAGAGTTACCATACGACCTAGCTATCCCACTCCTTGATATTTATTTACCCTAGTAAATTGAAAACATATGCATGTAAAAAGCTGTACATTATGGGTTAAAATGGCCTTATTCATTATTTCCCCAAACTGGAAACAACTTAGATGTCTTTCAATAGGTAAATGGATAATCGAACTGCAGTGCCATGGCATATTACTGAGCAGTCTGGAGGAAAAGTAATTGATTCATACAACAATATGCATGAATTGTAAGTGCATTCTGCCAAGTGAAAGCAGCAAAACTACAAAGGCTACATATTGTATGGATCTGTTTATATGATATTCTGAAAAGGCAAAACTATAAGGACAGAAAACAGATCTGTGGTTTCCAGAAGTTGGGGATGGGGATCACAAGGAAACTTTCAGTGTGATGGGAACATTATTTATATTACTATGGCTGTGGATACATGATTATGCATTTGTCAAAACCCATAGGACTGTACACCATGGAGAGTATCTTACTATAGGCAGATTTAAAACAATCATCCAGAACGGCTACAGAACCCAGAGTGGAATAAAGACTAGGGCAAATGTATCTAACTCTACTATAAATGTGATATAGCTTCATTGAAGGAGGTGGAGAGGAAAGCAGCTGACTTAATAACTTTGAAAAACTGGTTTGTCTTGATACTATTTTAAAGGTAAAGACAAAAATAACTATATATAAGCACTGTACTCTAGTTCTGCAGTCCCCAACCCCCAGGCTGAGGATGGGTATGGGTCCGTGGCCTGTTAGGAACTGGGCAGCAGAGCAGGAGGTGAGTGGCGGGCTAGTGAGCGAAGCTTCATCTTTATTTACTGCCCGCTCTCCATCGCTCCCATCACCGCATAAGCTCCGCCTCCTGTCAGATCTGCAGTGACATTAGATTCTCACAGGAGTGCAATCCGACTGTAAACTGCATATGCGGGATATCTAGGTTGAGCACTCCTTATGAAAATCTAATGCCTGATGATCTGAGGTGGAGCTGAGACAGTGATGCTAGCACTGGGGAGTGGCTGCAAATACAAATTATCATTAGTAGAGAAGTTTGACTGCACAATAAATGTAATGTGCTTGAATCATCCCAAAACCATCCTCTCCCCCAACCCCCAGTCCATGGAAAAATTGTCTTCCATGAAACCTGTCCCTGGTGCCAAAAAGGTTGGGGACTGCTGCTCTAGTTGATAAACATATTTCTTACAGAGGAATGATTTAGCAATTCTGAAACTACATTACATGCATACTAGGGTTGGAAAAATAAGCAAGTGCATTACAAATAGTAAGAACCAAGTTTCTCTACCATAGAAAGAAGTAACAAATAAGCAATGAGGGTAAATTAGTTTTCTACTTCTGCCATAACAAATTATCACAAACTTGTGGCTTAAAATAATGTAGATTTATTATCTTACAGTTCTGTAGGCTAGAATTCCAACATGGTTCTCAATGGGCTAAAATTAAGGTGTCAGCACACTGTATTCCTTTCTTATGGCTATAAGGGATAATCTGTTTCCTTCCCTTTTCTGGCTTCTAGAGCCCATTCATATTCCCTGTCTCATGGCACCCTTCTTTCATCTTCAAAGCCAGAAATGTGTTATCTCTCTGTGTCTTTCTTGCATAGTCACATCTGCTTCTGACTCCCTCTTTGGCCTCTCTCATCCACCTTTAATGACTCTTGTATACATTGGGCTCACCCAGATAACCCAGGATAATCTCCATATTTTATGACCAGCTGATTAGAAACTTTAATTCCATCTGCAACCTTAATTCCTTTTTGCCAGGTAAGGTAACACATTCACAGACTTCGGGGATTAAGATGTGAACATCTTTTGAGGGCGATTATTCTGCCTACCACAAGAGTAGTAATAAAATAAACCCTGTAGTGCTGGATTAGAGCCAGAGATATCAGTGTAAACTCATATGTATTTTAATGTATAAAGGTAGATACAAAATACGGATATGTGTGTGTATGTGTGTGTGTGTGTATATATATATATATATATATATATATATATATATATATATATATATATATAGGATTTCCCAGTTCTTAGTACCTAGAAGCACTAACACCCCAGTAGCAACAAGAACAACTAGACCTAGATCTTGGTTTCTAACTACTATTCTCCAATAAAAGCAGCTTGGACTCCTTGGAGAAATAGATGATTCTAGGGCTGGGGCAAGGAATATACAAGACATAGTGTAATGGCATAAAGTGCTTAAAAAACCGAACAATAACCAAGAGGATAAAACCATGTGAAAAGGATACAGGATCCAAGCTAAAAGAGTACTTAATGGCCAAAGCCAGACAAATTGGAGCAACAAACTCTGTAATGAGAGTATTATATTTTTAAGCCAAAGAATAAGTGAGTCCATACTGATATAAATAAATAATTGAATATGTAAATAGAGAAGAAAGGACAACTCTTCCTTATAGAAGAATTCCAATTAATAATGGTGGAATAAATGAGGGAAATAGAAAATGGCCATCAGAATAGCAAAGTAATAATTTCTGTAGGCAAGATCCACTAATGAATGCCCAAATCAGTGGATGAAACTTTAAGGAGAAATGGGATATTTCCATCACCCTCAAATATTATAAATTGTTGTGGTTGTTTTAAGATGTGTTCACAAATTCTTCGGTACTCCTCCTTCTAGGAAGTAGAGTTCAATTCTTCTCCACTTAAGTGTAGGCTAGACTTAGAGACTTGCTTCTAATGGAGTGTGCACTGTTACTGAGTATGTACTATGTATGTTCTGAGTATTTATGTTATTGTGAGAGTAATTTCACAGTAAAAAACAAAATAAAACCTAGAAGACACCACCTTGACCCAGTAGCCAAGGTTAACATGACCAGCAATGAATCTGGTACCTATCATGTACCTCCTGATATGATATACTGAGCAAGGTACTTTGCCTCTGTGATATTCTTCCCCTTAACACATGACCCCAGTCTAATCTTGAAAAAAAATATCAGATAAAGCCAAATTTAGGGACATTCTACAAAATCACTGACCAATACTCTTCAAAAGTGTCAAGTTTATGAAAGAAAAGGAAAGACTGGAGGAGACTAAAGAGCAAGGGCAAGAAAATACAAAGGGACATCATGGATTTGATACTGGGACAGAAAAAGCACATCAGTGGAAAAGCTGGTGGAATCCTATTAAAGTCTGTAGTTTAGTTAAAAGTAATGTGCCAGTGTTAGTTTTTAGTAAAGTATGTATCATGATTATGTAATATGTTAACATTAGGGGAAGCTGGGTGAAATTATACAGAAACTGTCTGCAGTGTTCTTACAACACTTTGGTAAATCTGAACTTACTTGAAAATATTTTTAAGGGGACAAAAGATTTGAACAGACATTTCATAAAGGTAAATATATGAATGGTAACACACATGAAAAAGTACTAAATATCATTTATCATCAGAAAAAAGCAAATTAAAACCACAATGAGTTACCAATACACACCTACCCGAATAGCTAAAAGTAAGAAAACTGTCAACACAAAATGTGGGCAAGGGCACAGAACAATCAAAATTTTCCCGCATTTGGGTGGGAGTATAAAATGGTACAACAACTTTGGAAAATGTCCCAGCAATTTCTTATAATACTAAATTATCCTACAACCAAGCAATTGCACTCCTACATATTTAGTCAATTTAAATAAAAAACATATGTCCACACAAAAATTTGTACACATTCACAGAAGATTTAAACATAATACAAAAAACTGGAAATAGCCCAGAGCTCTATCAATATAAGAAGGGATAAACAAACTTTGATGTGTTCATAAAATTGAACAATACATGATAAGGAACAAACTACAGACTACCTGGAACAATATGGATGAATCTTAAAAACATTAGTTTGTGTGAAAGAAATCTCCTATGTATACATACTTACTGTCTTATTACATTCATTTGAAGTTCTAGAAAAGATAAGACCAATCTATTGTGGGAAAAAATTCAGAGTAGTATTTGCCTCTGGAGGGATGGGGCAAGGATTAACTGGATTGGGGAACGAGAGAACTCTGGGATTGTGGTAGCATTGTATATTTTGAAAGGTAGTTAGGATACACATGTACACATCTGTCAAAACTCTGCAAATGTAGATTTAAGGCTTTTGCATTTTATTGTATGTAAATTTTACATCAAAAGAAAATCTATAAGCAAATATTTAACTCTAGTTAATGACATAAATTCTGAAGGATTTAGGGAGGAGTAGTATTTAGTATTTAGTATTAAGTATTATAGTATTTATTTATTAAGTATTATAGTATAGTATTAAGTATTTAGTATTATAGTATTGATGTTTTTAATTCACTTTGAAATGCATCAAAAAATAAGATGGATTGATGGATGAAGAGAGGGATGGTTGGACTGATATATATTTAGTAAAGCAAGGACACTAAAATGTTAATGGTAGAATTTAGGTTGTGTACTTGCAGGTGTTCACTTAAAACATTTTCAACTGTTTTTGAAAATTATGAAAATATTTATAAAATATTTGTAAGTAACATACTAAATCAACAATTTCGATTGAACAGTATCCATAGAGCATCGAAGAAAAAATAATGCTCAATTCCATGACTTAAAAAAAAGGAGTACATTTTGGACAGATTAGTATCAAAACGGATTAAAACTAAAATGTGGCACTTAAAAACTAATAAAGATGAAGTCAAGAAAACACGTATGCCATGAAATATTTACTAGCTGGATGTCAAAGCCTTGGTGGCTGAGTTACTGGAAAGATAGAGATTTTAAGGTGGCAGAAACTTAAATTGTAGCCATAGATAATTATGATCATTAGGTAACATTCAGTGGTTACCAAACTACTGCTATATGTAGGCTGGTTGATCCATCTTGAGAAAGAAATGTCTTCTTGGGCTAAAAACTGAATAGGCAAAATCAATGACTGTGCTGAACTAGTAACATATATTCAAGAGGCGGGAGTGGGACTAGAGTAGCACACAAGAGAGCAAAGGCTGTAGTTGGTTTGTGTCACCATCAGGATCTCAACTTTGTGTCTCAGAGTCCCAAGAAGGCCACCAAGAACATTACTAAAGACAGGGAACTCCAGCTGTTCTAGAGTGCCACATCCTAGGAAAGCAAGTTCATGACAATGGCTAGATTTGCCTTTTCCTTACTGGGCATAGTCTAGAGTACTGGCTCTCAAAGAGGGGAGTTCCATTCACTAGCAGGTGTTTGGGAAATTGTGGGCACACTTTGTTCATCACAATGCTTGGGAGGGGCTACTGACATTTAGTGGATTTAGACCAGCAATGTTAGTTGTCCTGAGATGCATGGGATGATCTCCTATAACGAAGAGCTGTCCTGTGTCCCACATAGCTTTCAAATATTCCGGTGAGCTTTAATAATGTAGGTTAGAAAAACTGTTTATAGGTATCTGAATCTTATCTTAACAGGAGCTTTTATCCTACTGTTTTCCTGTATTTCCACCTCGTATGTTTTCCTTTCTTATATGTGATTCCTCTCAATCCTCTTACTTTTCTTCAATATAAACTAATTCATTATAAGTTCGTGCAATCATGTATTTCATTATGTTGTCTGATGGAGTCATACCCTTGCATTTATATATTGAAATACATATTATTTTATTATAAATTACTTTCCTTTCATTTCTCATTTATATTTCAGTTAGGTCACTATATTGATTTTTTTTGAAATGATATGTGTAGGTAGGTTGTATTATCTATGAACGTCATTTCAGGATAGTGAAGAGGGAGTCACAAAATATTTGTTATTAAAAGGGAGTATTATGTCTCAAAGGAATGAGAACTACTGATCTAGAGTAGAGCTAAGAATGAAAGATGAATATAGATAGAAAGTAAGACTTGAAGTTGCTGAAATCCTGGCTCATTATTACCATAGCAGGAGGAACAAATCTTCAGTGTGAGTGAGCCACTGGAGCAGAAAGTTTCTGCCTGAGCAGAATCATTACCAGTATGTGTCAGGCCCTTTTCATCAGCATGTCATTTTATCCTCACAACAATCCTGCAAGATACATTCTATTATTATCCCCATTTTTCAGATTATAATTGGACTTCAGAAAGATGAAGTCTGTTTCCCAAGTTCTCTTAAGTCACTGAGTGGCAGAGCCTAGAGTGAAACTCAAGTCTGTCTGATACCAAAACCACATGCTTTCTATTATCCTATTCAGCCTTTCCAAGAGCAAGCTGGGGAAGAAAGTGCTAGACATCCTCATCGCTCTACAGAAAAATCAGCCTGTGTGGATTCATGAGTGCAGATCTTTCAGCATGTATTGAGTGCTTCAAACTGTACTAAGAAATCAGAAAAAAAAGACATAGAAGCCCCTCGCCTTCAATGAATTTGTAATCTAACTGTATTTCTAAGATGTATAAGTACAAGGTGAACTTAGAGGAAGAGGAGAAAATGATGGTGCTGAAGAAACAGCAAGGACAGTTTGTGTGTGCGAGTGTGTGTGGGGTCCCATTACGTCCCATGTATGTCTGAATGTATGTCTGAACAAGTGCCTGCTACGTGCATGGCAAAAAGCAGGGGAAGAAATAAACACATAGTGAAATGCTGGGACAGTGAACCAGTCTTTGGGGAGGTGGAAGGGGAAAAGACCAGAGCACAGACGAAAGGGCACACCTGCTTGTCAGAGGCCAGAGGCGCACAGCAGAAGGGGATTGCAACATGAAAGAAATTTGGGAGGCAGATAGGGAGGTAACAGCCAGACACTTGCTGTGCAAAGGCCAGGATGAAATCATCTTTACCCCTTGAGCAAGAGTCAAGAGAGGAGGTGGTAAGTTGAGAGGCCCGGGAGACCAGCAAAGGTTTGGGGACATGCTGTGGGCATGAACACAGCCAAAGAATCAACAATAAATGAATAAAAGATTGTGAAGCTGCCTACAGGGCTCTGCTGGAGTTAAGCTGCTGGGATTTATGCATTTGTTGATTATCCACTTTGTGTGCTACCCATAGTAAATATTCAACCACAGGCAGCCGCCTCTGCACCTTCCCCACTCTTGGCCCCCCCAGCCAATGTTCTGTCTCATTTATTCCTAAATTGTGAGCAATCTGAGCAACAAATTATAAAGACAGAGCATACACACATAGAGTTTGCTGTTATAATCAAAATTTACAACAAAATTAATCTGACACATATTTAATGATATGCATAATTGTTATTGTGCCGGGTAGTAATTAGGCATAAATTGTAAACAGTTCACATAAACGCCTGCAATTAGAATTACTTCCACACAGTTAAACCAAATTTTTAGTTTCTTTTCTGAGTTTGTCAGCCATTGTATAGCCCTCATCTGCATCCACGTCAGCAGTGCAGATACTGAGCTGGTGTGAATCATCGCCTTCTTCAAGCACTTGTTATCGTCACAGAACAAATCTGAGGTCTTTCTGCCCAACAGCTATCTCTGGCTGCCACCCACAGGGCCCTCTCATCTGCAGTGCGTACGAAAGTCCGGCTCTTTCTCATGCTGTCCTATGCCCACCTCAGAGGGTACTCCCTGCCCCCTCCAGAGGGATTTCAGGTGGGGACAGAGGGAAAAATCCAGGTTAGTGGTGGCAATACATGGGAGGAAATGGACTCTAAATCTCAGTATCTGGAACTGTAGGTGCAAGTGGTTCACAGGGTAAGGGAAAATGGAATAATTCAGCCCACTCCCCCCTACCTGCTCCTGATCTCATGAAATGACTAGTAAGGTCATCTTCATGGATATCCTTAAGGGGATAGATTCTCACTAAAAAGAAAACCCTTCTCCATCTTCGCCCTCAAAACATTCCTCCCTTCATTGAATGAAACTATTGCCTGAAATGCCTTTAAATTCCAGATATATGTTCCTTTTATTTTTCCATTAAAAAGAAATAATTTAAAAAATCCTGAGGAAGTGAGCATGTCAATAAGAATACATGTCAGTAGACTAAACTTTAGAGTCAGATAGATCTGGATGCCACAACTTGCTAGCAGTGAAATTTTCGTATTTACCCACTCTGAACCTCAATTTCATCATCTGCAAAACGGTGATAATAATAGTGTCTATCTTATATAGCCATTGTGAAGATTTCATGGGATCATGTATATAAAACATTAGTATACTTCCTGGAGCATAGTAAAATTTCATTAACTGTTAGATGTACTTATTATCATCATGGCTATTGTTGCTTTGTGCTGTAGCCTTGGCTTCCTCATTACTGTGGCCGCCCCTTCATGTGATTCCTTCTGTAAAGAGCAGAACTGCAGGAAATGAATGTATGAAATGCTAGTGGTGAAATCTAGATGGTGAAGCCACAGATGACCTTAAATCAAACAGAACAGCACAGATGGCTCAGGCCCTCATCTATATTCCATATTTGTTAGAGGGAGGTTGATGCAGACCTGGAACACGACAAGACCTGGCATTTAGAGGAGACTGAAGCCAGACGAGATGAAAATGATCATTAGAAACATTCGTTTCATCACCAAAAATGTATTAACTGAACCCCTAGTGTGAGGCACTAGGGAGACAGAAGTGGTATCGGTGAGATATTTTAGAAGGGAAGAGAGAAACTTGAGTTAACATGTGCAAAGAATATGACAAAGGAACTAATGGAGGGGTATCCTGGATGCAGTGGTAACACCCAGGATGGAAAACGTATTCCCCTCTATTTGAGAGGTTCAGGGAAGCTGATCTTCAGAGAAGCAAGCTTTGAAGTGTAGAAACCTGCTAAATTGTGTGTGTATATATATCCATATATATATATATATATATATATATATATATATGTGTGTGTGTGTGTGTGTGTGTGTGTGTGTGTGTGTGTGTGTGTAGTCCAGTGTTGATCAAGAGACATTTTCCCATACAGCCGAATTTTCTCAATTTACTTTGTGCCTTCTAAAATGATGTGGATTCTACAACCACTATCCCAGTAACCATTCCTCTGTAACAAAGCACTCTCAAAATTAGTGGAATAAAACAATGAATAAATTATGCTCATGGATTCTGTCGGTCAGGGATTTGAACAGGTCACAGTGAGAATGGCTTTATCTCTATCTCACAATATCTGGGACCCCAGCTTGGAAAACAGTATGACTAGAGGGGGCTTGAAAGCTAGGTAATGGGACCATCTAGAAGCATGTGCACTCACATTTTCTGGCAGTTGATGCTCGTTGTCTCTGTTGTCCTCTGTTAGTGCCCTGATAATGCTCTATTAGTCAAAGCCACCACAACCCTTTCATAATCAAAGGATAGGGACATAGATCCCACTTTTCAGTTGGAATAATATCAAAGAATTTGCAGATATAGACCTTATAGACCTTGCATGGACATTACTTCTGTCTCCTCAGGGACTGTCAACTGGAACACCTCTACATGGCTTCTCCATGTGATTTAGTCTTCATAGCATGGTGACTTCAGGGCAACCAGACTCAAATGGAATCTCAGTGTTCTAAAAGTGACTTTAAAGCAAACAAGGCAAAAAGCTGCATCATTTTTTTATGACCCAGCCTTGGAAATCACTCCTTCCATTCTGAATGCTACCATTGTGCCCAGGATACTCTCTGTTGGTGCCTTTGCCATGCTCTCTATTTCTCCAAGCAGTCACTAGCCTTTTGAGATTCAAAAGGAGAGAACATTGATTCTGCCTATTTATGGGAGGAATATTAAAGAATCTGTGCATACGTTTTAAACTCTCCTTAGCCACCCATCTATCAAATCACAACCATTGAATATCTACCCATTGACTTACCAGAGGGTGAGAATGTCAAAGGCATTTGTTCATTCATTTATTCATCAAATATGCATTGTGTACTTACTATGGGACAGCACAGAAGTTCTAGGAGACAGATATGAGAAACATAAATGTACAAATAATTACATAATTACCACTTTGCTAGGTGCTAAGAAGTATAACAAGATATCGAAATGGAGTTTAACTAGGTGGGATGATGGTATTGGCAGGCAAATAAATTCAGATGAGGTGGCCAGTAAATGTCTATCTGATGTCAAATTTAAGGAGAGAGCAGAAGGATAAGAAGTAAACTACATCAAGTTTTGGGGAAGAACATTCTAAGCAGAGGAAATAGCATATGTGAACATTCTAAGGCACAAAAGAATTTACAGATTCAAGAAACTAGAAGAGGATCCCAATGTGGCCAGAGCACATAAAGAGAATAATGTTACATTATAAAGTTGGAGTGGTATATATGGGACAAAATCTTAGCAGTTTAATAGGTCCCTTCCTCCTTAGCCTGCCACAAGGAACCCCCCACTCCCTGCCATTTTACCTTCACACTACTTGTTGTTAGAAGGATTTGAGTAATAAAAACATGGGAATTATGTAAAGAGAGAAGGAAATATGGCTGTTACATAAAGAGTAAGTTGGATCCAGTCTGGTTATATTTTTTGGGCTGCCATTAAAAGCCAGATGTTGGATAGCAGAGTCCAAAGTTTCCATAAAGCTGCTAAGTCAACTAACATATAAAATACCTTGGTGTCCAGCTTATGTTTTGATTGCCAAAGATGAAAGTAAACTGAGACTGTGGCAAAACTGGGAAAGCCTCAGAAGATTGGCCTTAATTTTTCTAGCTTCTGCTTTCAGGTGTCAGACAACTTCACAGTTATTCAGATATCTCCCTGGTCCATACTTCTTTACTATATCAAAGCAAGAAAGGACCCAATGACAGACAGTTATGAGCTATGATGATGATGATGAAAATAACTACTAAAATAATAATTAACATGTAATGAATACCTCTTATGTGCTAAGACTTTTACATTCATTATCTCTTTTAATCTTCACAACAGCCTTGTGAGGTAAGGTAGTGTGTTAGTCCATTTTGCATTTCTATAAAGGAATACCTGAGACTGGGTAATTTATAAAGGAAAGAGGTTTATTTGGCTCACAGTTCTGCAGAACTGTACAAGCATAGCACCAGCATCTACTTCTGGTGAGGGCTTCAGGAAGCTTCCAATCAAGGCAGAAGGTGAAGGGGCAGCCAGCATGTCACATGGTGAGAGAAGTAGTAAGAGAGGGAGGAAGTGGTGCCAGGCTCCTTTAATAAAGTGAGAACTCACCTATTATCATGGGGAAGGCACCAAGCCTTTGGGTCATGGGATCTGCCCGCATGACCCAAACACCTCCCACTAGGCCCCACCTCCAATACTGGGGGTGAAATTTCAACATGAGATTTGGAGGGGACATATATCCAAACTAAACTGGGTAGTACTAGTATTTCCATTTTACACATGAAGGAATTTAAAGATCAGGGAGGCTAAGTTACTTGCCTAAGGTCACAGAGCCAGGTCTCACAAACTATTCTATCTGAGTGGTGAGCCCACTCTTGTAAGCACTGTTGAATACCATAACTTTTCCAGATAGCAATTTCCAGATACAATTAGGCACCCAGAAATTTTGTATATGCAATCACCCTAAAGGTAAATATTCACCAAATTTCTCACTTCTATCCAGATGCTTGGCTTCATATAGGCCAAATTGAACTGTGGCCTATGCAAAAGTTTCTACCCCATTGCTTTCATACTCTAATTTGGGGTTTTTTTTGAAATGATTTTTTTATTTGCATTTTGGTTTAAGAATCAAGTCCCTAAACTTACACAAACTACCATTTTGAGCTTCAGTTACCCTTGGAGAGCATGGGATGTAATCAGCCTCCTTAAGTACTTTGAATTAAGTGATATGCAGAGAACAGCTTGCCTTTAATAGATCTCCTTACCTGATCTCAATGGGGCCCTGTCTCAGGTATTAAAAAGAAGAAATCCAATTAGTTTTAATTGCTGCTCTCCATGGGCGTGTTGCCTTCTTATTGGCAGATGGCAGCTGATGTTGTGGAGGAAGCAATGCCTCTTAAATTGTTCAGGTGTAAATATCCCTCCCCCTTCTTCTTTGCCACACTTTTTACCCATAATGCATCCTACAATTCACATATTTTCAAGCCTATAATTCCAGAGTTAGGACTATGAGTATTAAAAAGTGAAGATCTCCTCAATGGAGGGTAGTTCTATTCCTAGGCCACTTGATATTCCCTTGGCTCAGTCTAGTTGAACATTTACTGGGTGCGGGCTCTATGTCTGAGATTGGGAAGGTGGTCCAATGGTTAGACAGGAAAGTTTTCACAGTAAATTCACATAAATCCTATCACCTTATCCTTTTTGAGCCCAGAATAATGAGATGTACGTAGTAGGTATACTTAAATTTATATTTAACATATTTATATGTTAAATTTATATTTAACAAATGTCAAACATATGATTGAATGAATGATTTGGGCTTCCTTCCCAAAGCCTCAAGGCAACAATGGCCCCTGACACTAAGAGGAAATGCTCGAGATTCTGCACCACTCACCATAAATTTTGCTGTCAAATTTGCCCCAAGACAAATCTCAGACTTCTACAACTGAAACTATCCTTAAGACATTATGTAGTTCAGCCTTGACTTTAGGCAGGTTAACAAACTGTACTGTAGAATAAATAGCAGTACGAATTCATTATTAGGTGAAGAGGCAAACACAAATGCAAACAATTTTTTACTGTATGATGTAATTGATGCTAAAATAGAAAAATGTGCAAAGAGCTTTGTGCTTTGGTAGCATAGGAAAAAAGAGGGCTTAGCTTTAAAGGGACGGTGAAGGATCAGGGTATGCTTCACAGAGTTTGTGACACTTGACATTTGATATTTGAAGGATCAAAAGGAGTTAACCCGGGAGAAATAAGGAAGAAGTAAAAGTGGAAGCAACATGTACAAAGTTATATTGTCACAAAGAATATGAGACCTTTATTCTGTTCCTAATTGGAGGTCCTTGTGGCAGAGGTTGATTAAACACCAGAGGGATATGGTCATATTTTCATTATAGGAAAATCACTCTGGTGGTAGTATAAGGAAGAGCCCAGAAAACCATTTTCACCTGATACCAGACACTTGCTAGCTTTTATGGCTGCGCTGCCATGGTACACTGAGAAAAATGTAAGACATACAGCTCACACTTTTCCCCCTTGGGTTTTTTGTTCTAGAAATGGGAACACACCAAGTTGTTGGAATTGCTATACTCAGTCAATGTTGAGCTACCCTGTCATGGATGATGGCAGAAGTGTTAAGTCAAACATCTGTGCTACATACGCTTTACTTTTGGTGTTTATGACACTGTGAGGGAAGAATAGAACTAGTCCATGACAAGTTCCCCACCCTCAGAGGGCTTATTACTTGCCTGTGAGAGAAAAGAAGCCTTGCAAGTGTCTAGAAGTGCTTCCATGCTGGTATATAAATGTAGGCTGTTTAATATTTCTGTTTTTTATATAATTGGTAATGATTTGTCAAACTTGATTACTTTTCAATATGTAATCAAAGTATTTTTCAATGTATTTATATGATCCTCACCTCAAAAGGAACACCTCCCCTTTATTTAGTTTCTCTACCTAGAGGCAACAGATATCACCAAATTTATATGTATCTTTCTAGAATAGTCTATGAATCTACAATTAAGTATAAATATTTTTCTTTTACCTTTTTTTGGACAAATTGTGCCATGCTATACACACTACACTATACCTTGTTTTTTGCACTTACGATGTATCATGGAGATCTTTTCATATTAGCACATGCAGAATTACGTAACAGTAGCTACCTCCCAGCATTGCTGTGAGAATTCAGCACAACAATCCATGCGAAGGACTTAGCATAGTGCCTGGCACCTACAAAATATTCAAGGAATGGAGGCTCAACACACTCTGGTTCATTAATGTGGGAAAAGTTGGTGGAACAAAAAAAAACCCTCCTCAATTTCAAAGTAACTATTCTGGACAATATAAAAAGATTTTCACTTTGTTGGGGTTTTTAGAAAGTGTCAAGAGCCACTAAAAATTTAAACTTTCTTTTGACCAATTCTATGTCCCTCAATGCACCAATTTTTTTCAGAGCTACCCTCATATCCTTGTTTCTTAGGGTGTAAATTATACAGTTGAGGGCAGGGATAAGTACTGTATACAGAAGGGAAAGCAACTTCAACCAGTCTTCATACTGAGGCCCTGATGGAAAGCCATAGACAATGCCCAGTGTCCCATAATAGAGACTAACCACTGTCACATGGGAGGAACAGGTGGAGAAGGCCCACTGCTTCCCTGTAGCAGAAAGAATCCTCAGAATGGTGGAAATAACGTGAATATAAGAAGCCAGGGTAAGCAGAAAGGGGCCAAGGACAAATAAAGAGGTGCATACAAAAGAGATCATTTCAGCTACTAGAGTGTCAGTGCAAGCCAGTTTCATCATGGGCTTCAAATCACAGAAATGTTCAATCTCATTGGTGGAACAGAATGTTAAGTGAAAAATGAAGACCATGAGAGGAATGGGTGCCAAAAATTCAGCCATCCATGAGGCACCAGCTAGCTGTAAGCAACTCCGATGGTCCATGATGTTGCGGTAGTGCAGTGGGTTACAGATGGCTATATGGTGGCTACGCGATGGCTAATGATCATAAGACATTACAGTCAGGAAAAAGCATTCTGTACTCTCCAGGGCAACAAAACAGTAAATAAATAAATAAAATTGGCAAGCACAGGCTGGGAAGGAAATAGGCAAATGAGTTGATAGCAATCTCCTCAGCATCATGGGCTCAATGGTAGTAGTGCAGACAATCTCAAGGAAGGAGAAGTGGCCAAGAAAGAAGTACATGGGCTGTGTGAAGGCAGTGATCAGCTGACACCACAGTTAGGATCACAATGTTGCCCATGAGAGTCACTACATAGATGGTCAGAAATATTCCAAACAGAAGAAACTGAAGACATGGCAATCCCCAAAACCAAAAAGGAAAATTTCTGAAATTTGAATCATATTTTCTTCTTCAGTGTCAGCCATGATTTGGATCTAAAAGAAATAAATAAATATTTGAAGACTAACTATTGATCTCATACTATTTTTAGAAAAAAAATCAAACTGCTTAGAGGCTTTATACATATCGAGCATAATTGGCTGCTTTCTGGAAGTTCAGGATTCTTAAACTTAATTAATGAATTTGACCACAGTCCTCCAGGGGCCATTTGGAAAGTTAATCCATGACTTCAATTATTCCATCATATTTAGAATGTATAGACTCTTGAAACTGTGACTATGACACATAAACATACACATTTTTCCAATATTTATTTTGAAAAATTGGGGGAAAATGTTCATTCAGTCCTTGGAGATTTTATGCTGGTTGTTTCCACTGCTGCTGCTGGTGTTGTCATCAACAGTAAATATTCCTAATCACCTATGTGAAAATTGCATCAGATCTATGATCAAATAGGTTTCCTGTTTTAGAAATTCCATACCAATTAAATTATATATATATGACATGACATAGGATGACATCATGACAAAGGATGTCTAATTGTTTCATCTTATTTGATAGCGAGTTCTCTAAACATTAGTAGAGGAAGCATAGTGGAGCAAAGGTGAACTAGTAATGGTGGGGAGATGGTATGGTATAGTGGAAAGAGACATGCCTGAATTCAAACTGTAGCTCTGCTACGTATTAGCTGTGTGCCCTGTAGCTAGTCATATTACTTCTCTGATAGTCAGTTTTCTTATCTATACACTAGCATATTAATTCTGTGTAACCTGTTTTGCATGATTACGGATCACACTAGTCACTTAATACATTCATTTCATCCATTCAGCAAATATTTACTGAGTGTCTACTATGTGCCAAACTCTTTGATAGGCACTTAGAATAAAATAGTGAAAAAGTCAATAATTCTTTAACAAGTCAGAAATACTCTCTACATTTCACAGAGTTAACATTCTAGTGGGAGAGAAAGACTAAAAATAAGGAAAAAGACCCATAAAGAATTTTGAGTTGTTTACTATCAATGTAACAAACAAGGATCTAAAATAGGAAATATGCTATATATGTGTGTTTGGGAGAGGAGTATTTTGTTTGAGGTGGTCAAGAAAAGCCTAAACAATTGTAACCTATAAAAAACAAGGAGACAATAATTCAAGATTGGAAGTGGTGGTGGAGGAGAGTATTATTCTAGGCAGAGGGAATAGCTCTTGTGCAAGGAAAAATTGAGTGTGAGAAAAACTAAAATAGGAAAAATAGGAAAGGGAAAGATCATTCAGATTATGTAATTTAGATTTTTAAATACTGTAGGAATCCACTGGAGGATCTTAAGCAGCAGTGATCAAATTTACAGCTTAAAGTCACTTTTGCTGCGGTTTAATAAATGAATTAGAGGGAGAACTTCATGGGTAGGGTGAGACAGTTAAAAGACTATGTCAGTGGACCAGGTAAGAAATAATATTATAGTAATTGGGTAGTTGTAGAAAAGATGGTGAAAAGACAGATTCAAGACACATTTTGGAGGTAGAAATGTCAGGACGTACTGACACATTAGATGTGAGGAGTGATAAAAAGTGAACTATTAGAGATGACTCATGGGTTTCTGGTTTCAATAAATGATGCCATTTACTTAAATGGTGAAAATTATGTGGAGAGAAAGTTTAGGGGAATCATAAGTTCAATTTACATTAAGTTTGAAATGTCTATGAGAATTCTGGGTGGAGAGGAGAGGCAGATGGCTAGATTTGAAAGTATGTAGCCCAGAAGAAAGGGCTGGACTAGGGTTTAGATTTAGGAGTTATCTGAATATAGAAAACATTCAATGCCAAGGGAAAGGGTGAGATGACCTAGAGAGAGATTACAGACATAGAAGAATGCACTGCACTGAGCTTTAAGACCCTCTTTCCCTTAGGTCTGACAGAATAGCAGAAACCAGGAAAAAAGACTGAAAAGGAGGAGTCAGTGAGGTAGGATAAAAACCAGGAGGAAATAGGATAACAGAATTCATGTTTCAAATGGATTGTTGATTGTGTCAAAAGCTGTCGTGAGATTAAGATGAAGACAGAGAATAGTTTCTTGCATTTGGTTACATGGATGATAGATTCAGTGGAGTGATGGAGACTGAAGGGGAGCAGAAAAATTAGGTAGTAACTATAGAGAGAGAAGCATTATCCTGCCTTTTGTAGGCTGATAAGAATGATCCAGCATAGAGGGGATATTATGAATTTGAGAAGCAAAATCTTTTAAAAAGTGAGAGGGAATGGGATACAAAGCACAAGTGGAGAGGTTAACATTTGGTAAAGGCAGGAACACTTCATCTTTTTAACAGGAGAAAGGCCAGAGAAAGTAGATGCAGTTGTAGTTAAGTTGACATATTTAATCTTAGGAAGATGACTGAGTTTGCTTCTATGGCTTCCATTTTCTCAGTGAAGTATGAGAAGAGGTCATCATAAGTGAGAGGCTTGGGGAGGGCATGTGGGAGGTTTGAGGGCAGAGGAAAAACTGTAAAATTGTCATACCTGGAAGTGAGAAGACTGTCCTATTAGAACAAATACTATGATTTCCCAGCAGTATTTAGTGGCAATTTGATCACTGAAATCATGAATTTAAGAAGGTGAAACTAGACTGCTTTCTTGTGTGATCTTCTCTGACAATGTTTAGCTGCCATCGTGGAGTAGGAAGACAGTTGGTTTAAGTCGAGTTTGGGGTTTGCCAAGTTAAAACAATGGAAGAAAAGAGGAGCAAAAGAACTGAGAGATATTTACAAAAAAAAAAAAAAAAGTCATAGTGAAGGACTGTGTGATAAATGCTACGTCTCTCCCACTTTCTTCCACTGATCATCAAGTCATGAGATGTCGAAGATAGAAAGGACTTTTAAAATATCATTTGACCAACCCTTTAATTTTATTACTGAGAAAGAAGATCCAGACAGGTAAAGTGCCTTTCTTAGGATCTCAGATACAGTAAGTAATAGAGCAGGAACTGACACCCAGGTCTCATTTTCCCATTCTTGCTCCTTCGTTATACCGTGCTCTTATATTTTTTGTTCACTTTTCATCTCCCTTCAGTGCCCTGAACAGGAACCTAATGTGTTATATGTAAGTGCATAAAGGAAGAGTCACCTTCCATTTAGTAATTTACATGTGTGAAGCACAATTCCTTTCGAAGAACTTTCAGATCCATTATTGTTTTTAATCCTCCAAACTATCTTGTGAGGTATTTGGGAATAGGTCTTTTATTTGTCTCATTGGATTTACAGATGAGAAAACCGATAATGATGATTACTACACCACAATATTGTACTTGTATTTCAATTATAACTCTTTCTCCTGGAGATAAAAAGTTAATCTTATGCGTGTTGATGTAAATGTGAATTTACAAGATGCTAATTATATTATGAGCCAGGAGTTTTTGTCAGGTAACTGGATAATAGGAGCCATATGGAGATTGCCATCATCTGATCTGAACAACAAATGTAAGAAATTGAGGTAGATTTCCATCATGGAGATATATAACAAAAACTCTGCTTTATGAAAAAGGGATTTGGAGGGCAGAATGAAGTAAACTTTTTCAGAGCTATGGTGGGTGTCCAGCTTTGAATGGGGGCAATAATCCCTGCCTTGCAACCTCACAGTGTTATTGTAGGACTCAAATGAGAGAAGAAGAGAGGGAATATTCCAGGAAGAGGGAATAATGAGCAAAAACGTCCGGTAACCATTGATTTTGGATAGAGTGTTTGGGCAAAATGAGTAGGGGACTGAAGACAGAAAAGGGAGGGACACACATATTTTTTGGAGAAAGAAAGATCAGAAAAGGATTTCAAAAAATGTGCCATAGAAGTGGGAAAAACAAAGAGAATGATGTCACAGGGTCCAAGGGAGAAGTGGAGCCATCGGAACTGCTAGTAAAGAAGGTGCCATGAATATTGCAGCTCTGCAGCAAGAATCCCTGCTGCAGTGAGGTGGGGAGGTGCAAAGGAAAAACAAATGTGAGTTATAATTTCAAAAAGAAATTATATTGTTGGTGAAGTAAAGGAGGGAGGGAGAGAGCCAAAAAGCTAGGGGTAGAAGAGAGGACAGAGGGAAAGTATTTGTATTATTGCTTTTGTTTGTTTGTTTGTTTCTTAGTAAAGGAGAAACTTGACCAAGATTTTGGGCAAAAAGTCTAGGTCCAGAGAGAAGGAAATGTGAAAGACATACAAGGGGATGGATGGCGGATCGAAGAGAGGCTCCAAGGAGGTTGGAAGAGATGGGATGGGGAAATACACAAGTGGAGACATCGTCTTCAGGCAGGAGAGAAAGGTCATCCTTTAGAAGAGGGGAAGTGGGTAAAGATGGGTGTGGATGGTGATTATGAAGATAATTACCTCATCATTTTCCTTTCACTTGAGTTTGGAGACTTAATGAGCCCATGGCAGAGATGTTCACTTTGCTTCCTCAGAGCCTGTCTTCTTGTTTCATGTACATATATGGAGCCCAAAATGCTTAGCAGAGACCAAAGTGGGCTTCTAAGACAGGTGGCTGGTTTGCTGTACCACTACTGTGGTGTATGATCAGGAGTAGATCCAGCAACAGCGTGACAGACACATTATTGTATGTCCTTTAAAAAGATCCAGCAGGACCTTAAGAATTATGGCTTTCTAGCCTTTCTGTTTATATATACATAATTACACTTTTATCTCTAACTTTTCTGGAGCCCAAAAGCCTTCCAAAAGGAAGAAGTAAGAGTATGTCACCCAAAAGCCCTTTTAGTTTTCAGGTGGTTGTGGTCAAAGCATTTTTAGCTCCTGCAGTGATCTCCTTTGGGTTTAGAAAGAGCATAATGTTTGCCAATGTATCTATCTTTTAAACACTCCAACAACCTTCTGCAAGCAGGGACTGGTAGATACAGTTCAAACAAGAAAACCAATTATCTTTAAATTTGGCTCCCAGGGGAGCTTTGCTTTTTAATTGAGAGATCGATGTTGGGTTCTCGTGACATCCTGAACTTCCATTCAGTGACTGATGACTAATGGTGTGAAATTGGATATTGGAGTATCTGACATGTCACACGGGTCAGAGCCACGATCCATCTAGGCTGGCCTCTGGAGGCTGCTGAAATCTCCAAGCAATAGTTTGGGGAGGGTACAATGTAAAAAGTATTGCAACTAGTGACAGAAAAATCTAGGTTCTAGATCTGGAACTCACACAGTCTGTGCAATCTGGTGTCACTTATCGTCACTTAATCCAGTTTTCCCAGCTTTGAATGGGGGCAATAATCCCCGCCCTGCTGACCTCAGAGGGTTACTGTGGGACTCAAATGAGATGCTGTGTGGGAAACCCTTTTATTGACTAGAAAGCTCCATGCTCCATGCTAGTATCATATTTAAGGAGCATGAGAATGATGTTGCTGACTGTAGATGTAGAGGATAATTTTGTCTTAAAGTTCAAAGAGGCCCAGATTCCTAGAACTGGAAGTGGAACTCTTACTTTTTATGTCATTAAATATAGCCTGAAAACATCCAAATCCCCTCCCCGCAAAGCTCTATAGTCAACCTTAAGTGAATTCCATATTCTAATTAAAAGCACAACCGTTATAGTTTGGTTTTTATAATCGAATTAAAAGTCTTCTTACACAAACTGTCAGAGGCATTTTTCAAACCAGTTACCTTGTCATTTTTCCATCCTCGGTGGACAAATTGCATCTGGCCTCCTGGGTATGTTTCCTCAGTGCTGATTTTATATGCTTTCATTACTTCCCGGGCTGTACAGAAAATGGTTGGGGGAGTGGGCCCTCTCAGTGAGCCCTCTCCCTTGTTTCTTGGATGGTTGTGTGAGCATCCTTTAGTGCCATGTGAGCATCCTATAAAGCAGAGTAATCGCAGAGATATGACCATTGTCTCTGTTATCCCAGAACATCGTCATTGTTGTCATTCAGTTATAGCATTCACACACAATATCAGGCCCCTACTCGGTGTCAGGCAATACTCTAAATGCTGGGGATGCAAAGGTGAAGAAAAGCTGACTCCATGACTTAGGAGCTCAATGTCTAGTGGAAGTGACAGACATGTAACAAAGCAATTAAATTGCAACATGATAAATGCAACAATAGGACTCTGTATAACATGGAGATGGAGAACAGAGAAAGGAATTTGGGGGTCACTTTGCAGGGAGTTATTAACAGTAAAGGCCTATTGGAGAACCTGCCATCTGCATTGTTTTTGTTTGTTTTCCAGAGCAACTCCCCATTTATCATTTTATTAATCTTTACAGTGCCTTAGGTTTTGAAGGGCAAATAGAAGTCTGTCAAGCCAGCAAGAGGGAGGAAAGAGTTTCAATCAGAGAGAATAGCATGTGTCACTAAGGAGAGGCAGGAGAGAAAACTGGAGAATTAGGCAGGCACCAGATGATGGGGGACCATGGACACCATCCTAGTGAGTGTGGGCTTTATCCTGAGATCAGTGAGGAGCCATTAAAGGGTTTCAAACAGGGAGGTGGCACGGTTACGTTTTAGAAAGTTATACACGTTTGGTGGCTATGCAAATAAGTTATAAGTAAAGGAAGAGACTTGATGCAGGAAGTCCAGTAAGGAGACTTCAATCTGGGAGAGAATGGTGGCCATTATAAAGGGAGAGGAGGCAATAGCTTCAGATGATAGTATTAATAATATTATCATCATTATCACTAAGACCATCTTCTCCTTTCATTATCATTCAACTTTATCAAAAGTAATTTCTGGAAGAAAACAATTTTCCTGAGTATCTCTTAATATATAGATGGATCATAACCCTGAAGTTCATGTGTGACTTGGTTATTTGATGTCAATTCACACTTGCCATGGAAACAACAGCACTCCCAAATCCCTGGCCTTCCCAGAGAGACCCCCATAGAGTACAAAGTGCTTGAAAAACCTTATGTTTGTGATTAAATACAGTTGTTCTATAATAATATTTACCTGAATAAATGAATGAATAAATTAAGGAATAAATGTATGAGTATAGTTTACTGACACAGGCAAAACCCTGTACTAGACACTGTGGGAGATGCAAGGATGTCTCAGATATAGCTCTTGACTTTGAAGGAAATGAAAAAATCTTTCTAGCTCATCAAAGTGACACCTCCTTCCTAATTGCCAGTTTGCTGGTCACTAAGAATCAACAGGAAGTTTGATTAAAAGAAAATTCAATAAATGTCACATTTATATGCATATGTTCATATGCAAAGAACACTAACTTAAAGATCACACAAGGTGTTGGGGTTTGGATTTTCAGTTGATGAACTTTTTAAAAACTAATTTTAATGAAAAATACATAATTCGTACATAGTGAATAATCAAAACAATATTAACTAAGCCTCCTTCCAACCCCAGACCTCTGGTCTCTCTCCCTAGAGAGACTATTAATATAAACAGTTTGTTGGGAGTGCTTTAAAAAATTTTGTATGCTTATACCAGCATTTATATCCATTTATATTTTTCCATATTTACACAAAAGTAATCATACAATACATAATAATTTTATGGAGCTTTTTCATTTAATATATCTTGAAGATCATTCTGTATCTGCACATATAGATCAAACTCATACATTTTAACATTTGCAGAGTGTTCTGGCATATAGATGAGCCATTATTTATTTATTTTTGCTCCAGAGCCTGTTTGCTAAGAAACAAAACATTATAGGGACAATAAAAATTCCTTTTGTCCCCAACCCCATTTCTCTTGAGCCCCAGCGGCAACCACTATCCTAAAGGTGGTATATGTCCTCTGTGTTCATGTTTTTATACTTCTACTATGTACGAATGCATCCATAAACAGCATGTGGTAATATTTCACCTGTTTTACATTTCACACAAATGAAATCATAACTTCTTGCAACTTGCTTCATTTTTCCATTTCACATTTGTATTTTCAGACCTATCCTTGTTGATGCATATAGTTCTCATGCACTTGTTGATTTACCTTGCTCTTCATTATACTGAATATTGGTGGCTGGTTTGTTTTTCCTTCTAGCTTACTTGCTAAAAATAAGAGCCCTACAATTGTAATTATTTTTCTCAGATCCTTGTTTTGAGGCTGCACTGGATATATTAATAAAAGCATGAGAGATTCTTATAAATTGAAAAGACAAAATAAATTGAAAACCTGAAAATTTGGAGGTGCTAGAAAAGAATGGACATTTAGGTTAAATATTTTAGCCATTACAAGTGTTGCGATGAATGTCCTTGAACAAGTTTCCAGTATTTCTTTAAGGTACCTAGCAGTTGAATTGCTGGCTTGGAGTATATACATATTTTCAGTTTTACTAAGTACTGCCAAATTGCTCTCTGAAGTCAATGTATAAATTCATATTCCCACAAGCAGTGTATAACAATTTCTGTTTCCTCACATTTCTGCCAGTATGTGGTATTAGCAGATGTTTTTATTTGGGGCAATCTGATGGCTATGGAATAGTTATCACTGTGTTAATTTAATTTGCATTTCCCTAATTACTTGTGAAGATAAGTGTGTTTTTATCTGTTTACTTTCCATTCAGATTTTTCCTGCTGTTCATTGTCCATTAATATTTTGCCCATTGTTAATTTGGATTGGTTGTTTTATACTAAATGTAGTCCTTTATGTAGTCTGTGTTTATTTGTTTGTTATATATTTGTTGCAAATGTCTTCTCCAAGTCTGTCATTTGCCTATTAACTTTATTATAATGTGTGATAGGAGGACAGAAGCTTTCCCCTCCTTGATGTGTTGAAATTAATCAGTCATTTACAATTTGTGCTTCTCATGTCTTATTCAGGAAATCCTTTCCTACCCTGATAGTGTATTATCCTAAATTTCTTTTAAAATTTAAAAGTTGTTTTTAACATTTAGTTATGAAATCCATCTGGAATTTATTTCCGTATATGATGTAATGTAGGAATCTAATGTTATTTTTTCTGATATGAATAAGCAATTTTTCTCACCCCATTTATTGAACAATCCATCCTTTCCTCCCATGATTTGCAATACTAGTTTTGTCATATAGCAAGATTCCTTATAATTTCTGATTTGTGTCTGGGTCTCTCTGTTCTCCCACTGATCTGTTTGCTTCTCTCTGCATAAATATTATACTCTTTTAATTACTAAATTCTAAGTCTTGACATCTGTAGGACAAGTCCTTTCTACTTGTTCTTCTTCATAATTGTCTTAGATTGTCTTGGTCCTTTAATTATTCATAGGAGTTTTGGATCAGCTTGCTCAGTTTCATTAAAAAATCCTGTTGGAACTTTGGAATTGCATTGAATTTATAGATTAATTTTTTTTTTTGGTATCAGACACCTTTAAGTTGAGTCTTTCTATATTTGAAAATGGTATATAAGGGCTGTCTGGAAAGTATCCAGCCATGTATCCATTCTTGTTATATTAACAATGGCTGGATACTTTCCAGGCAGCCCTAGTCTATCTCCCTTTAGTTACATCTTCTTTTATATCTTTCAATAGTGCCTACAATATTTTCCATAAATGTCATGGGCATCTTTTGTTATATTTATACTTAGGTACTTAATAATGTAGCTTGTTATCATGAATGGTAGCTTTATTTTAACTAGCTTTATGGAGGTATAATTTACAAACAATAAAATTCACCAATTATAATTTTATGAGTTTTGGAAAATGTATACAGTTGTGTTATTGTCACTACAATCAAGATATAGAATATTTTCACCACCCCAAAAAATTTCCTCATGTCCCTTGAAGTCAGTCTCTTCCCCCCACTGAGTCCTTGGCAATCACTGTTATGTATCCTGTCACAATAATTTACCTTTTTTTAAAAATTTCATATAAATAGAACCATACAGCAAATAGTCCTTTGTGCCTGTCTTGTGTTATTCAGCACTATATTTTTAAGATTCATCCATCGTTTTTGTTTGTATCAGTAGTTTCCTTTTTATTGCTAGGTAGTATTCTAGTGTATGGATGTACCACAGTTTGTTTATCCATTCACCAGTTCATGGTTGTTTGCAGGTTTTGGCTATAATAAATAAAGCAAC
This sequence comes from Propithecus coquereli, assembly GCF_000956105.1. Lineage (NCBI taxonomy): Eukaryota > Metazoa > Chordata > Mammalia > Primates > Indriidae > Propithecus > Propithecus coquereli. Next base: position 7,429,149 of record NW_012149952.1, read on the forward strand.
TATGAACATTCACATACCAAGTCTTTGTGTGGACATGTTTTCATATCTCTTGGGTAAATTCCCGGGGGTGGTCTTCCTGGGTTATATAGTAAGTGTGTTTTTAACTTTATAAGAAATCGTCAATCTGTTTTACAAAGTTGCTGTGCCATTTTGCATTCCCACCAGAAATGTGTGCAAGTTCTAGTAATTGTCCCACATCCTCAACAACACTTGATATTGTTGGATGTTTTTTTTTCCATTTAGCCAGTGAATAGTACTTTTTTAAAGTTACATTTTCTAATTTTTTTGCTACTATATAAAAATATTATTGATTTTTAAAAAATATCTTCTATGCAGCAATATTGATGAACTCTATTAACAGTACAAATAGTTTGTCTGCAAACTCTTAGCTTTCTGTGTAATCAGATAGTCCATAAATAATGACACTTTCTTCCTTTCCAATGCTTAAATCTATTTTTGTTCCTTGCCTTAATGAATTGGCAATGATCTTTGGCAAATGCAATGTTAAATAGTAATTTGCAGGATAGATATTATTGTCTTGTCTGCGGCTCTAATGAGAAAGTTTTTAAAGT